>NW_028190621.1:600000-1055500 GCF_048542155.1 Nylanderia fulva | reverse complement strand
TCGGGAAACTCCCCGGAAATCTCATCGAGCGACAAGGGACGATAGCGAAGCATTCCGGGGCGCGATTCGTCCTGACGAAAATCCCTCCGTAAGAAGGGACGAGTCGTTTCCTAAGTGCCGTGGAAATTTCGAAGGCTCGCGTGCGCGCGTTCATGAAAATACGTGTAATTTGCAGGGTTGGTAAAAGTTCAACTATTTTTCACCGTCTCGCTTGATGCATTTTTGTAATCTAAGTTTTTTACATCTCGCGTTCCTTCTTTTTCACTTCTTCTCTAATCGTGTCGCCATCGTGTGACACTGTTATCCGTGGACATTTTGATTAGATGGGAATGAACAGAATGCGTATAATTCGCAAAATATTACATACGAGAGCTTTATTCACATAATTGATCAGTTTTCTGCCGTACAAAGTTGAGCACATATTGCGTAACTTGACGTAAATCCAGCTGTTTGTCTTACTGAATTTTTATTGATTTATTTTGTGAATGATTTATTTTGAAATTTATTTATAAAAGTATTGAAAAAATCGGGAAAATGTTTTAAGATTATATTTTTTGTATTACACGTGCAGGCAAAGTGGCACTTTGTGTGCGTGTTTTCTGTGCGGAAAGCGACCGATTTCCCACGCCGCCATCTAGCGGCGACGCGGTGAGTGAATAAGCCGCATTCAAAGCCATTGCCTACGGCTGAGCCGCGTTCAAAGTCATTGCCCACGGCTTCAGCCGTGGACAATGACTTTGAACGCGACTATTCCCGCACCGTGCCGTCGCAAGATGGCGACGTGCGATCGGCCACCTCGCGCACAGAAAACGCACACAAAGCCACTTTGCCTGCACTTGTAATACAAAATAGTATGTGTATCACGTGCGGATTGACAATTGTTTACTCGTGTGGGGTGGTCGCACTCGCCTTCGGCTCGTCCATCCACCGCACTCGTGACCAATTGTCAACTTTCCGCACTTGATACACAATATACTATTATTCACAAAATTAACAAAGTAATGGAAATTTGGCAAAACGTACCTCTAATTTTTTCTCATATCGTGCTGATACGATTTACTATATTTATTTTTTTACTTAGACATTAATGTTTATAATTACAAATAAATTAATTTTAATTAATTTTTATAACATCGTTTATTTGCTCGTCTATAAAAAGTCTGAAGGTATTATTGTTATTTATTTTTAATTTGTACGAGTTTTATTCTAATTAATTATTATTGTTTTTCTTTATATTTAAATGAACAACTAAAGAAAGTGTCAAATTTTATAATTATATTAAGATATTTTATTTATAGTTTTGTGTGATACAAAAAATATTTTTATTAAATTTTTAAAGAGAATTCATGATTATAAATATAACATTTTTATAGATATGTTTTGTTGTAAACTGAGAACTTTTGTCTAAAATAAAGCTTTATTTTTGTTACAATTCTTTA
This sequence comes from Nylanderia fulva, assembly GCF_048542155.1. Lineage (NCBI taxonomy): Eukaryota > Metazoa > Arthropoda > Insecta > Hymenoptera > Formicidae > Nylanderia > Nylanderia fulva. Next base: position 1,054,061 of record NW_028190621.1, on the reverse strand, counting down.
ATTTTATTGTTAGAGGTACGATTTAAAAACTCACTTAACAAATTGGTATTGTGAATCGTACCAAATACAGAACTTTAGAAATTTTTAATTTACGATATGAAACAATGATAAATTTAAATTGTGTTAATGTTTAACATATATTGTTGACAAAGAACCGTAGTTTCAAATAAATACAAAATTGTGTCATTCCTTTGATAGTTTTATTGCAATTTTAATATTTATCTTAAAGATTTAATATTATTTTATTTTAATTTATATCTATCTTTTAACTTAGCATACTTTTCGCTATATTATATCGATATTATCGCTGCATGAGAATATGCGAAAATGATTGTATGTTATTTCTACCATAAAATTTTATTAGTTATCAGCAAGAGAGACGCGGCGCTGAGCATTTCTGCGATATGACTCCTTTTTCTCTCTTTTTCGCTTCGTTTTCATTCTTTCGGCTTTACTTACCAACTATTGCCGTTCCGTCAATTCCTTTTCAAATGTGAAAGCTGATATTCCGGAGATTCCTTATGGACTGCAAGGAACCGCAATGTTGCGGCGCATAGAAAGAGTTCAGAAATTCGCTGAGAATGAATATTCTTCAGGCAATGGACATTTTTCTCGTCCTCTCCGCAAGCAGAACTCCCGAGCAATTTATTCTGAATATTCAAGTGTGTTCCTCATCGATGCAATATGTATGTATGTAATGTGATTCAAGAAAATTTATCGGGTTTTCTGTCAGCGATTTAAACTTGCGACTGAAATTTTACTGACAAGATCTAGGCCAATTTTGTATGATTCTGTGTTAAACATTCTCATTATTTTCATCTCACAATCAGTATTAGTAGATATTAAAGGTTAAAAGATATCATTTCAAAATTGGATAATTTTCAATTACAATTTTTAATTTTTAATTAATATTTTATTAATATTTTTTATAATTAACATATTATTTTGCTTGTGTCAAAATATTAATAAGACAATTGATTATTCTAAGTCGATTCCTTTTTTAAATTGCTTAATTCGGACAAAAACTACCCCTCCCCAAAGTTCCACGTAATAAAAGTAATTTGTTGGCAAAGCCACGTAAGACGCTTCTGACCAAATGCACCCATCTATTATGCACAGTTGAGGTGCACTTTAGTTGGTCAGACTGCGCTGCTCGCAAAAATCGCCGGGGTGCATGTGATGGCCATGAAAACCGCACGTGTACTTCGTGCGGGCGCGACTTTTTATTATTCACCATTGGAGTGCGCCTTTGCGTGTATTTCTTTGCCTACTCCACGTAATTGCTCTCTCTTTTCGTTTAGCAAGTCCTGTCTTTGTGATACGCTTTAATAAAAATACATTTTTTCTCTTGACCTCTTGAATTAGTTTCTTGCATTGATCGCGTTACCATAGAGATAATTATTGTAAATTTAATTATTTTAAACATTTTAATTTAACGTTATAATTTAATTATTAACCCTTTTTATATTAATTAAAAATTATTTATTGTTAAAATATTTATTATTTGCAAATAACAGTCGTGTAATAGCTGTAAACATTGAAAACATAAAAATTAGACATGCAATAATAATGAAAGAAAATGATTTTGATATTGTAATTGTCACAATAATTCTGAATTTTTGTTTTTTAAAAGACGTATCCTTTTTAAAAATAAATTTAATTTTAAAAAATAAATTTATAATTTTTAATAATATATCTTTATAATTTTAATCTTCACAAAAATCTCTTTTATAATAATAATATTAATTATTAATCTATAATTATTTATAATTCTCTGTACAAATAATTTTACAACTAGCAATATATTTACATCGAAAGATTTTTTTACCGATTAAGATGCAAATGAACGAAGAGGATTGCACACGAGGAGGTTGTTTCCTCGAAAGGAAAGGAAGTCAGTAACGTATTTAGGGAACTTGGGTACTTATTCATTCATTGATTAAAATGATAGTAGGGATACAGATAGATGATGGTTGTTTTTCTTGTCACCTACTTGATCTCCTTTTTCACGCGACATTCTCTTTGTAATGTTTTCCCGGGGACGTGCCACTAACAACAGGATGGACGTTTTATGGGAAAACGTTTTACGACCTGTTCGTCGAAAGCGCAAAAGAGAGAAACGTTTGGAAGAGAAGCTAAAAAATGAAAGAAGGGGGTTCGTGAAGATGGCATTGGAATGAAAGCCATTCGATTTCTCGATTCTTCATGAGTTTCTTTTAATTCTTGCGGAGAGACCGACCTCCTTTCGCAATGTTTTTGCTCTCTTATCTCTCCAAGGAATCTGCTCTCTCTCTCTCTCTTTCTCTGTAAGTCGAGATACAAGATCGAGATACAATTGAGATATATCGGGATTTGTCGATAAAATAGCACATTTTCGTGTTCACTTTTAACGTTTCCGCCTTTGTCGTTTCTCTTCGGAAAGATATCTTCTGGGTAGATACGAACAAAAGAGTCAAGAATAATATATATTTTTCGCAACTTTCGATATCGTATCGTATCGTTCTGTGTACACGTTCTTCAGTAATGAAAAGGTAGAAAATAAATACTCCGATTGTTTGTAACTTTTCAATTTTCCAGTATATATGCTTTGCTGGAATCAAGATACCATTATGTGCGCAAAGAATTTAAACACGCATAATTTTAATAAAATATTACAAATTTTTAACAATTGAACGCAAATTTAATTACACCCTATCATTAATAATAATCATTAAATATTGTTAAATAAAAAAATAATGAACAATATACAGAGTGTCCCAAATCTACCATATTGCACGGGAGATTCCTGAGGCGATTTGGAGACAATTTTTCCTCAGCGAAAATGTCCATGCAGACACCAATAATTTTCGAGTTATAAACGATTGAAAATAAAAGCTTTTTTGTAAACTAAGCTTTGTAAAAATAAATTATTAACAAAACTACATTTTTTAGTTAATTTCAGGTAAAGTTTACTTTAATAGAATTTTAAATTAAGGCTTAGTTACAAAAATACATGATTTCAAAAATTGGGAACATTAAAGAATGATGACCTTTCTCGACATTTTCGCTGAGGAAAAATCGTCTCCAAATCGCCTTAGGAATCTCCAATTAACGGTAGGTCTAGGACGTCCTGTATACACACTAAATATATATATATATATATATATATATATAGCTGTAGACAAATTTCTGCTCTCCAAGTAATTTCATATACTCGTTGAAAGACACGGAAGCGCGTTGTTTAGGAAATTTATTTGAATTGGAAGTTTGCTCATATGTATAAAAAGAATAAAAATCAGCAGGAAGAGCGTGGATAATAGAATTGCGTGCACTTCCGGATGCGTAGCGCGCGATGTATAGTTTATATGTTATATGTACACACGCTTCATTTTACGTATATTACATTCCGTTGTATTATGTTACCCGTTGTGTTATGTCGGATATTTGTAACATAGTTCTTCATGGTGTTCCCCGCGCTTTAACATGAGTTTACGGTTAGCGGAGAAGTCAAACATATCGCGCGGTATTGCCATAGAATTTCAAACGGGAAAGTATCGTAGACGAGTTACAACACTCCAATGTAATTAACGAGAAATTCGCAATCATTACATCTCGCTTACGATTTACTGTTACGAGCGCCGCGTAGTTTCGGAGTTTCTGTGGTACAACAACGTGGAACTATTGTTTAAAGCGATTAAAGTGATTCGAGTTATTCCAAATCAATTTTTATAACTTTGTTTTAATAAATTCAGTATATTGTGTACATTATATAATGTAATTTATTTACATATTATATTATACATATATACGTACATATATTATATACAATATAAATATTTTATATTTTTTGTTATATATATATATGTATATATATATATATAAATAGAGAGAAAATATGTTGTTTATAAATCTGAGTTTTCGACTAGTAAATAGAATATATTGCATATAAGTAGAGAGAATATATATTTACATAAATCCGAGAGAAGATTGCCGGGCTGCCAATTAAAACGAATTATTTTGCTCGACGATGCTTCTTGCTTTTATTTCGGGATTTTGTTCCATCTCTGTTGGAAACCTCTTTGTACTAGATGCCTTTTAAGGATTATGAGAGTTTTCCTCCCTTTTGTTTCAATTATCTAATGGTTCTGCCATATATATCGACGCCTATACACATACATACAGTGAAAATGCATTTGCATTATCTTGGCAAGTAACAAATGATTCCATAAATCCGTACAAGAGATATTTCTATAAATATACGTGGACAAATATTGTACACGTAAATACACGTGTATATTTAAAAAAAAATAATAATAATTGCATTAATCAGAATTAATTACCGTATGTGATAAAATTCCGTACACTTATTTAATGCAGTAGAAAAAAGATTATCCCACTATTCTCTTAAACTAAATCAATAAAAATGTCACTGAAGTAGTGACACAAGGTTTCATAAAAGAATATTTCTTATAAATTCACTTATCGGTATATCTTTACCAAGTAATATAAAATTTATTTTTTTTAATAATATATATATATATATATATATATATATTTACGTAAAATTAATAAAATGTTACATGATGCATTTGGCGCAATTCTGACGCTGTCATACATTACGCAGGGGCATTATTCTCAGCGAAATGCAGATATTATGTCATAATGTCATTGCTGCGCGACCCCCGTATAATATACCTTACCACAAATCTTACTTGTCACCCGTGTAGTCCGTCTGTATTCCATCGCACGGTGCAGGTGCATAATGCTTGCAAATGATTCTTGCAAACGATCGTGTCACATGTCGCGCCGGATCCGTTTCATTGCATGTTCCTTTAAGGCATTACAAATGGAAACAACATTACTTATACGAGCCGCGAAACATCCACAAATCACTATCACGATATCACGATATATATATAAATCACATGCATTATTAAACTGTTATAAAAAAATTCTCTATAGTTATTAATAATATCACGCAATTGCGTCAGAGAGTTTAATAATTAGGGATAGTATGCTAAATCGCACCCTTCTAAGATAAATATTAAAATTGCAATTAAATTATATCAAAAAATTTTTTTATTTATTTGAAACTATGCTTCAACGATACATTAAACATAAATTTATCATTGTTTTATATCGGAAATTAAAAATTTTTTAAAATAGTACAGCGGTTTGTTAAATTGTAATCCATGGGTTTTTAAATTGTACCTCTAACAATAAAATTAAAAAATTGTAATAAAAATATCAGTACATAATTTAAAAAAAATTAGTGGTACGTTGTGTACCGAACTTCCATTGCTTTGTCTATGTTAATAAAAAAATAATCTTGTAACATTTTGTCGATTTCTCAACACGCTTCCATATACAGGATTAAATAAGATGAAAAAATAATAAGTGTAATTATTGTTTACTTTTTTTAATGTGATAGCTTAGCCACGGGGTTGCTGAAAATCACGCAAAATAAATTTATGTCACTTATTAACAGATCAAAGAAATATTTTATCTCTGCTTAAGAAATACAGCAGAGGTACGATTTAGCATATCTTTCTCTGTTATCAGTTATTTTTCTTAGAATGAAAATTCGCAAAATTTAAGGGAATCCTAAACGTCCTTGAGAAGTTTGTTGTTTTTTTCTTTTTTTATCGACAAAATATGAGATTAGATAAATCTATTTATTCTTTTTATTGGCAGTTTGTAAATACAAAATAAGATCAGGGCGGATTTGGCATTGGATAAAGTAATATAAATGAAAATGTAAGATGAGCTATTAAAGAAAATAGTACAGCGGTTTGCTATTATTGTTGTGTATCCATGAGTTTTTAAATCGTACAAATGTGTAAGGTTAGATAAATTTATTTATTCTTTTTATTGGCAATTATTTGTCAATAAAAATAATAAATAGGTTTATAGTTTATCGAATCTCACATTTCGTCAATAAAACAGGAAGGAAACAACAGACTTCTCAAGAACGTTTAGCATCCCCTTAACTACAGCATGAACATTGAAAATTAAAAAAATTGCGATTTGCTAGAGAGAAACTCTGTAATTAAAGAGAACAGTTCCGAACCTTTGATGCACTCTTATTTACCTTGATCTGGCACTTAACATCATTTTATACAGCTTTCTTTCTTCCTCGCGCGCATTCGAAAGCACAGCTTTTTAAACTACTGTAAATCCTTGTTATTAAAATGCGGAAGTAATTCGACATGAAAGGCCACGCTCATTCAATCCCGCGCGTTTACGCGTTTAATTGAGGCGACCAATCAGCGGCGGCGATCCATGCGTCTCGGGCACGATCGCGTACCGAAGGTCGATCATCAAACGATTACGTCACGCCTCGGCGGAGATTCTCTCTCTGTTTCGCCGCATGCGCTCTTAATTTCGCGTCTCTCGTCGAGACTCTTTTTTCTCTCCTCTTCGGCACTTCTACCGGGATAACCGGAGACCGTCATAAAAGCACGCGTTTGCCATCACCCTAACGTCCTCATCCCTTTGACAGCCGACGTTCGAGTAACCCTCGCGCGTCCCATTTCAGTCGTCGCGCGTTTCCAAATGCATGCGAGGGTATTCCGTAGCATTCGACCGTGTCCCGACAATCGTCGGTTCGCGACGACGACGGTGGTGCGCGCTCGTATTACCGCAATCGAGCAGTCAAAGGACAAACGTTCATTTCGAGAATCGGGCGAGGAAGTGCGCACGAGAGATCCGCTCTTCGTGTCGCTCCGTGAAATGTTCGTCGATTTATTGGGAATCACGAGGCAAACATTTTCTACTTCTACGTGAAACTGACGTCTTTCGAAAAATTAAATTTGCATTTGGTTGAAATTAAATTTTCAATTTTTATTTAGCAAAAAGTTCCTTAATAGTTTCTTTCACAAATTAAGCTGAAAATCCATTAATGAATTTTTGGATACTAATTTTATAAAATGGAATCATTACGTTGGCAATAATATTATATTCCTTGAAAATAATTAATTTTGCTATTTTAGAATTCCTTTCAAAACTCTTGAGATGATATTTGAAATTCTTAACTTTTATTAAGATTTTTATTAATTTTTAATTCTTAGCTTTTAAGAATCTCTACATATTTAGAGTTATTGCTAACGTTCGCTTGCATTCCTATCTAGAACTCTTAACAAAACTGCCGGAACAATTTTTTTATCCAAGATTTATGAATGATTATTTTAAATTGCATGATGCTTAAAAAAAGATGTTAAAAAATTATTATCATATAAAAATGTTAATTTTATATTAAAATTTGTAATTATTGAATATAAATGCTTATTTAGTTTGGCAGGATTTGAAACTTAAACCTCAGTTGTGCGGGTTGTCATATAATAGTAGAGTATATTATAATAAAATAAATGCTCGAAGGTTATCGGTGTCAAAATATTTGTTTAATAACATTACGAAAATATCTACTTGTAGAATTAAGTGCTCGTTACTTTTAGCAAGTGACATTTAACAACGACTGACATTTAACAAGTTTTAACATTTTGCAAAGTGGAACAGCTCTAATTCGATCTTCACATATTTAAAGAGTATACCTATTAATAAACAAATATTTTAACATCAACAACATTTGACCTTTTTTTAATACTGTTTTACTTTATTTATACGATAATCCATATGATCGATATTTAAGTACGAAATTTTGCCAAACAGAACGAACACTTAATTTGACAATTAAATATATCTTAATATAATATAATATTGTCACATTATTATATTAATATTTTTATATCAATAATTTTCAAATACTTAATTTTTTAATATTACTTTAGTCTTATGAGATTGCACGGTTGGTCGATCGTTTAAACTCTAAATTCGAGCAAACAAGAACAAACATTTAATTCAACATTTGTATATCTAAATGGTATTAAAGAAATAATTTTTTTAAGATCAAATAATGCTGAATATCAAAATTTTTAATACCACATTATTTTTATAATATTAAAATGGCGGAACAATCAATTTTTAATTTATAACATATTTTTAAAAATGTTATTTATTCTTTAAAAACTGTAGCAAAATTTTGAAAAATATAATTTATTTTGGATATATGTTTTATTAAATTTGCCAACATATTGGAGTACTTAATTTCAGAATTCAGTACTTAATTAGCATTCAATTTTAAGATAGATTAAGTTAATTTATTTAGCACTAATAGGATATATAGCGAGGAAGAAGAGGGACAAGAGATTTAATGAGAATCGACATTTTTCGGCGCATTAGAAAACCGCTCGTTTTTAACTTCACGAACAAGGTATAATAAAGACGAAGCGCAAAGTTAAAGTGGAATGCTCCACTACGGGAAAGACTACTCGATGACAAGTGATCCTCTCGAAGAAGCGAGTGAGAGGAAAACATTGTTAATTTCCTTTGCAGATTCGAGTGTCTCTCGTGCTCGCCCTTCTATTCTCGACTCCTTTTTCCCCTCGTCCCCCTGCTTCCCCCGACTGTCACGCAACTACTCGTTTCAGAATGCCGATTAAATTAACGTCTCTCCGTCAGGAGGAAACGATTGCTCGGATCGAGACAAATCGAATTCGAGCGTCACGTAATACGTTGTAAAGTGACGCAACTAACATATTTCGGATTTTCTAGGAGCCATTACGACAGGATAAATTTTCTCTTCAAAATGAAAAAAAATTGAGAATAAAAAAGACGTTTGTATAAATTTAGGAGAATAAAAAAACAGAACTTGTGTTGTCTAAAAATAAAATAAGGTACATACAATTTCGTTTTTTTTTGCGATACTTAAATTAACGCGGACATTTTGTCGTTTGTATTGATTTGTTTCAATAATAGTCACATGCAAAGTTATCTTATTAATTTATTCTCCATTTTTATTGAATAATGACCATTAAGATTTCTAGCTCTTTTTTAATCGCTTTTATATTTGCACTAGTTACCACTCAAAACTTCAGTGCTGTAACTGCTTTTAATACTCAGAATTACTTACTTATAAATCCAATTACGATAGTAATAAAGTTCTACGAAAGAAATTCAATGATCCGCGAGCTATTGTGCCGATAATAAATTGAAACCCTCTTTGAATTATATTTCCTTCTGCAAAGCAGAAAAAAGAATTATTAAATAAAAATTATTGTTCAGTGCTCTTTTATTCATTAGGCGAATTTGCCTATGAGTTATACAGTTAACACATATATAATAAATGTGATAATTACATTTAATTTTTTATATGAACTTATCTCTGTCTGAAAATGTAGACTAGTTATATAACTTTTATTGAATAAATTTTTTTTTAAGCATCAGAAAATATTTCACAATTCTTCTGTGTACTGACGCTGGCGAGAGCATAAACAATGCCGTCAATTATTTTCGACGATGCGTCTCAATAGCCATTTGCTCGGAACCGTGTTCTCGTTGAGCATCACGCAAAGTTGACCCACGCTGAGGGCAGTGCCTGACTTCCACCACTTCTGGCGGTGATTCAACGAGTGTAGGTATTCTCGTGACCACCGATCCCAGAAGTGGTCTCTCATCCGCTGCACCAGCCACCGTGAGAGCCAACTTTCAGGCGTTGTCAGCAACGAGATCACGGCGTTGAGCGCTGTTCCGATTCGTTAGACCGCGTGGTGACTCGCAAGAGGCAGTGCAACGAGGAGAATCTTGTCAACACGGTCGATTCGTCCGGACGTTGTCCGGTCGCCACGTGACTCGTCGTTCGCTGCTCCAGTACCTCCGCGATGGTCTGCAGGGTCGAACCGGCGAACCATGGACCCAACGTCGATATCAGCCAAGTAGGCCTTTCACCATAGCTCGTGCTTCAACAGGTCGTTAGGAGAGAGCCCTCGGGACGTGAGGTCTTCCAGCGAGATGAACGACTTTGGATCCATGACAAGGTTACCGTGGAGTCAAACCAGAGGTGGATGCTCGAGATTGGCAGGTCGATGTAGTGATACGCAAGTGTTGTCAGCAAGGTGACGGCGCAAAGTTCTAACCTCGGCAACGAGACCTGCTTCACGGATGCGACCTTGGATTTGGCGACCACCAAGGATACTCGGGCTCTCCCCTCCCGGTTGACGGCTCGGATGTACACCACGGCGGCGAAGGCACGTTCCAATGCGTCGGCGAAGCCGTGGAGCTCGATGTTATCCTCTAGTTGATGATCGAACCAGGCACTCGAATAACTCTCTCGAGGAGCGGAAGACCTGCTCTGCACGTGGCCCAGAATTCTGCATCTCCCGGTGCCAGTGGGGTGTCCCAGTCGAGGCCCTACAGCCAAATCGACTGAATCAGAATTTTGGCTCGAATGATTACAGGCAATCCATCCCAATGGTTGGAAGAGCTGCGCCGTAATGGACAGGATGACTCTCTTCGTGGCCGGTTGAGGTTTTTTCTGGCGTATCGTGAAAGAAAAGTGGTCCGCGCTCGGATGCCTCGTGCAGTTAAGCCTCGGAGAATAATTAAAATAATCGCAATTAAACGCGCGCAGAAATCTTGGGATTGCACTCAACCAGTAAGTAACATACATTTACTAAAGTAATTAAATGAGACGTTTTTGATATATTTTATCAGTATCGATTACTAGTGGGATAATATTGTGTATCAAGTGCGGAAAGTTGGCTATTGTATACGAGGGCGGGTGGGCCCTCGTATACAATAGCCAATTCCGCACGTGGTACACATACTATTTTGTATTACAAGTGCATGTAGGTATATGTATATAATAAATAATAAGGGTTATGTGGTACGAGTGTCAATTTGCGACGTGTCAATCCGCACGTGATACACATACTATTTTGGTACGGGACTGTGACGATTATATATTTATATATTATATAGTCTTCCTGCGTTGACAAGATTGTTAGTACATAATTGTTTGCCAGAAAATACCGTTTTATAATTAATATTTTTCATCTTTTGCAAGAAATTACTCTGGAGAATCAAAAGATATTGGCTGAATATAATTTGTCGGATCAGGCATTTGAAAAAAATTTGCGCAATTGCAAACAATAGTGGATATGCGGATAGCTCACTGGTTTTAGAGGTGGATTTCTATACATTCTGCTACCATTAAACATTACAAACAAAGGAATCACAAGTATTTTGAATTGTTTAAAGATTTAAGCTGTCACACCTACCAGCATCAATTGTAAAGGAGTGAAAATTGATAATTAATTCTATTTAACTTTTAGTAATTACATATAAAAGATTAAATAATCAAAAATAACTGAATGTAAAAAAGAAATGGACCAATTTAATTATTGTGAGTTATTTTCTAGACTGTTAGATTGCTATAGTTTAGTACAGGTTTCATTGAAGTCAATAAATAATCTGCCATCTTTGAAAGTACCTCACGTATACATATATTCTGTTAATGTGTAATGATCGATAATGTATATGAAATAATGTGTGTTTAAAGTGTGTAAAGTGTGTGTGTTTGTAAGTAACATGACATTTTGTAAAATGCTTGGTTAAATGCTATATTAATGCGTGTCATCTCAATTGGTCCTTTGAAAGATGCCTTCCCCGTTTGTAGCTTATCATTCGCAAAGTCTGTATTAGTAATATATATTGTTATACATTTTTGTTCAATACATATGCATACTATATATAATATAAATAAATATAAATTAATAATGAATAATAATATAAATATTTAAAAAAATATAATTTTTCCGACAATGATCGCCGCAAGGATTGTTTACCGTTTAGCTCGCCTCTTGATCCCCTCATTGTCGTAATTTATCAACTAGCCTTGCAATTATTCGTCCGCGGGATAACACGCGTGCAACGTGCGTGCGTGCATGCGTGCCACTCGCATGGCTGCACTTGCGAACGAAAACCGGGCACGGCGAGCACTGGACCAGGGTGTTAAAGCATTAGAGGGGATTCCCCCGAATGTGTCTGATGATCATTTTATATTAGCCAAGGGGAATCTGCATGACAATGGGCGGCTCCATTGTGTGATAAGCGCTTCACGCCGCGCAACCCCATCCATATGTTAATATCCTACCGTGCTTACAGCGGATGGCTAACTCGTGAAAGTGAATTATGTGTACGCGAAAGTGCGTGATGGTACTTCCCCGTGTCTGCCGGGTGTCTCCGTTTGAATCCCACTTCCCTCTTTCCTCCCCCTCGACCCCCCTCCTCCCTCGGGCGGATCTCTGAATTATATACATACCAGACGCTTTATACGCGTCTCTGTGTGTCTCTGTATGTGTCTTTCTTTTAACACTTTTAAAATCCTCTACGAACAAAGCGCATCCATAAAATTATCGCGAAAGATCTCAAGTTGGGTTCTAAAGGGCAGGAAAAAAACATGAAAAATAAAAAAAAAAAAACGATTTCTTTCGGTTTCTGTTTTTCACGACAATTTTTCCGGAAAAATATCGAAAAATATTTTTTCTATAAATTATTTAGTTTAATGCTGGCTGGACTATTATTGGCCTAAGAATTATTAGTTATAAAGATAAAAATACATAGATAATTATGACTTATAACATGTGTAATAAAACAAAACAAATATAAAAATTGAATAAATTGACTTCAATAATTTATTTTACATTAAAAACAATAAAATTTTATAAAATATTAATATAAAATAAATAACAAAAATATTTTAGTGTTGTGAGTTGGAACACTTGTGACTTACAATTAGACAATATCATCACATATGAAATAAAATGAACATAAATAACGTAAAATGTACAAATACAACTAGCGAGCAATTTTATTTTTACCGCTAGAAGCTACTTCTGATTTTTTTCATAAAATATATATTTTGCCTGCTTTTTAGAACACTAATCTCGAGGATACATAGCGTTTTTTTTTCTCTGCTGTAATAAATGTATTACTTAATATCTATATTAATTAATCTCGTAATTGATTAACGCTCTTCATTTCTTCGTGTAATTTCAAGTAGCTATAATATATATTGACATTTCATTTATAATAGTATTTTCTATTCGGTATGGTTTTGTTAAAATGTAGTAAGTTTATCTTGTTCTACATATCTGATTAATAAAAGATTCTATGATTTTAATATAAATTTTATTTAAACAAAATTTTTATTTAAACAAGAAATATATGTATGTATGTGAAGTAGTGTATCATTTCGTGAAAACTTATGAATTACTGATATACAGTAATTTAAGTACTCGAAATAAGTGATTGATTGGACTTACTATAGTGATAAACTTTTAAGGGATAGTTATGAATTCTAGCTTTATTTTCAATAATTTTACAGATTCTGATATTTGAAACAATTAATTCTATTTCTTAAATAAAAAGAATGTTTTAGAAAAACTGAGAGTGCCTTTCTCAGACGAAATTAATAAATCAAAAAATTATATAATTCCGCTAATAACTAAAATTCTTTAGAAAATGAAATATGCTTATTATTATAACGATAATTGCTTTAAAATAAACAGAAATCTCAAAAATCGATAAGCATTTCTTATAGCTACTTATATATGCATTAACTCGTGGATGTTCTATTTTTAATCGATATTTATTGCTTTTAAAAGTTAGAATCTCTTTCTAGAACTTGTTTTGTAGAATTATAAATCTTTAAAAATCTAACGAAAAATGAGAAGAAAAACACGGTTTGGCATCTCAATTTATCAGACTTTTTTTGATTTACTGGCTAGAACTATCGTGTCTCTTGATATTATATTAGATCATAGAATGTGGTATGATATGGCTCCAGGCGAAGATCCACTTTAAAAAATCTAACGCGCCAATATGGTGATACCTCATATGGGTGGTGTGGAAAATCACTATTCATTATTTTATTGCTTTGTCAACAACACAAAAAGGTAAATATATATAATTGTTATTAGATTTATATTAGATACTTTTTAAATATTAAAGTTTGTTACTATTAATTATATTTTTTTACAGTCTTCTTGCATTAAATCGTTGTTTACAGCATTTTTTATAGCCTTTTGTATCATGTATGCAGGCCAGAATTAGAAGATTCATTTTGTCATATGAAAGCAATATTATTTTAATTAATTAATATTTCTTTATTAATAATATTTTTTTTATTAATACTGCGGATATAAAAATATTCGCATAAAAGAAATAATTACAGAATGAATATTTTAGTAAACTAATTAATGTAATTAATTCAATTCAATTATTTTTTCTTAAATCTGTACATATATACAAGGTGTTTGCTAAGTAAATACAAAAAACTGAAGGGGATATTCTTTGAATTACTTTAAGAAAAAAAGATCTTATAAACTTTGTGGATCTAAAAATTGTTTGATTAGTATTGGAAAATGGTGCAGAATACTACATATACATGTATCAGTATCAAAGTATAAAATTTTCTTTTAAACGTCATTTTCTCCAGGTTTTCAAAATTTATTTTTTTACTAGAATAATTATATGATTTTTTTCTTCAAATAATTCAATTTTATCAATAAAAGTAATTTTTTCTCCTATTATAATTCTTGGACAAAGAAAGTGATAAAAGTCTCCGATAAATCCGACGCTTCGAGGTTTCGTTGCTCGCGTCGGCAGTTTCCGGAATAACGAAAAAAATATAACGTACCGTGCGCGTATGTCCACGCCTGCAACAACACGCGACATTATACTTTTATGGCAGGTCGTGATTATGTATCAACCGGACAGATTTATACGTTATGTATGGCATTATCGATTTTCTCACGCCGCGGAATGTTCCGCGCTGAGCCCTGTGGGAAATATGCAGCACCGAAGTTAAATAGCGTACGCGCGCGGCAATAGATGTTAATCCAGACTAGCGCATACACATACATACGCATATATATGTACACATGCAGCTCTTGCGACCCCTGTATTCGAAACAGATTCGAAAAAATTATTGCACAATCCACCGCAAACATCATGAGGATTCTAATATTTAGACTTTTAAAAATTGATTTAAATAATATATAAAGTGCTCCAGAACACTATCTGTTAATGAAATCTCTGTTAACGGTGGATTCCTGGGATAATTTGGAGCCGATTTTTCCTTGGCAAAAATGTCGAGGGAGGCCATCATTTTTTGCACGTTCCCAATTTTTACTCTCATGTATCTTTTTGTAAATAAGCCTTGAATTAAAATTTTATTAAAGTAAACTCTAGCTGAAATTAATTGAAAAATGTGATTTTGTTAATATTTTATTTCCACAAGGCTTAGTTTAAAATCCTTTATTTTCAACCCCTTATAACTTGAAAATTATTGGTGCTTCGATATTTTCGCCGAAGAAAAATCGCCTCCAAATGATTCCAGAAATCTGCCATTAACAGATTTACAAATAGTTCTGGAACATATTGTATATCAATTGAGAAATTGATACATATATATATATATATATATATATATATATATGTATCAATTTTTACTCTCATGTATCTTTACACACTATATATATATATATACATATATATATATATATATATATATATATGTATATATAGTTTTATTACATGTAATTTTCTTATTGATATGTATTAATTGAGAAATTTTTTCTTTCTTCAATGTATTATTATTCTATTTGAAAGCATCCTAAATATTGCAAATAAAGAAATATTTATATATTGAGTTAACTCGATCTCGTTTAATAGAGATAATTACATAAGTCTGGACTCGAGTTTCCTGTTTTCACTATATGGAGAATCAATCCGAAATGTTTCTCTAATGCATTTATTGTATTTTAAAAAAATATTTAATACTTTGAATAATAATAATAACAATAATTATTATTTTTATTAATATTATATTTAATTTATATATATATATATATATATATATATATATATATACATATGTATGTATGTACGTATGTATGTATGTATGTATGATTATAAACGCAATGTGGAAACATAGATCTTTCAAGATATTGCTAAAACTTAATATTGTGAAAACACGATCACGTACTTAACGACATAGAATAGATTTCGTTGCAAATTCTCGTCGCAGATGTGTATGATAAATGGAATATATGCGCAAAGAATCGGAACGCATAATCGCAAACGCTTATTTAGATCGGACAACTGATATAATGCGTCGATATAAAATTATGGTTGCCATATAAAAGATAAATCACCAAAAAACGCAAACATATTGAAAGAGGGTAAAAATAATTTGATATTTTCGCGTTTTGACAATTTTCTATAGTTAAACACGAATGTGAAGACAATAATATACGATATAATCAGATCTTTTTTCTTATCATAAAAAACACACATATACCACATATACATATATCTTGCAAACGTTATATCATCACACTAGACTGTTACTATTTTTTAGGGCTCGTCATTTTAACCGATTAATCAATTAATTCAACATTGATTAACCGATTTTAATCGAAAGAAACGATTGAAACTCGATCAAACATTTAATAATCGATTTCGATTAATCGCTGAAACTAATTAATCATTAATTGATTGAACTTTTTTTTCAATTACTTGTTATTTTTATTAGAATTTTATAATATGTAACTGTGTAGTGTGCAGTCTACAAAGAAAAAAGAGTTAAATTAAAATTTATATATATTTAAATTAACGCATTTATTGCTTTGTATATATACATATACATAATAAAGTGTAAAAACATTAGTTTAATTTAGTTAATATAAAAAAAAACTGTTAATCTCGGCTCAAATTATTGTGTTACAATAAAAATAAAATCTCGACGGCAATCGGAGCCTGTGCGGATGACATGCACAAAATTAATAAATTAAAATGAGATCTCAAGTCAAACTCATTTATTAAATTCTAAACGTTTCGACCCACTTCGGGTCTTCTTCAGTAGCTGCAAAATACAAAGAAACAAAAAAAAATAAAAGATAATCGGTACAATCAGAAAATTATAAAACTCGTATACATACAATCCGCAAATAAATTAAATATCATTCTCCTCCCTATTCGAACCGTCCGGCCGTCGGAGTGTCTCCCTAACGGTGACCATCGTCAGGAAGGAAGCAGAGCAGTGACTCCCTTACCAACACTAATCAACATAGTATAAATTAAACGTGTAAGATCCCCAAGAATTATAAATTAAAAACCGGGAAGAACACTCACCCCGACAGCAAAAACAGAGAGAAGACGATGCTACACGTGACACATCACTCTAACGACTGTGCGGTATTCTACCTCGACACAGTCGATAAATATATACGCAAAAAAAAAAAAAAACAACAAATATAAAAATAAAATATGAAAATAAAAATAAAAACAACTAATACTTATCGGTACTCATGTCAAAGGTCTAACGAAAAAATCCGGTTATGTATAATCACAAAGCTAGATTTTGGTAAATTTTTCAATTAACAGATCAAAATTCTCGTTTAATTTGTCGGTGTCGCTATGTAAATTTAAATTATTCTTCTGACGCTTTATGTGGATCATTTCGGATATCAAACGTTTACCTAAAAAAGGCTCCTCGTCCAAGACTTTTACATCCTCCCAATTAAATTCATGGTTCAATAATCTATGTTCCGATATGACTGATAATTGTGACGCGTTTCTTTTTATGTTGCTGCGATGTTCTTTCATCCTAGTTTTCAACAATCTACCCGTCTGCCCTACATACGACGCATCACAATCCATACAATCAATTTTATAAACTACATTGTTATGGAGTTCCCTTGGTAACTTATCCTTGTGTACTTTGATGAATTTACGGAGACTGTTAATTGCTGTATAGGATGGAATGACATCCAAATCACGTGTAATGTCCTCGATTCTCTTTGATACATTATTAATATACGGAATATTAAAGTACGAAACTTTTTTCTGCGTTGGAATCTTGTCATTGCATATATTTGTTCTATTGTTATGCAACTTATTATTGTACCGGAAGAACAACTTTTTTAACCACGCTTGTAATGTTTGAAATATCAATTTGAGAGGATAATTATTAGACAAAAGAACCCCAATCATAGACTCAAAATTATCTTTATGGAATTTCGGATGACATAGCCAAAAAACTCTATCTATGAGGCTGATAATGGTGCCTTTTTTATGGCAGAGAGGATGCTGCGACTCAAAATTTAAATATCTACCTGAATACGTCGGCTTATGAAATAAATCAAACTCAATGCTCCCATTATTTATAATAATAGTGACGTCTAAAAAATTCAATCGGTTGTCAACCCCCTTCTCCATGGTGAACTGCAATCTGGGATGGAAAGAATTGAAAGTGTTTAAAACAATTTTAAGCATGGAGGGAGGGGCCGCCAACGCGATATCGTCAACATATCTAAAATAAAATGGAAATGACATTGGAATCGCAGCAATCGCTCTATTCTCCAAATCTTGCAACGTGATATCCGCAATGATCGGTGAGAGGGGGGAACCCATAGGCGTGCCAAAGGTCTGTTGATAACATACATTATTAAACATAAAATAAGTCGAATTCATAATAAAACGAATTGCCAATAAAAATTCATCCCGTGGAATAATACACTCTTTTTCGATATACCCCCATCTGTTAATTAAACTATCGATAGCCATATCCAATGGTACGTTGGTGAACAATGATGCAACATCTAGTGAAACTAACTTTACATCACTATCCACACATAAACCATTTAATTTGTTCACTAATTGGAAACTATCAGAAATAGCCGAATCAGGTTTCGGAATTGCCTTATATATTATCTTATGTAAAAATTTTGCCAAGTAATAAAGAGGTGTATTCCTAGATGACACGATGACACGTAAAGGGCAATTCGGTTTATGCACCTTCGGCAGACCATACGCTCTCGGTAAAACCCCGTCCGTGCAGTTCAGGGATTTATATGTTGTTGAAGAAATGTAATTCTTCATTTTCCATCTATTTAAAATCCCGTGTAATTGATTAATTAGGTTCCTAGTCGGATCTTTTTTAACAACAGTATACGTATCCCGGTCAGCCAGCAAATCACACATTTTGTCCATGTACATATCTTTGTTCATCGCAACCGTGATATTACCTTTATCCGCCTTCATAAATAAAATATCAGGATTATCTTGGATGAATTTACCCGTCAATTTGTAAGCATTATATAAACTATTTTTTGTGTGAGCTTTTTCAGACATGGAAATATGGAATTTATTTATTATGGGGAAGGCTCTATTTCTGACTGCAGATCGTTTTTCCACAGGGAGTTTAAAAATATTTTGTTCTATATTTTTCAACAACTCTATGGTGGTTTTATCTTTGTCAAATACTGGCAGACAGAAGTTCTCTCCTAACCGCAACAAATCTCGAATTTCACACGGTATCGATACGGATGACAAATTTAAAAACCATTTATCTCTTTTGTCAGCAACATCAGGATTTAAAGAAACAAAGGAAGTCGGGTTCAAGGAAACACTAAGAGACTGAGACGGCCCTGACTCACATGGCCTTGAAGAAAATTCTTTCGTACATGTGTAATAATATTGGATAGGACGAATATTCCTATTATTGAATTTATTTTGTTTATCTAAGAGCCATCTAAATTTATCATCCAGTCGAACCCGCTCCTTATTATAAAAATAATGTAATGATCTGCTTTGCTCACCGAAAAACCCATCACAATAACACGCTGGGAGATCTAACATGATGTAACGAACGAGTTCATAAATATCCAATCTAACTTTGTGCCTCTGTCTATGAGCATCATAAATTTCATTTCTTAAAATGTCTTTAATAGTACGTCTTATAATAAATTTGTGTTTCAATACTGACTTATAATGATATAAATTATTAATATAACGAGAAAGAAATATAAGATGAGACGGTGTAACATCCTGATTTAAACAATCTTTTAGAAATTTAATTCGCAAGTTTAATCTAATCAGGCTCTTGTTTAATTTAATCCAAAATTAGTTTAGTTAAACATATTAAAAATGATAATTAATCATTCTAGAAGAAGAAAATCTTTGAAAATAAATATATTAATTAATCAGAAAAATCGATTAAATAATTAATCGATAATCATTAGTCCTACTATTTTTTACATAAAGTGACGTGATACATAATTTCAGCAATAGTGAAATATCAATAAAACTTTGCGAAATAATGATAAAATTATAAATATTTAAATTTGATAAAATTATATAAATATTAATAAGGACATAAATAAAATTTTATCTGATAAAGTATATTTATTATGTGATTTCTAACCGTATATTTAATGATATAATTATAGACTAATACTATATTTTATATGATATAGATAGATTATATATGAGGTATACGTGATGAAGTAAAAATGATAATTAATCATTCGAGAAGAAGAAAATCTTAAAAAATTAATATATTAATTAATCGATTAAATGATTAATCGAATAATCGTATTCACTATAATCGATTAATTGAATTAATCGATAATCATTAGTCCTACTATTTTTTACATAAAGTGACGTGATACATAATTTCAGCAATAGTGAAATATCAATAAAATTTTGCGAAATAATGATAAAATTATAAATATTTAAATTTGATAAAATTATATAAATATTAATAAGAATATAAATAAAATTTTGTCTGATAAAGCATATTTATTATGTGATTTCTAACCGTATATTTAATGATATAATTATAGACTAATACTATATATTTTATATGATATAGATAGATTATATATGAGGTATACGTGATACGGTAAGGGGTGGAAGGGGAAGGGGGTAGCAGCTAATAAATCATTTCTGCTTGCAGTTATCGCTGCAGCATTCTCTTCTCTTCGCCGGGAGGGAGCGAACGGACCTTGTTCGATTTTCTCGTCGAGAAATAATGCTAAAAGTTCATTCATTACCATCAGGCCAGATAAGGGCAACGAATTATAGACTTTTGATAGTATACCCTGGAGGGGAGATTCAAGTGGTCCCGGGCTCATTTCCATTCGATATAAATCCCAGAATCGTAATTAGGTCGATAAGGTACCACTTACATCTGGATTTTCGTGTTGAATCCAGATCGCTTGAAACATCATTATGATACCATTTATTATCAGATAATTTAATCGCGTATTATTTGAATTAATTGTGGATTACGTAGACTGTGTTTCTCCGAAAACGCTAATTGTGCAATATTATTTACAATATGACATGTATACGAGTAACATACTTTAACTATTACCGCACATACATACGTACATTATTCTCTATATTGTTTAATTATGACATGTCGGCTAATTATTTGTCTATTTATTCATGAACATTATACAAAAAAGCTATATGCAAACTCGTTATACGGGGGGGAATATAATTACATCAGTATCTATGACAATGAAACACGTATAAGATAGGAGAGGATAATTAACGGGTGACGTTTCATTGGTCTGTTTGATGCATAATTACAGTGTCAACATAATTATATTTTACACGGAAATACAAACGAAAATTTAATTTCTGTAATTTTAGGAGAGTTTATTACACACACATAACTTTTTTGCGTTCTGATTTTACAATATTATTTTTCTCGTCATTATATATTTTTTTTATAAAAAAGAAACATAATGTATAGGTACAAACAGGCTTTTTACATTAGCGAACAGGTGCGAAAGTTAATAAAGAGACGAAGAATTTACGGCGGCTAAGTTCAGTCCGCGTTGGACGTTAAGCTGAACGTAAGTCTCAACATTACATTAGTTACATGAAAAGTGAACCGTGGCAGTTTTATCCGCGAAGAAGTCGTTGGGACCGCAGAATGAATGAGCCGTAAAGTATCAGGATTACGGTCAGTTCTTACGGAGATACACGAAACAAAATCTCATGTTTAATGTTGCTAATACGTAGAGCAAATCATAGACATTTTCTTTTTGCGGGATGCTTGCGTGTGTGTAAGTGTATATTAAATATAACACAAATATTATATATACACATTAATAAATTATAAATATATAAATATATTGATCACTATACTTATATATACAATTAAATATAATTATATTATTGAAAATTACATACATATATACACATATATATATATATATATATATTTATATTATTTTTATTAATATATGTAATTGTCCATTCCATTTATTAAAATAGGCACCAAAAAGATTCTTTACCTCGAGATCCTCTGAAGAAGGACCTTAGTAATTAGTATTCTTTTATTATTTAGTTATTAGATATTTCAAATTTATAAATATATACACAAAATTAGATTTATTTTTACATTGACAAGATAATACAATATATAATTTTAAAGCACATCGATAAAGAAAGATAATAATATATAATAAAATTAAAATAATAATATGTTTTATTTAATAATATGTTACAGTACCTATTTTAAACTCGATTAATATTTTTGACTGCCATCAGCTCATTTCTGTCAAAAAATATTTTAATATAAAGTATTATAACACATACTATTTACAACATTATTATTTTAATTCTTTATAACTAATTTTTATTTTAAAATTTAATTAGCATTTTAACACTTCAGCTGATTTCTGTCAAAAAATATTATTTCAGTTTAAAGTATTATAACACATACTATTTACAACATTATTATCTTAATTCTTTATAATTTATTTTTATTTTGAAATTTAATTAGCACCTTAACACTTTAATCAGCTGATTTCTGTCAAAAAATATTAATCGAATTTAAACAAACTTTATATTATTTTTTTAATTATCATTCTTTTTAATATAAAATCAAAGAATGGCGCGCATTTGTCTAAATCAAATTCTCGAGAGTTTTCAATTTTAGAGGATCTAAAAAAACATTTAAAAATATCTGTTTTTTTAAAGGCGATTTATGATATACTATTGAGTCATCTTACTTCGAGAATACAATTTTTTCGATGTATATTCTTCTATTATAAGAACGCGTGATTCCGACGCATGCAGTCTTTATTTACATCAGAACGGGGTAGCTCATTTCGATGAAACCAAGAAGATAATTTCACCGTCCCGTCATCAACGACGCTTCGTCTTTCAACGCGAATTCCAAGCATAGCAGTGAATAGAATTTTATAGGAATGTTTACTTGCAGCAATGGCGAGTATGATGTTCCAAAAGTAAGCAGCACCCCATATATGAAAACAGGACTTTCTTCGAGGACAAATCTTAATGTATGCGGTAGGCACTTTTCCTTCCTCGTCAAGTAAAAAAAAAAAGAGTTAAAGATCTTTATTTGAAAGAACAAGAAAAAGAAAGAAAGAGAGGGAAATGAGAAGAGAAGAGAAAAAAGTCAGAGTAAAAGATACAAAGCTATAAGGAGGTAGAATAAAGAAAGACGAGAATGCGAAAAGAGAGACAGAGAGAGAGAGGCAGATAAAACAACCACTTCATTTTGCGCGAGCATATCCAAAAGAAGATCCTAGATCCGGAATCCAGGAATTGCCGGAGGCTCGGAACCGTCGTCGCGTTGTCTCGTTTCACTAATAAGCGCAAAACTCGAGGAAGAAGAAAGTATCAAACTGTTGTGGGAGAAACTACCGAGCGGAAAGAGAAGGCAACAGAAAAGAGATTATGCATATCGTGCATGGTAGATAGCAGTTGCTACATTTCGTCTATTCTTTCGATGACGAGATAACGTAAAATATACTATGTGCAAAATGCGTCGTTTCCATGTGACAGTCATGTTTGGGTTGAAACTTAACCTAATTATAAAGTGTATTATTTTAGGTTAGATATATTTTGGATTGAAACTTAACATAATTACAAAGTGTATTTATTATACACAATACAAAAACAGTAGAAAATAATTATTATATTTCAAAATAATTCATTCTTGAGCAAAATGCTGATAAATTGTTTTTCAAAATTTGTCAGTAAGCAGGACTAAATGTCGCATAACTGGACGAAGAGACCAATTAAAAATGACATGAATTTTCTTACTCATTTTGATGAGCAGAATATGTTCTAAAAGTAGCAGCTATATTTGTTGTACTCTGTATATTGTTAATGGATCCATGTATTTTTGTAATATGAAAGAGTAAAATATTTGGAAAACACAATAAGCGAAACATTAATTAATTTCTTAAGAAATGTGATTTTGTGCTTATTATAGAAGAAAAGCTAGCAGGAAGTTGTATATATACCAGAAGATAAATAGAAAGAGAACGATCGAAGCATACACATCGAAGAAATAATCGCCCGAACTTTGTCCGGAATAAGTAAACCGAGTCGGAAGTTAAGAGGCGGCACGAATATTTAATCGCGAATCGCGCAAATTATCGTAATTATCCAATTAGACAATTGGCAAAACTTTCTCCTTCCTCTTTGGGAAATCCCCTCTCTCTCGCTCTCGCTCTCCGATAATCCTCGTTCGAGATTCCATATATTTTCGACGTCGATTTTTCATCGTCTGCATTGATTTTCCTCCCTCGCGTATCCGTGGAACGTATCTCCAGGTATTCTTTTCCGAGACACACAATCCCTCTCTCTTTTTCTCTTCTCTTCCTTCTCATCTGATTCTGACAATTCCTTTTACTCTCCCATTTCTCCCGGCTGATGGCTCCTACGCCATCCAGGTGGACATGATTTTCAAGCTTCTCCCTCTCGGCTGTATATATACCTCTCCGACGCGGTGTATGCCGATTCCGCGTTCATAAAAAATTCCCTCTAATCTACCTTTCATCTCTGCTCGGAAGAATCTCTCTCGGATTACGCGTACAGTGCATCTGCCTCCCGGCGCGTCGTGGAAATATACTTTAATTTACTGGCTGTCAAAGCGTGCCAGTTCCTACGGTGCTCTCTTATCAGCGGCTCACCCTTTTCCCTTCCGTGGCGCTACTCTCTTAGCCATCGTCTGCCCGACGAATTTTCTGCATTTTCCACCGAAAGAAAATCGCCCTCTCTTTCTCGCATATATAAAGATTCTCCCCTACGAAGAGGAGAGAGAGAGAGAGATCCTTGCTCTCTCGTGCTTCCTCGCTCGCGAGCAAAGAGCTTGCGTCTAACCCGACCCGCTCCACTATGGTAATCTATTTATGTCAAGGATATTAAGCCGGGCTATATCGTCGGAGACCAGCCCGGATCCTTCTCGGGTTTAACGACGCCACTAGATTTAATTCTTAAGTGTAACGATTGGTCGGTGCATCACGAGCCGCGATAAAACTGTTGCGGACTCCGTGGATGACTCTTGATCTACTTTTAAATGCGCAACGATGTTATCTACAGGGTGTCCCGTACGGAATTGCTGAAACTAATCAGTTGTCATTTTTTAATGCATGTATATAATTATTGAGAAAATAAAAATTGTGTTGGAAAGAAGAAAGTGTTTAAGAGGATACTGCCGTTGTTCTGTTTTACCAATTTTAAGTTAGGTTAGGTTCACTTTTTATTGAATATACAGATTGAAAAATTCTCCACAATGAAAGTACTGATAATAATGAATGGGAAACGCTGTCCGGCAACTCTAATTTTTGCTGTTTTATGCCTCGACAAATATACATACATAATTAATTCAAGTACGAATAATCTCTTGATAGAGATTTTTAATCTCATTTTTATTACTTTTATATTATTCTTTCATGTCATCTCTATTGGGAGCGCCATATTTTGTGCACAAATAAACTGCAGAATTTTTGTATTAAATAAGTATTGTTATAAGTTGATGCAAAAAACTGATAAAAAAGCGCTGTAATTTTTTTAACTTTTATTGTTTTTTATACGAAATTACAACGCTCCCTGTTCATTATTATCAGTATTTTAATTGTGGAGAAGAATTTTTCAATTTGTATAGCCAATAAAAAAAAAAGCCTTTGAACTCAAAGTCGCTAAAACAGTCATGGTCAGCATCCCCTTAATAGATATATATAAATAAAATGTTTGTATACATATACCAGTTTATTTTATTGAAAAAAGTAATGAAAAAGTGCTATTAAAAGTGCTAGAAAAAAGTGCTGATTAGTTTCAGCAATTTCCTATGGGACACTATATATAGAGTGTAACCAAAATATGCAAGCGTATTTTACTCATTAAAAAAAAAAACGGTCAATAATTTTTTATTTTAATTTATTATTTTAATGATTTTTTATTTAGTACGTAATTAGTTCATCCTGCCAGGATGTTTGATAGATGCTTATAATTTTTGGAAAATAATTTGCCTATTATATTCGAGATTAATTATTTTGAGATATGAGAAATTATTTACTACTTTGTTTTGTATTGTTGAATATAAAATATTTTATTAGATTTAATTTTTAGATTTACGTTTATATAAGCTTTTCTGCTCGTTTCGATGAGTAGAATACGTTCTTGAAGTAGTGGTCCACATTTTTGTCACATTATCTACAAATTCAATGTATGTCGCAATTTTAAAAGATTTTTCAAGTGGTTGACAGTAAAATTAAATTTTGCAATTTTTTTTATAAACGCTAATATATATCCTTATCGCAAAAATTTTATATTTTACGAAAAACAATCATATAACAATATAAAATTAAAATTAAGACCAATTAATTTTTACATGTTTAATAAATGTTTAATTTTTATCTAGTCTTAATTTATATACTAAATAATTTAGTTTTTATTAACTTTCACTTTTTCTGATAAATTTGTCTATATTTAAAAAATATATTTTATTCTTATTTTTTTTTTGTATTTCTACTTTTGTTTATTGAAGATGGTTTGAAACGTTTATTAAGTTTAAACCAATAAATAAAATATCTGAAATTATTTACTCGCGTTTGGTCCTTATTAGACTTTTATTTTTTTATTATAAAGACTAATGGAAATTATACTATAGAGCATGCTAAAAAATATATTGTAAAAATCTCTACTCTCTCTCTCTCTTTCTCATGCATATTACTTCTTTCATCTATTTATATGATAGTGAAATTACATAGAGAACTGCGTGTTCACGTATAATATCTCTTTTTTAATATTATAACCAAATCTTCTTCACAATTCACGATCTCGCCTTTCTCGCCGCTTACGTAAGCGCTGTCGCGCAAGATATAAGAACATGTGACGCTATTATTACCTGCGTCTACGCGCAAGAAGCTCCGCATAGGGCTTTAATTCAAAAAGCATGTTTCTTATTTCTCTTCCGCGTTGGCAGCCGCGGAAACGGCGAGACGTAACGTCTCGTACTCGAGGATATAACGGCGGATGGCAAGACGACAGAAAGGTATGCGGACTATAAAGGATCTCCGGGAACGAGCTCGCACATCCCGAAGTAAAAGGGGAGGTCTCTCGCTCCCTCTGAAAAAGGCTCGCTACTGATTTTACAAAGGGACGCAAAGTGTTCCTCGTAGCGAGACGGCTCTCCCGGAGGAGAGACGGCGATCAGTATTCAGACGAGGCATTGCAACCAGGGTCATGTGACGAGCTGGACGTACATAAGATTTGTCGGGAAGATTCTTACTACGGTACAGGATATGCCGCGCCTGGCAAACTGACCCTACGTGCCCTGGCTCCTTTATACGTCATTTCCCATTTCCGATTCGCTCCTTCACGGGAATTTCGATCGTCCCTCTCTCTCTCTCTCTCTCTCTCTCTCTCTCTCTCTCTCTCTCTCTCTCCCTTTTCTCAGCGCAATTTCTTCCATCCGAATTGGCGAGCGAAACCGGTCCGACGATCTTTAGGCTCTTTAGCGTTTTAAAGTAATTTAATCTACTCGCGAAGAGCTAGAATCTACGATTGTACGGTAAATTGATTCTGCTTGGATTGTGTCTTGTTTTCGAAAAATTACGAAAACGTTTTTCGTTTTTTCAAAAATTGTCACATTTCTAATAAGTCAGAGAATATTATAAGGCATCTTCTTTTTTTCTTTCTTTTTTTTTTAATAAGTATAATTTTTTCAGATTGAAATATATTATATAAAGATGACAACATAAATAATTAAAAAAATTTATGTATACAAAATTTTATTATAAGATTTTTAAATTGAAAAATTAAATATATTGTCATTATATAATTATTATATAATTTTCATATCTTTTTATCCTTTAGCTAGTTATATTTTATTCATATTTTTTTTAATTGAATAATTGTGACAATTATTTTTAACTTGTTTATTACTCTTGTCAATGCTTTATGCCTTATTTATTTTATTCTTCAAATATATATACATATAAACATTTATAAATATACATATGTACATACACATACACATAAATATGTATACATGTATGTATAGCATATTTTTTACTTCTTATCTAAAGTATTTATTTATTGTTATATACATTTTTTCAAATAATATATTTATTTCAAATAATAATATCTCATTTTTTTCTTTTTCTTTAATAGCTTATTAGTACTTTCTTTCTTATTATTTTCTCTAGAATAATATATATTTTATAGAGATATGACAACATTATTCATTGTACTTGCAAATGCAATTTCTTTAAACGCCACCCATCGATCATACGTTCGAAAACTCGATCCTATTAATATGACGCCTTTGTTAAGAAGATTGTCCCGCGCGCGTTCTTAAAAATGCATTTTGCTTCCTCTTTAGAGATAAGCCCATTGATTGATTCCGAAGTTTCAACTCCCATGGTTATATATATACATTCGCCGCGTGGTGGCCGTTGTAATATGTTATATCGAGACGTTCCGCGATATCGATCGTAAAGGAGTGCCCTTTATAATAAGGGCGGGCGTGAGCGCGGAGAGACGTTGCATAAAAGCGAGTAATGACGTGATCGCGTTAGCCGACGTCGAAGGCGCGTCTCCTTCGATCAGTCGTGATCGGATCTCTCTCCCGGTCCGCCGGGATCAAGATCAATCCGTATCGGTATGCCTCATAGGATGAATCACAGCTGTAGTCCAGTAAAATTAGACTTTGACTTCATAAAAATTAGGACCAAGCTGAATTTTTGTCGAAAACTTTACTTCGATGTTCTAATGAAATCCTAAAAAGTATCCTTAATTTTATCTAGGACGTTTTCTTTTATAGGTGGTAAAAGAGGGTAAATTTTAGTTTTTTTTCCATTATTTTGAAAACTGTCAATTTTCCGAGAAAAATAATTATTATCAAAATTGTAGCTCATAAAATTCCCTACAAAAAAGGTCATACTTTTTTCGTGAAATTAATCGTTTTGAAGATATATTTGTTAGTCACATATAATACTATATACGATAGTATAGTGTGCACATTTTCTTAGACTTAATTCGCTCTATATCTTTAAAACGATTAATTCCACGAAAAAAAGTATAATAACCTTTTTTGTAGAGAATTTTATGAGCTACAAATTTGGTAATAGCTATTTTTCTCGAAAAATTGATAGTTTTCGAGATAATAGCAAAAACCTAAAATTTATCTCCCATAAAAACGCCCTGGATAAAATTAAGGGTACTTTTCAGGATTTCATTAGAACATCGAAATAAAGGTCTCCACAAAAATTTAGCTTGGTCCTAATTTTGCCCTTTTCAAGTCTAATTTTGCTGAACCAATATATGTATGTATAGTCCATCTCTTTTCACTGAATCTGATGCATTCTCGAGGTTGACTAATAAGTCTCTCTCTCTCTCTCTCTCTCTCTCTCTCTCTCTCTCTCTCTCTCTCTCTCTCCGCAAAGCGGGGATTAAGAGGCCGCGTTATATCGCCTGCGTGGTCCAGCGTGCTCTTTTCGTGCTTACTTAGATCGGTATCGCGACCGAAAGTCCCGAAGAAAGAGATTTTGTGACGGAGAGCGCTCTGACTCTGAGTGACTCTGACTCGGAGTGACAGCCGAGAGGGGTTGGCCAGACTAAAGGGATACAACCGCGAGAGCCCTTTTTCCGTGGCCACTCAAGTCCCCCTCATCCCTCTTTCCCTTCTCCTCCCTCTTTCGTTCCATTATGCCGCGCGCGCTTCCCTCAGAAAAACCAAAGACGCGACAATTTGGCCCGGCGCGACTCTCACAGGAGGAAGGATGACTGATGTGCCCTGCTCCTTTCATATCTTTCGGGCAACCACGGTGGAAAAAAGTCGACATCTCCAGATCGTCCGTGAGCGAGGAGAGCAAGCGGAAATGTCGGCTTTTATGAACCTCACTCTGCTGGTTGATCCACCGTGGCGATAAATGACGTAGGATTACCGCTTTCTATCAAGAGACGGAGGTGTTTTTTTTAATTGTAACAAATAGAGCGTAATGTTGTGGGATATTTTCAAGGTTGATCGCAAAAAGCACTTTATATTATTCTCTTCTTGATGTATTTTTTTTTTTTTAATTAATGAATCAAGATATAGTGATTCGTCGATTTTTAATCAGATGTACATTTGGCTAATTTTTTAAATATATGTTTCGTTGTTAATTAAATTATTTTTGCTATTTTCCGCTTTTTTTTTATTAAAAATCAATTCTCGCATTGAATTTCGCAATACGCTTTTTCGTTTGTTCGCGCAAGTTATTACGATCATTTTTTTTAAATATTCGAAAAATTCATTCATTTTTTAATAATTCTCCAATCATTTTTAGGATCATCTCACATACCAATACAAGTTTCAAATAACAACTAAAATGTCTGTAACTAATACTTCTATGTGAAGTGCAATTTAGATATAATTGAATCTCTCCCGTGTTAAATCGAGGAATTTAAACTATTCTTCGCTTAAGATTCCGAAAGCTTAGTTAATACTGATATTAAAACTTGGTTCACGCGTTCTTGGTTCATCCGTTTGTTGAAACTCCAATCGTGGTTTAATATATACATTTATATACATAATTTATATTTCTTTCTGTACAATAATATGCAATAATATACAATAATATATATTAATTAAATATATAACTTAATTAATAAAATTAAAAATAAATTAAAAATAAATAATTAAATAAATTAAAAATTTTAAGAGATGATTCTTTGTCGAAAATTAAGAAAGGTTTCTTATATGTATAACATACACTCTTTTATCCCTCTTTGAGGAGTTACACTTTTCTGCTTCAAAGAGAGAAGTAAAAAGTTTTTATTTTTTTTTCAAGTTTTATGTAAAGCAGATAAACGATTATGTTAGAAAGTGGAGAAAAGATTATTTTGCCACGGATATTACTTTTTTTTTTTTTTATTAAAGCAAATTAAGTTTTTTGTAACATATTGTACAAATCGATCATTTTGAACATACGGATCACTGTAAAAAAATTATCACAGCAAGTTTGGGATTTTTTACCAAGTTTAAGGTATTAAAAGACAACAATTTCAGTCGATAAATTTGTTTCAGTTACTATACGTAACTTTTGTTAAAAGTTTAAATAAAAAAGAGAAAACTCGCGAATTTCTTCGTTATTTTCATCTATTTGTAAAACATTCATGAATTAAAAAAAATCCAATCGCAATATCATACTATAGAGCAAAGATTCAGCTTTAAGAATCCATCCTTAAAATTGTTGTGCGTTGATTTTTAATGGGGTTATGAACAATTAAAGTGATAATGACATTTTCTATTCAATTTGCGATAACTTAAAAAGGAAAGATCAAAATTTAAATTTTAAAAAACGATTTTGCAGGGAAAATTTTAGGCTTTAACGTGAAAATGTCAAAAAAATTTTTAAATATTTTTATGTATACTACACATCTACAAAGTAAGATGAAAATTTTCCATTTTGTTATGTTCGTAATTTTCTATACATAAAAAATATTAGAATTGAAGAAAATGAAAAAAACTATGATCTTTTCAAAGTAAAGATTACAAGCTTTAAAACCCTTTTTTAAAATTTAAATTCTCATTTTCCGAAACAAAGTTACAGCTATTTAAAATTTGTCTATTTCTCGGACAATTTTTTTGATTTCTTAATTATTTTGAGAGTGTACTTTAATATTATTTTAAACTTACTTTTTACTTCACTCTTTAGTGAAATATAACTCCTTAGGGAAGGATATAAGAGTATATGTTTATACTATAAAAAATCTACATTTTCGACAAAAATCATCTCCTAAAATTTTTTGCACTTATTTAGATACATCTTGTATAATTAAATAAATATGCATATATAATTAAATTAAAATAATATGAATTTCTTATTGTTAGATATAAAAGCCAAGGGGAAAAAGGTGCTAGTTCTTCTTTCTCTCTCTGATGAAGAGTGCTAAAAGTTCTCTGAAACCATCAATCCAAAAGAAAGAATTCTTAAGAAGAAACTCATCTTTTTATTGGACCACAACTAAACCTTTTTAAATTTATCCATTTATCCTTCTTACATGTATATAAAGTTTTATAAAAATCAGAACAATCGGGTTTGCCTCTATAAGATTCGCTTCTATAAAGGCTCAATATTCTCAAATTCATTAAACGTAGATTTTCTTCGTGAAATCAAACTTTGACCCGTATAAATTCCCCCTTTCTCGCGTCGCAGAATCAACGCAAAATGGGTAAAGGGGTACACGTTAGCTTGAAATAGCGGTGCTTTAATGGTCCTTCCATTCCCGCATAATCTCGAATAAATTCGGCCGGCGGTGTTCGACGAAGTATCCACCGTCTCAAGGCCGCGAATTTGCGGACTCCGGTGCGGTAGGTTAACGCGCACGCGCGAGCGTAAAGTGGCTTTTGGAGTAAGCCACGGTGTTAACGATGCTCAGGTAGGTAGGTAGGAGCTCGGTATATGAGTCGGGGATGCCCCGGCTTCGGTATTCCGAATGCTTCTCATATACATACATACATATACCTACGTCCAGTCCGTTCTGTAAGCAGCTTAGCCGGTTCTTAAGCGGCTTCGTGGCCCTACCGGGCTCGAGGGATGCCGATTTTTCGGGTCTCCGCTAGCGTTTCCCTCCGTTAAATTCGCTCCGTGAGCGCCGACGCACGATATTTGACATTTGCCGAACACGTGGTCGCGAAACGTCACGTCATCGCGAAACGTCAACACGCGTCTCTCGCTCATCGACCGCGATAATTTGCCCATTCTCGACTATTCCTCGGGTACAGTTTTCGGGTGCAGTTTGCGTTTACGAGCAGGTCAGGCTAGATTACGGAAGTTACGTGCACTCGCGCAAGGTATTTCAGGGACAACTAATGTCACCGCCGGACTCCGGGTACAGCAGTATTGTCAGTAAGCAGTCCGGAACCGACGGCAACATAAACATTGGTAAATCCGCCGGCGCCAAAGCGTAACCTGGTCGATGCCAAATTAGCTCTCGCGCTAAACACCCCGAGTTTGCGCAGCCTAACGTTAAGGTGCACGAGCACACTAAACGGGGACGCAATCACAGACCGAAGTTTACTTTGTTCCCTGTGCGGCAGACAGGTTAATGGCTACCGAATTAGATACTGTCATGTAAAGTTCTGAGTACGGCATTGCCTATGTGAATATCGATTCGTTTGCTGTTTAATTACTTCGCTCGACTAACTGTGTGATTTGCCGTTTAAAAAAAAAATTCGCTTCGAGAAAAATCAAATACCACATACATATATATAGTAAAACCTATAAATGTTAGTTTAGCAGTTATACTTTTCGTTTGCGTGATTCAATTTTATTATAAAATATTCATCATATAGCAAGAGCAATTGCTTTTGAAAGTAATTTTTCCAATATATTTATGTATACATGTATCACATCGATTCATGTATTTTTCCTCATCTTTTCTGTCTTTCTTTTTTAATTAAAAATATTATATAAAAAATCGAAATAGTAGTAGTGAATAAAAATCAATTAGATATACATTAATTAAAAATATTAATTAGATACATACATATATGTATGTTAATATATTTGTCTAATTTTTTAGCTATTCGGGGCTTAAAAATTCAATGTTATACTAGTGATGGTCGCGTGAACTATCATAAATGGCCGTTGCAAATATACATCTAACATTATCTTATTATTTGCAAAATTAATTAATAATGTTCCAGTGATCACATGAGATTCTGATGTCAAGGTACTTATTTGTAGACATAATGAATATAAATAAATCTATTCTTTCTTGACTTTTCATAGTTACATCGCACATAATAATCATGCCGGAATTTATAATATTGGCCTTCGATCATATTCCTTGATGAAGGCGTAGCTTTTTTATAATCACCGAGTGTGTTTAGCCGCAATAACAACATCTTTTTCATTAAAAAAATTTATCTTTACACTTCAAACTGTTGTTGTTGTATATTCGCGGCGACCATATTTGTTTTGCTACAGTAGCGTCTCTCTTACCGCGGTGGACGTTTTTGTCGCCAATTGGGGCAACATTTTGGCAGATTCCTGCCTCTGTAGCAACGCGCAAAAGTTAATGCGTCAAGTCCGCCGCGAAAACCCCAAAGGGGAAAGAAATAATTCTAATTAGATTGTACGGGGGTATCATCAATTCATCGTTAAAGACGGAAATTTCCCGTCGAAGTAATTACTCGTTGCCGAGGAATTATGCGCCGTTGTTTCCGACCTAGTGGAAGTTGACTCGCGGAAGTTCGTAATGCGCAGGATGTCGTAGTCTCTCGCGGGCTCGGTGCGTCCTGTCACTGCAGATAGGTATCTAGGCTATTGGAAGGATAAATATATATACAAATGTTCTCGAATTCTCACACGAGCGGAAATGATTCTTATTTATATGCGAAGACAAAATTACGCGTGGATATATTTATGCACTGTTGCAAAATAATATTTTAACGTAATATATATTTGTGGCTATTTTATATTTAAGATGCGATCAAAAGACCATTATGGAAATGATCAAATTTGC
The DNA here is from genome assembly GCF_048542155.1 of Nylanderia fulva. Taxonomy (NCBI): domain Eukaryota; kingdom Metazoa; phylum Arthropoda; class Insecta; order Hymenoptera; family Formicidae; genus Nylanderia; species Nylanderia fulva. Next base: position 1,019,606 of record NW_028190621.1, on the reverse strand, counting down.
ATTTCAACTTATTTATATAAAATGCACAATTATATACACGAATACATACATATAAAAATAAATATTTTCACGTATTATTAATTCTTAATTAATTGATTGAATAATTGTAGGAACAGAGTTTGTGAGAAGATTATCATACAATTCAAAATATAATGAGTATATATCTTTTTATTTTAAAAAGTTTTTAGGCTTCTTAAAAAATGATTGCTATTAGCAACTTGTGTCATTAATTTAATATTGCTTTATGACAAAGAAAACTTATATAATGAATTTTTCTCAAAGAACTTTAAATCGAATGATTCTCAGAATATCTCGTTTATCGATAATTAATCGCTTAGCTGTTAACTAATCTTAATAAAGTTTCAGAAAGTGAGATATTTCAGTTTTTTTCAGTCACGCGTAAATTAAAGATTCATCTACGAGAATTATATAATAATCAAATTATTATAGTCCAGTAAAATTAGACTTGAAAAGGGCAACACTTCAAAAAAATTATAATCAAGCTGAATTATTGTAGAGACCTTTATTTCGATGTTTTAATGAAACCCTGAAAAGTACCTTTAATTTTATCCAGGGGTTAATTTTAGTTTTTGGCCATTATCTCGAAAACTATCAATTTTTCGAGAAAATAGTTATTATCAAAATTGTAGTTTATAAAATTTGCTATAAAAAAATTATATTTTTTTCTTACAACTAATCGTTTTTAAGTAAAACGTGCGGTAAAGTTGCAATATTTCTAATATAAATTTTTCTGCACCTCTTCTTTTCAGGCTTAACTTGCTTTATATCTTCGAAACGATTAATTCCACGAAAAAAAGTATAATGACCTTTTTTGTAGAAAATTTTATGAGCTACAATTTTGATAATAACTATTTTTCTCGAAAAATTGATAATTTTCGAAATAATGGCAAAAAACTAAAATTTATCCCCTTTTACCCTCATAAGAAAACGCCCTGGCTGAAATTAAAGGTACTTTTCAGGATTTTATTAGAACATCAAAATGAAGGTTTCCACAAAAATTTAGCTTAATTATAATTTTTTTGAAGTCAAAGTCTAATTTTACTAGATTATTATTATCATAAAAGTAATAAATTTCAGCTTAGTATTTATGGTCATATACTTTATTTTAATATAAAATATTTTATGAATTTACAAATATTATTTACACATGTAAAAGTATCATATATATATTATAGTAACATTTATTATATTGTTAGATGCAAGTGCCGCGCGCGACTACGCAATTTATCAAATTATTTCGCTCTAATTAAGCGTCGCGATACAATTCGGTCACAACTTGCGCGGCGAGAGAAATTCATGTCGGCTAAGTTTGAGCCGTGTAAGCATTCCCGGTGGAGAGAGAGAAAGGGAGAGAGTTATCTCTTCTGGAAATATATTTCATTAAATACGGTTAGCCGTTCTTTGCCTTCGATTATAGCGGCTGCTGCGGAGAATAATTCCGTCTTCATGCTGCATGTTTCTACCGTATTGAATCCCGTGCGAGAGGGAGAAGGAGAGGGAAGGAGTGAAAAGGGAAAGACTGAATCCACGAGTCCGATACTTCGAAACAAATTAACCGTCTGGCGAGAGCAAAGCCGAAGAGAGAAGAAAAGAAAAAAATTTTTCCTTCCCCCTTTGAAACTTTCAGCGTTAATATAAAACAGTTCGCCTCGAAATGTCCTTCTTCACGAGGAGGCCGCGAAAGATACGAACGCCGGGTGTTTACGGACATTACATATGCCGGTGCAAAATTTAAATACATAGATATAAATAATGTGTAATTTGTACCGCGTCAAATTTGCATAAAAACACCCGGACCCGTGTAACTCATTATCTCTCGGAAACATTTGCATTGCGATATACAATTCTGATTAAAGAACACCTACGTTTTTTTTTTTTTTTAACGCTACTAGAAATGTAAAGGAGGAGGAGGAGGAAAGTAAATAATAAGTTTTAATAATAATCAGAAAAACACGCGCGCGCGTGTAAACATGCATCTGTTTGATGACGTCGTATGTATATCTTTGCTCCTGCTATCTCTCTTCTTCATTTTTGTTAATATCATTAATATTGCCACTTTCTTTTGTATTTATTTGAAACATAGCAGGCATAGATTTTTTATTTAATATTTTTTAATTTAATTTCTTATTTAATATTTTTAATTTAATTTCTTATTTAATATTTTTAATTTAATTTCTTATTTAATATTTTTTATTTAATTTTTAATTTTAATTTATTTTATTTTTATTTAATATTTAATATTTTTAACTGTAATTAGTGTTTATAATTAGTCGATCGTATATTAGCGAAATATGCAATCGTTCGAGGAGGTTCTTTGATAAATGGACCTTAAAAAAAGCGGCGACACGAAAACGAAGCATCGGATTTATTCGCGCGCGAATAAGCTCTCGCGTTTCTCGCGTTTTAACGAAACGCGTCGAAGATTGTGATAGCTAAAACTCGAACGTCGCAAACGAAAAAAAAGTAACGCGAGTGCGAAGTGTTTCGAAGCTTTTACGGGGACGCAGAGGTTAGTTTCCTATATAGGAAAAACGACGAAAAATCCGGAGTACTCCGAGAAGGGAGAAGAAAAACAGTCGAAATGTGAATCGAATTATTTATTTCATTATTTACTGATATAAAGCAATAGAAAAAATATATGCCTAAATATTGACCGGAGCTCTCCTTCAGTATTATCCTATAAAAATATATTTAAAAATTTTATACACTCTTCTTTTAACAATTAACAACATCATATTATTTAAACGCCAATTATCCCTCTTAATTAGTAAAATAGTAATTATATCATTATTTATATATGTGTGTTGCCGTGTTCCTATCAGAGATTTTCATAAACATATTTGATAAGGTTTATATAACCATAAAATATATATATGTATATAAAATTTCTACACTCTCTTTCTCTCTCTCCAACAATTATAATAACATATTACTTAAGCACTAATTATCTTCTCTTAATTAGCAAAATAATTATTATATCATTATTTACATACGTTTTGTTATATTCCTTTCCCACAGATTTTCATAAATATATATGTTTTATATCTATATATACATATATATATATATATATATATATATATATATATATATATATGACGTAAACGTGTAAGATGGACGAAAACTTTTTGCCGGTTGGTTCATAAAGTATAAAACATGATGCACAACCAAGATATGTCGCAGCTGCATAAAAAAAACTGTATAATATTCTCGGTTAATTTTTAAAGTACTACTTACTACGAAGACGAGCGACAAACTCCGCTCAAAGTTTTCTTGCCTCGCGTTTTCTCTCTTTTTTTTTAACGACGTTATGAAAAGATGTCCCTCTCTTTCACTCTTTCTCGCACGGATTAGAAAGAGTAAACCACCTGAAAATTAGAACTCTTCTCTTTACAGAGTATCCTCGTGTAACGAATCGTCTATTTAAATTGAAGCATCTAGTTTAATCTAATTGGCCAAACGAGCGTTTAACTGTGTAACCGAAACGCAGTTTCATTAATGAAGAGATCGCTAGATGTCGTTACATAGAGTTCGACACGTAAATCCACGTATAGGTTATGTGGGATATAACTTTGGCATATCATCCGTTATATCAACCGGAAGCTCGCTAGAGATTATGACGATGCTTTAACGATAAGATTCTCGGTGCTTTAAACGGTATATTAACCGAGGAAACTTACAAATCTTTTACGATCTTTCGTATTTGCGAGATATTATCTCGAATTTTATTATACCGCCCTTGGGCCATCTACGTTGTCATAGAAAAATAAAAGTTGTATATAAATCAGGCACGACTCTCGCGATTTTACACATGACGTAAATGCGGATAATAATACATATGTTTCTGTATATACAAGGTATTTACGAAATATTTGAACAAACTTCTAACAAGGGAAGTTAGGCAACCCGGAAATTTAAAAAATTTGGAAACTTGGTGTACAAGTAGAGTAGTTTATCCATAACACAAAACTATTTTTTATATAGTTATTTCGTTTTCATACTATCATGTTATTATATCATGTCATATTCTAAGATCAAATTTTTTGTTTTTTAAAAAAGTTGTGATTTACTTTGTTTTCAGAACATAGCACTTGATAAGGGCCGAAACCCACGGCCGAAACGTTGTGAAATTCAATAAAATTACTTATTTGCCAGAGTTGGTCGATTAAATCATTACCATTTTTTAAAACTATTTTTTGGTTGTTGCTGAATTACGTTCTGAGGGGATGAAATCGCTCTTTATAAGTATAGAATAGTTTTTAACTTTTCTTGTTTTATCTCGAAAATTAATCAAGATATTCAAAAATGTTTTGGACAAAAATTTTATGGTAAAAATACCTCTATTTAACCATGTTAATAATATTTTGAAAAAATAATTTTTGAGGATTAATAATTTTGAAAAATTAGTTTTTCAAAATTTTATTAACGTGGTTAGATAGAGGTTTTTTTATTATAAAACTTTTGTCTAAAACATTTTTTAATATCTTGAATAATTTTCGAGATAAAACGAGAAAAGCTAAAAATCATTCTATACTAATAAAGGATGATTTCACTCCTTTAGGACGTAATTCAGCACGAATAAAAAATATTTTTGTGTTATGGCTAAACTACTCTACTTGTACACCAAGTTTTAGAATTTTTTTAATTTCCGGATTGCCCAACTTCCCTTGTAAGACGTATTCTTCGTGTCACAAAATATAGAAAAATGTTTATGTGTATCCGCAGTCAAAAAAATGAGTTACATTTTTCTCTCGTTTATATTATTTACACTATATTTGAGAAAATTTATCTCTTCCTGGAATTTGTTTACGATAATTTATATAATAATAAAAAAACGCATTTTAATATATTATATTTATTTAACGATCGGATGCATGTTATTCATCGTTTACTTTCCGCTCGCAAGTTCGTGATTTAATTGAAAACATAAGTTTCACAGTGAGAAAATAAAAGCTTATATATTTGATGATCGTTGAAAAGATTGATTGGGTGCTTTGATGGAAGATAATTTATTGCTCGTTTTATCCATTTATCGCACTTTATTTAGACGTGATGCACTAGACATAGATAAATAGCACTTTTAGTATATATTTTATTTCATTTTTCTTTTGTGAAAATGCTAGCTTAATCAAAGCATAGCTATTATTTTACAAATACGTAATTATTTTTTTATAAATTACGCTCTGCAGATATCAAATGACACAATGTTACTTATCTTCGTATACATTATTCTTTATTAACACAATTTTTATTTTTAAAAGAAATATTTTTAGATATATACTTCATGTTTTAAAATATAAAAATTCAAAGATATATGAATAGAAAACATATATGAAGTAATTAAAACAATTTAAAAAAATAAATTTAAAAAAAATTGGCAAAAAAGTCTTTGGCACGTAAGAGAGAAAACACGGTACGATTGCACATATATCTCGTATATTAATATTTATTCTTTTTGCGGTCCATATGCGCGAATACTATCACAATAGATATTTATCGAATTGCTATCGCGTGTCCCATACAAAATTTAAATTTTGCGTAAAATATTTTACAATTATTTTTAAATCTGGATGTAAAAAAAAAGAGAGGATCGTGGAGCAAAACCGGTGAAAATGCATATCCATGCATCATTGTGCGAATTATTTGAATATCTAGAATTCATACACACAATATCTGTTGGTGCTTTTACATAAATTGTACATACAACTTTACCGTGAAATATACAAATATCTCGCCCGATTATAATTACATACGATTACGAAATTTTCATCGCGAACGGGATGTAAGATGAGACACGGCGATGCATCAAAGGTTAAGCGTTTTGCCTCCCAAATGTAGCGCGAAGCACAATATATTCCGCGTTAGTCACCTGAACGGTCCAAAGATGGATGATTCCACTAGAAATATAGATCCTCGAGATGTCAGGAGCAGCCAGCAGAAGAGAATAGTCTTTATACGGATGCTGGGCATTCAATGAGGGATGACAACAGTGCTCTGTGACCTGACATCGTGCTGCCTTATGTGTGGGAAGGGAAAAAGCTTTCTCTCAATTGTAAAGCACGTCTTCTACCCTTTACATGCCGTCTTCGTAGTTCTTTTTTTTGCGATATTCACGTGATAACAGTATGTCACTACAATTTTATTTTGATACCTTTCTTCGAATATTAAAGTAATTATTAATTAAATATTTATATATTTATAAATAATATATTTTTAAGAGGGATCTCTCAGCACTACGTATAATTTTTTTTTATAATACCTTTTTCAATTATACATATTTCTGTTTTAAATATTTTTTTTTAATATTTTGAATATATGTATAAGTTTATGAATATTGATAATTTATTTTAAAATTTTATATATAATATTGTGAGATCTATCTTAAAAATATATTATTTTTGAAATACTCAAAATTTAAACAAAAATATTTAAAACACACATAAATATGTGCGGATAAAAAACATATGTTGTTGAAATATTTCGCTTTTTGATCAAAATTTTATTATTTGGGGGAGAAACGAAATTATATATAATTTTTTGAAATTTACATTTTAAAATATTTGATTTGTATTTAATTCTGCTTATGCGCAAATACAAGTTTATTAATTTTTAATCTTTGTATTAATTATAAACTGGCCTATCATTATTAAATAATTTTGTATCTGTTTATTGGAAAATTTAATATTGCTTATGTGCTAATTTGTTGTTTTACTCTCAATTATTTTGCTCAAATTTTTTTAATAGAAATTCATTATTCAAAATGGTGAAAAAATAGTTTAATGTCAATCAACTTTAAATTTAAATTTCTGCTAAAAACTTTGTATAACAAAATCGGGAATAACAAATTACACATGAAAAGTACTAATTTTCTGATATATATGAATTTTTTTTTATGAGATGGTTGAAGAGTCAGATCAATATTGTAGATGTGAAATTGTTCTACCTTATCTGAAGCTTCGTTACTCATTATTTACTTTCCGTTCGTAAGTTGATGATTTAATTAAAAGCACAAATTTCTCGCGAGAAAATAAAGGTTTACGTTATTTGGTGATCGTCGAACGGGAAGATTGATCGCGTGTTTTACAGATGGGAGAGATAATTTATCTCTATTCTCGACGCGTTAACAATGTATGAATGTAATATTTCTGTTATTTCGAATAATATAAAACATCGCAAAATGTGCGAAAAGGAATGCGTGCGGAAATTTATAATTTCTCTTTAACGAAAATTTCGCTGCTATATTGAAATATATCATTTATATTTACGCAAATTGGCAAATACGTAGTAGTAAATTTAGCAAAATTTGATTATAAGCATTTGTACGACCACTTGAACATTTCAAACACAATATCCCCCTCCCTCCCTCCCTCCCTCTCACCCTCCCTTCTTCCGCTCTCTCCACTAGTACACACAGTTACATGTATATGTAGGTACGTTCGCTAGTTGTCCCTTGCTAATTGCAATCTGGGCAACGACAGGGTCGGAATATCGCTTTAAGCATTAATATGAAATCTCGTTTAAGTGTCGGTGTAACCGTTTGCTTAGGCCGTGAAATTTCGGTTTAGAAGTGCACTTAGAGTCTCTGAGTACATACGGAATTTAGTTCCTGTATCGCGTTACCATGGTTACGGACTGACCGGTTCTCTCTATCCTATGCGGTAGGATAGGCTTGCTGGTATTTCTCCGAAAGTTTGTGCTGACGTCAGAAGGGCAAAAGAGAGAGAGAGGGAAAAGAAGAAATTATAGAGAGACGGAGAGAGACAGAAAATCGAACACAGTTGTAGCGAAAGACGATAGCGAGAGAAAGAGAGAGGGGGGAGGGGGAAGAGGAGAGAATATTATTTCCGGAATTTTTCAATTTAATAAGAGTGTTTATCGAGAAGAAGAATGTCGCAAATTACGATGCGCTGCGATCAATAGTTTTCAAGATATCAATGTTTGAAAATTTTAATTTTTTTTTTATATTTTAAAACTTATGGCAAGAGAGATTTTTGGAAATTTTTTATTAAATTTTTAATTATATAATAAATCTTTAATTTAATCGGAAATGGATTTGTGAAAATTATTCCACCAAATATATTTTTTTAAATGTATTGTATAGTATCATTATTAATTATTTATTGTGTGGCGAAAGTATCGCTGTTATTGCGATTTTTAAAAATCGATATCTCGAAAACTATATGGCTCCTGACCAGTGTTAGCTGTTATCTAAATAAAATTATATAGATGATTATATAGTTTCATTTAGATAAAACTTTCACGTTATCTTATCTTTATACATATACAGATAATAGAAATATGTATCATCTATGTCTGTATGTTAGATAAAAAAAAGTCTTTACTAAATTATCTAGAATAATTTTCAGATAATTTTGGTTTAGAATCAGCAATAAAAATTTATAAATAAAAATATGAATACATATATTTTTATATTCCTTTCATAATTTATATTCCTTTCATATTTTTATATCCCTTTCATAATTTACATTTTTTTATAACTGTGTTTACATAAGTCTTAAAAATTATTATCTAGATAAATCATCATATAATTTTTTCTTTTATCTAGATATATTTAAAACAAAATCATCTTCATCTAAGATGAATTTACATATTTTTATCTCATCCATACAGCACCGAAAGATTGCAGAAACATATTGGTTGCGAAATATTGCTGCATCATTGCTGCAAGATTGTTGCAACGACTAGATGGCCGCTTTTTGTAATATTGCAAAGAAACATTGTAATGTAATTTTTATAATACTAGACAACACAAGCGCGCGCCATTGATTTTGTTTTTAAAATAAGTATGTAAAGTACAATGAACAGATTTTCATTCATTTGAATTCATCAAATATTTATCTGTCTGATTTCTAAGGAATCAGTTCAGTATGTACTTTAATATCTGAATTCCTTGTGTTAGGATCAAGTCCAAAAAATTAAACTGATGTAAAGATGTAGGCGCATGATACCTTTAGTCTTAGAGCTAGTTAATTTTACCAACATTTATATAATTTTAACTAAAATTTAGTACGGGATAGATAGATAGTCGCGCGCTGCATAGCGGTAGATAAAGAAACTAGCGATTATTAATAGTATATTGTGTATCAAGTGCGGAAAATTGACAATTGGTCACGAGTGCGAAGGATGGACGCACGAGCCGAAGGCGAGTGCGACCACCCTTCACGAGTGAACAATTGTCAATCCGCACTTGATACACACAATATTTTGTATTACAAGTGCAGGCAAAATGGCTTTGTGCCCGTTTTCTGTGCGCGAGGTGGCCGATCGCACGCCGCCATCTTGCGGCGGCACGGTGCGGGAATAGCTGTGTTCAATACATTGCCTACGGCTTTAGCCGTGGACAATGACTTTGAACGCGACTCAGCCATAGGCAATGGCTTTGAATGCGGCTTATTCACTCACCGCGTCGCCGCTAGATGGCGGCGTGGAAAATCGGCCGCTTTCTGCACAGAAAACACGCACACAAAGTGCCACTTTGCCTGCACGTGAAATACAAATAATATTTCTTACAATTTTTCTGGAATGTTGCTACAACATTCTCATAAAATATTACATTTGCATGTTTTTGTAATGTCTATACAATGTTACATTGTAACTTGCAAGATTGGAACATCTTTACTCACACAGCACAAAACATTTCAGAGACCTTTGCAAAATTTATTCAAAAATGTTTCATATACGTCTTAAATACGTGAAAATGTCCGCTATTTTGTCACAAATATGTTTATGAAAGATTGCATAAATGTTTCAAATGTTACTTTTTCTATGTTATGTTTCTTAGATGTTATAATAATGTTTCAGTGTTACTTGAAACTTTGAAACGTTTCTGCAACATTTCTGTTGAGTTTTGTGCTGTATGAGTATCTAACTAATTTTAAAATCATTTAAGCACAACACTGATTGCGGCGCATTTGCGGGATTCTTCTTCTGACAAAAAATCTTATGAAATCTGATCTATCAAATTGTGAAGTCCCGGAAATAACATTCTTACCGAGAGAGAAAGAGTGAAAAGGGGAAAAGGAGGGAGAAAGCCGTTAAAACTGATTCCACCGTGACGAATTATCCGGTGGGGCTGCATCTCGCAGCCCGATGAGATGCAGGTGGAGTCTAGAAAGAGAGGGAAAGAGAAACTGGAGCGGCATCCGGAACGAAATCGTAACGATCATCCTGTCGTCCCTGGGATCCTGTCATCATCCGTGCCTATGGTTCAGCCATGCCTGGCCTACCTATATCTCGGGGAGAGATGAGCTTCTCGCGCTCGTATATAATGCGTTATCGTCGCGACAAGGCCGACGAAAGGGCGCGTTAACGCGATAAAACCGTATCGCAGTCGCGCATGATCTCGAATTACTATGCGTCGACGGTCGCGATCTCGGCATAGGGAAGGTCGGCCACTGTGAGAGACGTAACTGTGTAAAGCGATCCCTCCTGCAACCGCCGCCATTTTGCGTCGTTAATATTATTTCTCTCGTTACCGCCAAGAGGCGGTTTTCCCTCATCGTCCGTTTAAGGTTACGCTTAGGTAACGCAATATCGCGTACTCATCTTAATGAATTTCATTAGGAGAACATACACATAATTTTCGAGGAACAAGAAGGTTACTGGGTGTTATATAATATATAAATATATTTATTCCATAATATCAAAATTATATATGTATTATATAAATCAATATTTTTATCTAAAATAGAAGCACGTTGATTAAGCTGATTTTTAAATCTTTTTTTTTTCTAATGATATACAGGGTATTAGTAATAAACCTGTTAATGGCAGATTCCTGGGATAATTTAGAGACGATTTTTCCTCCATGAAAATGTCGAGACATCTATAATTTTCGAGTTATAAGCAATTAAAAGAGGTTTTTTGCAAACTAAGCCTTGTAGAAATAAAATATTAACAAAACCACATTTTTTTATTAATTTCATGTAGAGTTTACCTTAATAGAATTTTAATTTAATGGTAGATTCCTGGGATAATTTGGAGACGATTTTTCCTCATTGAAAATGTCGAGACATCAATAATTTTCGAATTATAAGCAATTGAAAATAAGAAGTTTTTCGCAAACTAAGCCTTGTAAAAATGAAATATTAACAACATCACATTTTTCAATTAATTTTAGGTAGAGTTTACTTTAATAGAATTTTAATTTAAAACTTTATTACAAATATACACCATGGCAAAAATTAGGAATATGCAAAAAATGATGATCTCTCTTGATATTTTCGCTGAGAAAAAATGATCCCAGGAATTTGCCATTAACAAATTTACTATTAATTTTGAGACACCCTGTTTACGTGTAGCGTTTATAAAGTTCGTACTTTTGTTTATAAGGAAAAGAATGAAATAGTTGAATATGACATTTATTAGTCTTTTTCTACATATGAATCCTGCAAAGTTACACATTTTTCCCAACGATACAAGATTTGTCAGATATAATTACTATAAAAATCAACTCATTTTTTGTCTAGTTTTTAAAAAATGTTATTAAAATTTTATTAAAAATTAATAAAATTTATAAAAGTTTATTCACATTTATAAAATTAATTTATATAAAGTAAATTTTTATAAATTGTATTAACTTTTTATAAAATTTTAATATTTTTTTAAAAACGATTTTTATAATTATACCCGCGGCGATTATACTCCACAGATCTTGCTGGAGAAAAAATGTGTAAGATTCATACATGTAGAAAAAAATTAATAAATGTGCACAGTTTAAAACATTTTATTTCTTCCTTTTAGATAAAGATACAAATTTTATGAATATCCTTCATTATATATACATATACATATATGAATTTAATCTACTTCTATTTAAAAAAAAAATAATTTATAAAACTATATATATTATTAATACATTAATATGTATTTATATAACAACAAAAAGATAAAACCCAATTTAATCAAATGTTTTATTTCAATGATTATATTCGAACATCTTACATAAAAGATGAATAGCGAAGCTCACAGATTTATCACGATTTTTATCAAACAATCCTTACAGAGTTTTTGTTTGTGTACGTCATCGGTTCATTAATTTAATAAGAAAATTATCGAATATTGCTGACTAATTTAAATTGCAACAACTGAGCGGAAATAAATATCATGGAAAAAGAGAGAGAAGACGAAAGGGAGAAAGAGAAAACATGAGGATAAATGTCAGCGTTGTAAACGTGTCTTCGTGACAGGGCATTAAAAATGATATTTTCACGCTCAACGTGGGGCCCTCCGGAATATCCTACACCTAGTTACCATCTTGCGGGCTATATACTTGGTGCGCACGTAATGCACGCCTCGTGAAATCCTCGTCCCCTCTTCGCCACCCCGTTATTCAGCCTTCTCTTCTCGGGTTGCTGCCGCGGCATCCGGAACGAAATCTTTACCGTCACGTCATTCCGACGTCCACGGGCCGCCGGAATCCTGAGGGGAGGCGGCGCCAAGGGCGAGAGAGAATCTACGAAAGAGAGAGAGAGAGAGAGAAAGGGAGCGTTTCTCTCTCATCCCCTCGACGTGCTCTTAACACGGCGTGTCAAGTCGGGAAACCGTCGTCGGTGAAAGCATCTGCTCGTTCGCGCTTCGAAGATTAAAAAAGTTCCCTATCGTTTCAACGTTGAAGAGCGCGAGAGAGATATATATAAGTAAAAGCTGCGCACCAAAAACGAAAAACGAGGGAAAGAGAGAGAGAGAGAGAGAGAGAGAGAGAGAGAGAGAGAGAGAGTACGCTATATTCTAATTAATATCTAAAGTAGGTTAAGTTGCAAATAGAAGCTTCTCTTTGACATTAATATAGAAAAGAAGCAAATTAAATAACATTATGATCACTGACTTATGATGATTGACTTAAGACAGTCAATTAGACTTTATCCTTTAATATCATCTCTCTAGAAATCTAGGACTCTAGGTTTTAGATACGAACAGCGAGTATCGTGTAGAATCAGCTGTTTTTGACGTTTCAAATGACACTTCGCGCACACGCAAAAATCGAAATATTCTGAAGAAAAATACAGAAAGGGAGCAAATTAAATGACGTTATAATCACGCGATTTAGACAGCCAATCAGACTTTGTCCTTCAATATTACTTCTCTGGAGATCTAGAACTCTAGATTTTAGATACGAACAGCGAGCGCTGCGTAGAATCAGCTGTTTCTGACGTTTCGAATAACATTTCGCGCGTGCACGCGAAAATCGAATAATCCGGAGAAAAATACAGAAAGGAAGCAAATTAAATGACGTTATAATCACGTGATTTAAACAGCCAATCAGACTTTGTCCTTCAATATCACTTCTCTGGAGATCTAGGACTCTAGATTGTAGATACGAATAGCGAGTATCGCGTAGAATCAGCTGTTTTTGACGTTTCAAATGACATTTCGCGTGCGCGTGGAAATCGAAATAATCCGAAGAAAAGGAGCAAAATGACGGTATGATCACGTGATTTCAACAGTATATCAGACTTTGTCCTTCAATATTTAGAGGTTTAGGACTCTAGGTTTTATGGTAGATACAAACAGCGGGCGCCGCGTAGAATCAGCTGTTATTTGACGTTTCAAATGGCATTTCGCGCGAAAATCGAAATAATCCAAAGAAAAATACTCTATGACGATAAAATTTTAAGGCGAACGTATTTCTCTCGTGCGATGCGGTACTTTAATGCGGCTTGTCGAGTCGAGAATCGTCAACGCGCAGCGAAGCATCTGCTTGTCCGAGAGATTAAAAAGTTTTTCTCGGGGAGACACCTCACGATAGAGACAATATTGCTTTCATCGCGCGCGCGGGCAGATAGCCAGAGTGTGATGTATATGTGTGTATGTGTGTGTGTGTGTGCGGGGATTCCTGTCTTGTCGATGACAGAAGTTGGATCGAGATATCTTCGGCGATTTCCGAACACGCGACGACTCACTCGTGCGCGAAGGACTCGATAAAGAAGTTTCCGACGATTAATGGTCTTACAAAGCGTAATGAAATTTAATAGTTAGCGGCGCTATAGCGACATACGTTCTTATAATTTTTCTGGACGATCTGTGGCGTATATCCGATGTGTATACGAATGCAGAGTTGATCATTTTCCCCGTTGATTGAACGAATAATTATAAAATAATAAATATCAATTTGTTATTTTAAATATTAGTTTTTTCTCGCCTACGTTTCTCATTAGAAAAGATACAGAGGAGAGAGAGATAGAAATTTATTAAAAATAAACTCTTGAATTGAGATTTATTTAATTTCCTGATTTTATATCAAAGTAAAAATTAAAGCTTTGAAAATGGATTTTATATAAATAATAATTAAAAAAACATTTATAAGCAATTTTATTGCGTCTAATATTTGTCTCTCTTATTGTTAGTTTTATTATACTTCTAATTTTGTATTTATATGTTTAAATTTCAACAAGCTAAAAAAAGAGCTAGACGTGAATGACATCAGATTTAAATAAAAAATTTATTTGTATTTTAATCTCAATTTGATAATTTTTATTGAATAATTGTGTACAAATTTTCTTTTTTTGATATTAATTGTAAGAAATTAAATAAATTTTAATTCGAGATTTTATAATTTTATTTATAACTAGCTTTTCGGTCATATAGCCTTTATAAAACTTTGTAAAACTTAAAAAAACCAACATCGTCGCCATCTCTTAAAAATTTTTTAAATTTTGATATAGATTTTGTAATACCAAAAATGGTTTCGATTAGAAAAGGAAATCTACGGATGTGTTTCATTCTTCTAAAATTATTTTTATACAACTTCTCTCGCGGTTCTTTAATTCTTTCGAAGAATATACATTTTCTATAACAATCTTACTTTAGTCTCAATTTTATTTGCGCTCGCAAAGCAATTGTATCGAGCATTTCCTGCAGAACTTTTGTTTCCAATTTTAATCGATTTTTCTCATACGCGAAATAACGTATTCGCCATATGTATGCATGTATATATCTGCCCTTTAGTAACCGATATCGTGTTCCCTGGGAATAAAGACCCCGACTGCGAAATTGCACTTTTAATATCGCTACGTATCGATTCGTATAGAAAACTGGATAGCGGATATCGAACGTACCGATATTAGACGTTCGATTATTCAGACTGTTACGTCGACTGCTGCTTCCGGGACTTTCTTGGCACGGAAGAATATCAGGTCCATCGGAGTCTCCTTCCCTGATCATGTTTTCGAGAGATAAAGTTCAACGGGTAGTTACATATGGCATTTAATTAAATAAGTTTCGATAGATTTTTGAAACTTGATGTTTTCCATTATAAGTCAACATTTCGGATATTGTGCATTATATAAGGAATATTAATGCACTTATTCGATAAAGAGTTTGAATGCTATTTTTAAATATTTATTAGTGAATTAATGAATGGGTATAACTAAATAATTATAATTAAATAAAAATCGTATCAAAGGACGTTACTAAAATATGTCAATAAATAAAATTAAATTATCATATTGTGTGTGTGTATTATATATATTTAGTATTAGATTATTATTATTTCTTATATACACTGTATATTTAATGTTAATATTATATTTCTTATTATAAAAAATATAATATAATTTACATAAAAATGTGATTGTGTTTTAATTTATATATAAATTATTCGCAAAGATCACAGAGCGCAAAATAATTTTAATTAAATATATTTCGATAGATTTTTGGAACTCGATGTTTTTCATTGTGAATCAACATCTCGAAGATCGTGCATTATAATGTTAATGCAATTATTTGTGTGTGTTAAGAGTTTTCAAATATTTGTCAATGAATTAATAAATTGATATAATACGAAAGTAAAAATTGCGTCAAAGAATATTGCTGAAGTAATGCAATAAACAAAATAAAATAAATTATCTTATTTTGTTATATATATTTATTTTTTATTATTATATACATATACAATTATTTTATTATTATATAATATTACATAAAATATAATAGGGTTTTTTATAATTTAAACATAAATTATTCACAAAATATTATAATGCAAAGTAATTTTTTTACCTATTTTTTAAATATTTGCAGAAGTGGATTTTATTATGCAAATATATTAAAAATTTTTTATATATTAAATATTTTCATGTATTAAACTCAAAATTTTGTACAAAAAATTAGGAAAAAAAAAGACTTTGACTCGAATCACGGTACGTCTTCGTTATCTCACGATGTTGCAAGAGTAATACAAAGAGATGTCCCCATAGCCGTATAATGTCTCACGATTATCCACCTTAGACCTCGTTTGCACGGGGAATATAGCCTCTGTGTGTGTATATCCTGGTATAAAATTCCCTTCGCATTTATCCGCTTTCTTGACATCGTACGAATCTGTTCCACTTTTCGGTCCACGTACGTTCTTGACACTTTCCCAGGCATTAAAGCGTGAAGAGGCAAAGGGAGAAGGAGAATGTGTATGGGGTCTCTTCCTCTATTCTCTCGATTAATATTGATTGTGCCATGTAGCGACGTGTGTGAGCAATAATAGGAACTTTAGACATGGTTCTACGATGCGAACGTGATTATGTCGTCGTGCTTATATCCTTACGATCCTTGCAATTGCCTTCGTTTCGTATTGCACCAGGTTAGCTATGCTTCTGTTGTTGCACTCTGCATTTTACCGATCCGGCGTGTTTTATCGTTTCGCTTCGAAGCAATTTAGGAATATGTTAGGATGTATGCGGTATCTTCAGACTTTTATAATTTAGCAATCATATATGTTATGTGTGTGTAAAGCTATAGCATATCATTTAATGGAAAATTGTAAGTAATTCAGAGTTCCAGCTTTATTTCCAATAATTATAAAGTTTTTGTTAATTTAAATATTTATAGCAATTAAAAACCTAAAAAAATGTCTAAGAACAAATTGATATTTTACGTAGCATCATTCTGTCCTACGTCATTTTCCAGTCCAGTAAAATTAGACTTTGACTTCAAAAAAATTATAATCAAGCTGAATTTTTGTGGAGATCTTTATTTCGATGTTCTAATAAAATCCTGAAAGGTATTCTTAATTTCAGCCAGGGCGTTTTTTTATGAGAGGTAAAAAGGGGTAAAATTTAGTTTTTTGCCATTATGTCGAAAACTATCAATTTTTTCGAGAAAAATAGTTATCAAAAGTTCATAAAATTCTCTATAAAAAAGGTTATTATATTTTTTTCGTACAACTAATCGTTTTTGAGTAAAACGTGCGGTAAAGTTGCAATATTTCTAATATAATTTTTCTGCACCTCTTATTGTTAGTCACACATAATACAATACTATAGTAATGTGCACATTTTCTTTCAGATTTAACTCGCTCTATATCTTCGAAACGATTAATTCCACGGAAAAAAGTATAATATTTTTTGTAGAGAATTATGAGCTACAATTTTGATAATAACTATTTTTCTCGAAAATTTGATAGTTTTCGAGATAATGGCAAAAATCTAAAATTTATCCTCTTTTATTCTCTATAACAAACGTCCTGGCTGAAATTAAGGGTACTTTTCAGGATTTTATTAGAACATCGAAATAAAGGTCACCACAAAAGTTCAGCTTAATTATAATTTTTTTGAAATTTTGCCCTTTTCAAGTCTAATTTTACTAAGCTATTCCTCAGTAATCAGTAATTATCAGAATAAGAGTTCTGCCTTTTAAAAGCAAAAAAATATGAAGCTAAAATAAAGACAGTCGGATACTTATATCTATATTAAATATTGAGATGAAACGCCAGATTTTCGAGAATTATACTTATTCTAAATATTTAATATTATAATATATATATATATATATATATATATATATATAATATTTAACATAATAACATAATATTATATTGTATATATTCTTAAATTATTTATTTAATATTTTGACGAACTGCCTGATATGTCCTATAATCACCCTCTTTAAGAACAAAATCCGAGCGGAGTTTCCTTAATCCTGCAACAGGGGCATACGAAATTACGCAGAAGTAGAAGCGCGAGCTCTTTTACGACTCTATAAAGCCGATTTATTTGAATAGAGAACTTGTTTCTTCGCTTACAGCTTGTGGGAATAGCTTTCCGCGCCGCGCATATAATAACACGCACAAAAACTATTCTGCTTTGCCTTGTACAAGTTTTCGGAATTAAACGAAATACCCCGGGATCTTACCTACTCTTGGCGCAAAGAAAATGTAAAAAGAAAAAGTGTTTATATGATTTAGAGATAGCCGAGTTATACATTTATTTATGCGAAATTTTTTTTACCACAATGCATCGTCAAAAATACCTGTATTTAAATACCTTAATTTAAAGAAAGTAAAATGCATTCAGATTTGAACGATCCGTACAAATTTATTAATAATTCAAATTTGACAGAAGAAAGAGAGAAGAGGGAGGTAGAAAGAGAAAGAGAGGGGAGAGGAAAGGAGGAGGGAGGGAGATTGATGCCTCAACAATTTTAAAATAACTTTGAAGTTAATGAATTAAGAATGCAGACCAGGGTCGAAAGTTTATCTTTAACAAAGTTCTATACATTCCGGTTGTACTAAAATTCAACTGTGTATCTCTCGTGCTACGCTACAAATTTAACTATATTCTGAGAGAATAACAGCATCTTGTTTATACAATGGCGTAATTTTTCCTTACGCAAATTTCTCACAGGTTAATTAAACTTCGAGGCTGGAAAGCAAGACAAAGTCCGATATATATATATAACTAGTCTGCTTTCCTGGCAAATAAACGCATAATGGCACATTATCATCTTATTAGATTTGTCTCCATTTCAGTGGCTCATTACATTTTTTTAATTAAGCATTTGATTTATTACTTCATTTCTTCCCCTTCTTTTTCTTTCTATATATATATATATATATATATGTACATATATATATTTGTATATTAATTTATTTAAATAAATAAATATAAATATAAATATATATGTATATGTATATATAAATTATTAATTATATTTAATAAATATAAATTTATTAAAATCTGTATTTGTGTGCGTGCGTGCGTAAGTATTTACGCAAGGTTTACGCTTTATATTAATTCAATTAATTTTGTTATTATATTTCTTTTTATCTCGAGAAATTATTTCATTAACGTGTATCTCTCATTAAAAATTTGTGCTTTTTCAATTAACGTCGATAACATTCATCGATCCAGTGAGTTATTTTTGCAAACGCGTGCATTCTAAGAAACAATTTCCATTTTCCAGATATATCAGGTATTATACATAAATCGAATAGGTTGATGCTTAATTAATTAAACTCTGTTTTCGAGCGCCTTCTACCATTTTCGTCCACATTGACTGCATCTTTTATTCAACAAGCTTTCTCTCCAACTAATTCCATCTTCGATTTCGTCTTTCAATTATATATTCTTGCATATATATATATATATATATATATATATATATATATATAGTTCTCTATTTAAACTGACTAATTTAACGCGTCATTATCAAAAGCTGAAGGCAATATCCATTTCATCTTTGACAACGAAAGGCGTGATTTGAAAAGAGAGGGATGGGAGAGACTGGAAGCAGACAGGCGTAGCAAAGATCCCCCATCTGCCTTTGTTTCTCCTTGTTTGGCTCGCCAACAGGAAATTAACATCACGGTTCCGCTCTTTCTACATAACCCGCCGCCCGTATTGTTAACTACCCCCGAAAAGGGGATAATCTGAGATTTGTCACGCTTTGACATTACATGGGTACCTCCACGTGCGTCACGTGACGTCACGCGAAAAGGCCGCGGCGCGTGTCGCGAGAGATTCGCGAGATTTATAGTTTTTTTAGCTCGGTACTTATCGCATCCGTGGACGACTTGGGTAATTGCCCGCGTCGTTATGAATGCGTAAAATGTTTGAATACGCGACGTACATATATGTGCTAAAATCCGTTCGCGCGATACATATTTCATTCGCAACCTGCAAACATCACGCGCGCATGTAACGCAAACAGGTCGTATGTCCGCGCGAAACTGACCGCTATTTTTTTATTAAATATTCGCGCAGACGGGCAGAAAAATTAATACTATGCGCAATGATAAACCGTAAGTTTGTCGTATGCGAAAGATTCGTATATTGAGCGTGACATTGTTTCGGTCAAGCTTTGGAGATATCGATATACCCGCAGAGAGTGAGAGAATAAATGAAAAATAATATTTAAATAAAAATTAAATCAATATAAAAGTAAATGAATAAAAAATAGTATGATTATAGAAACTAAAAATACTTTTCTAAAAACATTATTTTTCTTGTCAGATTATAAATAATTAATACACAGAAAGAATTTTCTCTTAGAATTTACCCTGAAAATCATGGTAATCGTGCGACAATATGGTATTGGAAGAATCTTATAAGAGTTTCTCTGATTAATATTTACTACAATAAAAATATTAATATGTACATAATAAAATTTCCTATGTACATAGTAAATTTTATTACATATTAATATTTTTTTGGTGGTCAATATTAATCAGAGAAACTCTTATAAGATTTTTCCAATACCATATTGTCGCACTATTACCATGATTTTCAGAATAAATTTTCAGAGAAAATTCTCTCCGTGTACGCATTAATTCAATAAATGTATTCTTTCATTTAAGAAGCAACAAAATATTTTATTTTTCTTTTCTCAATATATTTTTATTATATTTATTTTCTTTTATAAGAACTTTTAGATTTGTTATTGTTTGTATTTTATTACGTATTGCTAATTGTTTTTATTTATTATTTATCACTACTTGTTTTCACAAAATTATTTTAAATAAACGTAATAGTTACTTTCCAAATAATGAACATTTGAAAAAATATTTAGAATATAATATAAAAAATATTCTTTCTTCAATAGTTAACGCAATTTCGATCATTTTAAATATTATTTTAAATAAGAATTTTTGATTAGTTTCTATTAAAATTAATATATTTTCTTTTAAAATTAATATTTATTGTATTATAATATTTTAATAATAAATAATTTTGATTATTACACTATACTTATCATAAAAATATATCAAATAAAATTATATTGAACACAAAATTACTCGAATAATTATTTTCTATTTCAGTAGTCCTTATTTAAAATGTGCTCATCATGGATATATGCATATTAATTTCTACCAAAATTATAATATTTCAATAATTAATTTCAATTATATAACAATTTTGATTAATGCTGTACCTCTATTGTATGTACCTCAAGAAAAATACACATTTCAAATAACGTTAACGTTTTTTTAAACAAAACCACTCGAACGAGATTGTTTTCAGTAGTCCTTATATAAAACGTGCCCATCGCCGGATACGCGTATTGAGTAAGTGCGCGTTTATTAATTAAACGTACGTGTTGCGGATCCGTGCAAACATTATTTTGAGCTTAACACGCTTCTTCCGTGATGTAATAACCGGCCAAGGCCCAGGGTCTTGCCTGTGCCTGGTTCTCGCATTCTCGGTCGCGCAAAAAGAAAGCGCACCATCGCGCCGATAAGAAAAAAAAGCGCGATCCCTACAGCTCGTTACGTTGCACCGTCCAGGGGGTGAGCTGCGTGAGCCAATCAGATAACCGTTAACAGCGCCGAAAAAGATCGTTCGCGGGAATTAATCGTGTCGTTCATATCTCGTTTAGCTTCTCCTCGGGAGAGAAATTACCGCAGTTGGCATCGTATCGATCCATCATCCGAAATATCGGTGCGCGAGTTTCGTAGCCCCGTAGCTCTTGCTCGACCTCTTAACGTTCTCTTAATCGTCGGAGCGCAATATCTTCTATACTACATACACATACACGCGCGCACGCGCGCGCGTGTGTGTGTGTGTGTATGTGTGCGCGCGCGCGTTATGCGCATAAAAGTTTTTTAGTAGGGTTTTTTTCACATATAGGAAAGGAAACGCGAAGCGCGCCCCGGTCGTGTGGTTGTACCATCTAAAAATAAAAACGCTTTCGTGCTTGATCAATCAACGTAAATAAAAAAAAAAAAAAATAGAAATATAAAAAGGGTCGTACACTCATCTCATGCTGCAATGCCGATAATTTTATGCGGCTAGAAGTTTTACAGCGTGTACATAAAGGAAAGGCCTTTCTCTTTTACCAGCAAAAAATTATATAAAATAAAGTATTATATACTAAGGAAGGGAGAGAGGAAAAAATTAATGAATATTATATTTATCCTAAGTAGAAAAATATTACAGTGTGTTTATAGTGTTGCGCGATAATTTAACAAAAATATTATAAAATATAAGAATTCAGCGTAAAAGAGATGGAAGAGTAATCTTGAAAGCCTTTTTATATCACGATAATTAACGCGATAAATTGCGCTTTGACTTGAATAATATATTAAGCGTAAATGAGAAATGAAAAGAAACGAATAAAACTGATTTAATTTTACATAGCGTAATACTTTTTTGTCATTATATTTGTTTTGCACAGTTTATTATATCAAAAAATTTGTTAAACTCGCTTCCTTAAGCGGAGAATGTTATTAGAAGCTTTTAATTTAATAAGTGTGTCTGATAGTTTCTTTTATCGAGAAAAATAGTGTCACAAACAACGATACGCTATGATCAAGTTTCGATAAATTAGTATTTTAAACATTTTTTTAATTATATATATAATGAGATTTCATAATTTTTCGCAAAAGATAATTTTATAGAGATTTTTCATCAAATTTTTTAATATAAAATAATATACAAATCTAATTTTAATCTAATTAGAAATGAGTTTGAGTTAGATTACAATCTTTTTAAGTGGGTGAAGAGGAAGGAAAGGAGTCCTTCATCTCGTCACTTGAAAAAATAATAAGTGCCAATGTAGTTTTGTTGAGATTTGCAACAAAAGATAAATTTTTCCATCGCGAGAGACAATGGGGATCGCGAGAGAGTATAATCATTTAGCTGCAAACGGATTGAAAGTTTACCTTAGTCCAACTGGGATATGAAAAAAAGAAAGAGAGAAACAGAAGAATGTCCGAAAGAGCGCTTTATGGGAAATATACGGGTGCGATGTTAAGCGGCTCGTGAAAGTTGTAAAATTACAAGATACACGTCAGCGAATTCTCTGGACACTTACATCATTAAAAAGAAGCAAACGTATATTCTAGTTTGATACGTGTCGAATTAATTAAAGCATATACTTATCTCTTTAGCCATAATTTTACATTTAAATCTACACATCATTATATACTAACTAAATGACGGGTTTTATGCAATAGTATATATATATATATATATTTCATGCAATAGTAATACATATATTGATAATCGTCACGTACTTCAATTTTAACATATTTTTGCAAAAGTTTCTAATCAAGAAATTAACAAAAATTTTAAATAATGATTAAGCTTTTGTATATTTGTATCATTGCCTGAACTATTAATTATCACTTGCTTTGTCGGGAGTAGTGCTACTAATATCATTATCAACCGTGCTACTGCTTCTTTTATTGCGTATGCTGCTGCTTTATATTTACTATCAAATCTAAACATCAATAGTTCCAGAAACTTCAATACCAAGTTTCTTTGTGTTAGCTATCGCTTCCACCAACATCAACATTAACATCAACAAGTGATCCGCCACTATGATCACGTGTGCTTCTATCATTGGGAGTAGTGTTGTTGTCATCTTCACACTCGGTAGTGTTTTCATCTTTAGGTGTAGTACTGCTAGGAGTAGTGGTGCGCGCAGTGGTACTGCTGGGAGTAGTAGTGCGCGCAGTGGTACTGCTGGCAGTAGTGGTGCGCGCAGTGGTACTGCTGGGAGTAGTGGTGCGCGCAGTGCTACTGCTGTAAGTAGTGTTGCGCGTGGTGGTACTGCTGGGAATGGTGGTGCGCACAGTGGTACTGCTGGGAGTAGTGGTGCGCGCAGTAGTACTGCTGACAGTAGTGGTGCGCGCAGTGGTACTGCTGGGAGTAGTGATGCGCGTGGTGGTACTGCTGAGAGTAGTGATGCGCGTGGTGGTACTGCTGGGAGTAGTGGTGCGCGTAGTGGTACTGCTGGGAATAATGGTGCGCGCAGTGGTACTGCTGGGAGTAGTGGTGCGCGCGGTGGTACTGCTGGGAGTAGTGTGGTGCGTGGTGCTTCTTCTACGAGTTGTACGGCCGCTTCCATTATCTGATAAATTGTCATCAGAGCTATCATTGTCGCATGAATCATCGTTACTGTTGGGAGGAATAGTTCTACGCGTGGTTCTATGGTTGTGGGTAGTAGTGTGGCGCGTGGTACTTCTTCTACGAGTTGTACGATCGCTTCTATTGTCACTATTATCAGATGAGTTGTCGGTACTATCATTGGAAGAGTTGTCTCTATCATTATCGCATGATTCGTCGCTATTTTTATCCTCGGATGTATTTCTGCTTTTATCTCTGTCATGACCTGATGAGTGGTGACCAGATGAGTGGTGACCTGATGAGTGGTGACCAGATGAGTGGTCACCTAATAAGCCACCTAATAACCCACCTAATAAGCCGTGATCACCTAATAAGTCGTGACCTTGGGAGGACAGGCAGACGTAAGCTTCTATGCGTAATTTTAATTTTTCTCCACGTTTTGCAATAATAATTATCTCCAATTTTTCTTCGCCAATCTTGCCTACTGCTAACTTAACATTGAGGATTTGTAGAGCACTGATTTTAACGCAGGTGATAACTTTACCTGCAGCCTTAAGCTGAACTTTGTGTACCACAGGAAGAAGTTTAGAAACTATAGGCTGTAAATAAATAGGATATTGATAATATAAAAAACAATGCACTAAAATAAAATAACTTAATTTTAAAGAGAATGTTAAATATTTAACATATATCAATTAAACTGCAAAATTTTATGTATTGAGTATATCAATTACTATAAATAATATAAAAAATAAAGTCAGATAAAATAAAAACGTAAAGTTTTTCTATAGTGTAATATTAAATATTAATAAGATTATATAAAAAAGTACATATCTAAATATTGATGCTTAAATAAATCGTCCAAAAATTATGATACAAAGTCTCAAACTCAATAACTGTACAAAATACGATTTTTTTTAATATTTACAAAATTTAAATATGGAACTCTCAATAATATAAATTAGACTAAAAGACTTATACAATTTTTAAATTAAAAACTTTTTTTTAAGTTGATAAATAAAATGCAATTTTATATATAAGATGAAATGAATTCTCTCTCTCTCTCTCTCTTTATATTTAATATATGTATATATACAATGTTTCTAAAATAATTACTTACTTTTTCAATAATTTCGTCTGTGAGGAGTTCATCGCCCTCTTGACGTTGACCTCTCACGAAATCAGTGCCTGCTGCTATGCAAGCGATCGTGGAAAGGCATACAAGCGTGAAAAGTAAAGTGCGCATCATGCAAGATTACTTGTAAAAATCCGTGTGTTAATTGAAGTCAAACTGCTCTCTTGATGAAAGACGAGTGCATTTATATCATTGCGTTATCAATCTCCATCCTCGATAATTCCACAAAGAATCGCATCATATAAACTCACGGATTTTGCTTGACATTGACACAACTTATGTAAGATTATTTGTCTTATTTTTTTCTACACATGTTTTTTTACTGCATATTGCCGGGACTTGACATAACTTGCTTGTATCTTATCCCGTTTAACAATAGGAGAAGATCACGTTAAACATGTCTATGCATTTTCTTTGGGATATGTTTCACAGTTTTTAATTCGCTATATTTTTCTCTTATATTTTATAATAATTAATTGTCAGTATAATTATTACATCTAATTTTTTACAAATTAACTTATATAATATATTATATATAATATTATATAAATTATGATATACGTAGGACTCCATGTCGAATGCACGTGACAAATAATAAAATAAGTTGTAGAAACAAAATTGTTAAATAAACAATAAGAATGTGTGTGCGGGACTCTAAAAATAACTTTTCAGAATAAAGAAGATAAATGTCATGTGAATAATATCGTTTATAAAACTTTTATATTTACATGCTACAAAATAGGATTTATTACAATCATCTTCTGACGCAGCAGTATACACTTTTTATCTGACACTCAATAAAAATATCATTTTTGCGACTATGACGTTTTCTTGACATATTATTTATCTTTTCGGCTAAAGCTACCTGCAATTTACGTCATTGTTGAGATTGGGTGCTTATCGGGAGGGTCTGATATCATAGATACCATTAGTGCATGACACATCTATGATTAATTAAGTAGTTTCCGCGATTACTTAATACTAAATAATACGACAATAAAAAGCAAAATGTGTAATTAGTGCGATTTTTGCATAACAGTGGAACTTTTAGCGACTTTATCTGTCCCGACACATGTTCTACTATATTGCACTCCATCTTAAGCTGCGAGTGAAAAAAAAAGATACCGGGGATAAAAATAAGAGTGTCGATTCTTTAATAAGATAATTTAACATTTTTAAAATATTGTGGCGACAATTGTAATAAGATTTATTTAATCACAATTTTGTATCCCTACATTTCGTTCATCTCTGTCGACTTATTTTTACACATTTTTTTTAAACTCGCATCGATAATGTCGTCGCGACTCTCTCGCGAACTCTCTCCGAGAGACCATATCGCGCAAATTAATTCCTTTTCATAAATTCAACGCGGAGGGAACGTTTCATATTCCGTGCCATAACTCGAAACGTGTTCCTCGGTACGTGTGTAATCTCGAATCTCAGACTCATCATTTTCAGCCGCGTCAGCTTATGGTACGTGAGACCGTAAGAATTAGTTAAGTGAGCACAGAGCTACGTTAGGTAGTAGCGGCTTTTAAGGAATGCAGAGCCAACCTGGTCGAGACTGGGTGCCGAAGTGAACAAATTGATCAATACAAGATGTAATAAAAATGTGGACCTGTGCTACTTTAGAAGCGTATCTTACTCGTGAAATGAGCAAAAGAGTTTACATGAACGTATGTCCACAAAAATGATTTCTTTAATTGGCCATTTTGTTCTGCTTAACAGGTGTTGCTTAATTTTTGCACAATTTTTGAAAAATAATTTATTTATTTTTGTTTATTCAAGAATAAATTATTTCTGAAATAGAAGAATCATTTTCTGCTATTTTTTATTGTTGAAAATAAAATAAATTTCATGAAAATTATGCATTTCTTACTCACTTTTAAAATAAATAAATAAATAAAATAATTAATTAATCTCTTACGTAATTTGAGAGTTCTGCATTTCTGCTAATATGCAATAATTGTTAATTTATTTATATTTTTGCATAATATAAATATCTAATTTGTTGACGATTAATTTTAATATTTAAAGCAACGGATTTATAAAATATGAAAGTAATGGAGTAAAGTAATAAATGCGCTGATAAATATCAGTTAGATACAGTTAGGTACGACCTATCGGAAACGTCTGTTCGTTAATAATACATTGCGTAATAAAATTACAACAATGGATTTATATTCGATTCACTGGAGTTTGTTACACACTAATTCCCATTAAAAAAGCACACGAATGGATACGAATTCGTCCGCAAATAGAGAGATATGAAATGTTTAATTTTATTAATTTCCGATTGTAAATCACTGCAACCCGTGTTTCTAGAAAGGTATTGTTTTATGAGAAAATTGTGTGTGCGTTTTCACATATACATACAAGTGAGTGTATCCGATTTAAATATTTAAAAAATGAGATATTAACGAAGGGCTTACGTGTACTACATTCAAAATTATCATTAAAAATTGCTATCGAATAAATAATTCGACAAAGTATAATCGTTCAATCGCACACGAGAATATTCAGATCTTCGTCTAATACAACATATGCAAAATATGAATTTAAGCTATTATCAATAAAAATTTTTTTGTACAAATTATTTCTTGCGCAGATATTTTTTAAATTATATCCTTGAAAAAAAGAGACAAATGCAACGCAATATTTACACAAAGATTCGACATATAAACTATTTACATTTAATTGATAAGAATCTTATCTCCGAGAATCTCATGTCATAATATTTTCGTTAAATCTGTTTAAACAGCGATTCAAAATTAACCGAGATGTAAGTCAAAATTTATATCAACTTAATCTAACCTAACTTGAAGTGCATAATCCATTCGATAGCTATATATACTTTATTGCGACATTCGCAATAAAGTATATATAGCTACCGAATGGATTATGCATGTCTTCTGCATTTCACTCAAAATGTTTGCTGCATATAAATTACAAGATCACATATTGTTTTTTGGCAAACATGGAATCCGTGAATCATTTTATTATGCAATTAAGTGATTTATATGATTCTGATTTAAACAAATATTCTATATTTTAAAATATTAAATTAAAAAGATTGTATAATAAATACAAAAGATACAAAGAGAGCCAGATATTAGACGCAACAAAACTGTTTTTAAATTCTTTTTTAATTATTTCAAACTCAGACAGCACACAATATTTATAATAAAGATTCATAAATATTTATGAATATACATTTTTTCAAGTATTATATAAATATTTTGAAAATGTTAAAATAATTATAAATATTAAAGTAATTATTATAAATATTTTATAAATATTATATGCTGTGTGTCTGGGAACGTTTTGATCCTTTCCTTTAAATCGTCCTTTTTATTTATTAATTTTTTTAGAATTTTTAGTTTTTGCATATAAATTTAAATTTAACGAGATCTCACAGATTTTCTGCTATATTACTGCAACATACGAGTGTGTTAAAAACGCAGATGTCACGTCTCTTATCTAAAATTGAAAACGCAGTTTCCCGACGATCGTCGCATTTTCTGAGACGCGTTTTGAGAAAAAGTGGGAGAAGGCGGGTCGATTAACGAACGTCCTCCTTCAGAACGTTTTACGCACCAAAATGTGGAGGACGCGTTCGTATCTAGATTCGTGCATATACGTGTGTGTTTCACATGGCTGCTGGTAATTACTCACGTCACGTAGCCGTGTTGCTGGACGCCATTTTTTATATCATCAAGAGAGATGCTGGAGTGACCAGTGCGAGCCACCGGCAGCAGCCCGGTTGCGCCATACATATATATATATATACAGTGGATAATATCGGGTCGATGCTTTTTATTAGTGTCGAGAAAGAGAGAGAGAGAGAAGGAAAAGAACCGCGGGGATGTATCGATCCAATAAACGCCGTCACGTCGCCGGATCGGGGCGAGAACAATCGCGCGCGTTACAGAGGATAAAATTCTCCGCTTGATCTGACCGCGAGTGGAAATGGCACGTCACGTACCGCGGGCGATCTCTTCTTTCATTAACGTTACGAACGTTTCACGCATCGCTCCTAATCACTGCCCGCGAGTACAAGCGATCACGAACACGTCGTGAAAAGAAACCGTTTCCCATTTACACGTGCGCGTATATATGCCATATGTTGCACGTGTGTGTGTGTGTGTGTTATTTCTACTTTCAAATCCTGTGTCCATGTGTTTTCTCTTATTTGTTCCTCGCGCGAACTAAGACGTTATTTTTGCTCTCATTCTCGAGATCTTGGAAAATATGTAAATCTCCATTTAGTGTAGATTGAAATTTAATGAATAATTTGTGATATGTACGTGTTGTAATCGCGCACAAAATATAAAATAATTATAGGCCAAGTTCTTTGTTTAGATATTTAAATTTACAAATTTTTTAAATAATATTTTTTTTATAATGTAATCGATAAGTATGTAAAGATATAATTTTAATTTTATTCTTATAAATAATTCTGTTCTGCAAGTATTATATTTTAGCATTTTATAAATATTTTAATAATGGTTCAAAATTTAATAAATTAATGTGATATGTAAGTTATAATTACGCACAAGCTATAAAATAATAAACCGCAAATAATTTGTTTAAGTATTTTAATTTATAAATTAAATTTAAATTAAAAAAAGAGCTATATTTGCAATATTTTTTCTCTTATAATATAATTTTAGTATAAGAAATTATAACTTTTATTTTATTCTTATAAAATATTAACTTGCAAACATTGTTTTAATATTTTATATTTCGATAATATAGATAAAAATTTAATAAATGACTGGTGACATGTAAGTTATAATAAAACACAAGCTACAAAAATAATAGACCAAGAGTTTTTCGTTTAAATATTTTACATAATATTTGTTCCTATAATATGAAAAGATTATAATTTTTAATTTATTCTCTTAAAATAATTCTGCCCTGCAAGTATTATTTTTTTGATACTTTCTAAATATTTTGATTTTTGTATCGATCTAATGCCACGATTTACAGACGAAAAAAATCACATGGCAATTATTTCTAATTCATTGTAACTGCGAAATCAATTTTGTCACATACGCTGATATTATTATCTCGCGTCTATTTTTATCTACGCGCGTATCGCGCAAAATATAGAGGAATTTTATTTTATCCGCTTTACACTGTAAATTTTCAAAGCTCGATGTCGCTCGGAAAGGGCACCAATTCGATAAATATTGAACCAGGTGGGATATCAATCACTATCAATGCGTCTTGTCCCGAACAAAGTCGCAAATGGTCAACTGTGAACATATTCCCTTCCTTGCGGTGACACTGATATCACGCATCGTTTGTCATTATTATCTGTATTCGTAATTAAAATTTTCCAACTTATGATGAAGGATTACGTGACCTGATTTCCGGGAAAATAAAATGACCATCGTAAATATCACGCTTCGCGCTCTATACATAAAAACGTAACATAGTTCAGAAAATGACATATTTCGACGTTTCAGTGCGAAGTACATAAAATATGCTCTGATTCTGTGAAAATTCACTGCAAGAGAGAGAAAATGATGATTCTCTATAAAATTATATAATATTGAGATAATAATAAATAAATTAAGAGAATAATATGTAGCACATTTTATGAATACTTTTCTCTTAAACTTGCGTTATTTACATAATTATTTTTAATTATTTATATAATTATTTTATTTATATATTTATGTTTATAATGTATTTATAATTATATTTACAATTATATATTTATTTACATAATCATTACCTCTGTATTAATGATTAACGCGAAATATAATTAGATAAAATCTGGAGAGATAGATTGCTAGATATATCATCGCGAAATTATACTTTTCGAGGCATAATTTCTTTGAAATGCATACTTGCGATTCTAATGGATTCTTGCTGATCGGTATCGACATGTGACGCTTTTTAAAGGAAACGATTTAAAGAAGGATTACATACATAGAGCCGCGAAAATATAATACATAAGCAGAAATATATTTTATCAATATACAATAAATATATTAGGGCTCGTGATTCTAACCGATTAGTCGATTAATTTAAAATTGATTAATCGATTGTAATCGAAAGAAACGATTGATACTCGATTAAACGATTAATCAATTACTTGTTATTTTTATTAGAATTTTATAATATGTAACTGTAGTGTGCTTTTCTACAAAGAAAAGAAAGAAGTGTTAAATGAAAACTTATATATTCAAATTAACGCATTTATTGCTTTGTATTGATATATATATATAATAGATAATAAAGTGTAAAAACATTAGTTTAATTCGATTAAACATATTAAAAATGATAATTAATCATTCTAGAAGAAAAAATCTTTAAAAATAAGTATATTAATTAATTAGAAAATCGTTTAAATGATTAATCAATTTAAAGATTAATCGAATAGTCGTATTTTTATTATAATCGATTAATCGATTTTAAGCAATACATTTAATTCTAATAATCGATTAATCGATTAATCGAATTAATCCGTAATCACGAGCCCTAGTACAAATTAATTTACATATTTTTCCGATTCCGGGTTTGAATTTTCGCATTAAAAAACGCAATCGGCATATTTGCCTTCTTTAGGAAATGGCGCCTGTCATCGGTAATCGACACATGCGAGTCGGAGCAATACCATAGATTATGTATCAGTGTTTCTCGCTCAATGGCTCCGTGTTCAATGATTCGTGAACTGCTATCTGGTCCATGTGACCGCACGCTGCTTGCCAGATTTGCTCTTTGATAATTCTGACAATTCAAACTATATGTCTGTGTGTATATATTCATACATATATGTGTTATATGTATGTGGAGACATATGACGTATGTATTATAAATCTTTTTCAGTGGTATCAGTGTATTATATGTATATATGTGTAAATATTTTTTTTAATAAAAATATTTTGTTTAAAACTCTGGTAAATCATACAAAAATAGAAATTTGGAAAATATTTTATAAAATGTTATTGTATCAGAGTACTTATATGTCATCACAGTACTGATATCTAAATATACACAGTTATTTATATAAATTTTACATCAATAAATTTTATATTTCACTGTGGTTTGATATATCCAATTTCATAAATTAATATCTATGTTATTTAATATTTTATTATTATTATATAATTGAAATATCGCTGCATATAAAAGAATATGAGAGTAGTATAATATGCGAAATTAAACGACTGTTTAAATTTGAATATGTAAATGAAAATAAATTATCGCGGTTCACCGAACTCTGATATTACTACAAAGACCTATTATAAACAGTACGGGGAAAAAATTGCAAATGCATACATATTGATATCCTCGCGATAATAATATCATCTAAAAGTAATTTCAATTCGGAACATATATATATACATATTTTCGCGAATATTATCGCTCTCCCGAATTGTCTGTCGAACGTTAATGAGATCCTCGGATTAATCCGACCTGTCGGCTTTATTTCATCATTTGACAGGTGATTCGTGCCATTTCGTCCCGATATATATACATAATTCCAACATCTTGCTTGCCTATCGAGATGGTAAGATCAATCATCCAGGGAAATGTGGTACACCGTGGGATGAACGGATGATCGGACACCCCGGATGCCGGATGTAGGATCGAAGTTTTTCGTCCGGTATCCCTTTCCCTTGTAGAGACAAAAAGAAAAATTCGAGCCAAAACATTTTCATGAATTCAGCGACCTCCTCTTTCCTTTCAGGGGGAACGGAAAATATTCGAGGTTCCTCTTCCGGAACTATGTATCTCTTTTTTTTTGTTCTGGAGCGATGAAATGTCATCACGCTTGACGTATCGCGCCGGCTTGAAAATTTTTGAAGGGCAATTTCCCGGGTATGATTCGTTCGTGGACGGACAGAGACGAGACTCAAAGAACAGGCGAAAATCAAGCACGCGTGTATCAATCGCGAGTGCCAATCTTCACTCCGATGACGAAGGAGGGAAGGACGACACGAAGGTGGTGGCCTTTATCTCCTTGCCTTTGATATCAGAAGTCCCCCGAGTGCGCTATGCGATGCCCTTCCATGGAAAACTTTTATGCGAAAGTACCTCGACATTATTTGGAAACTCTCGAGCTTAATATCTACGCGTAGAGAGGGCGATAGTTTCGCCGAGAAATTCCAATTTGACCAATCGCGACATCAAATGACGAAAATAAATATCTCTTCCTTTCTCTCGCTGTATAAAAATGCATTTTCTATTTTTATCGCCTCATTCCGCACGAACAATTTCAATAATGTTATATTATAACATAACTCTCTTTCTCTCTCTCTTCCCGCGGAATGGATATCTTAAGCTTCTCAACGCGAATGAAATAATAAAAGTGGGAAGGCGAAACATTCTTTTTTTTATTTGGATTCTACATTTTGTATGAAATCAATATTAATCTTCGGAATCAGATAAATTTTTCCGTAAATAACTTGGCTGTTACCGTGGTTTAATCTGTCGATGGTAAAAATAATACGCCGATATCTTTTCAAATATTCTAGGTAAAAACGCCCAAAGTGTAATCAGTAACAATGCAATTTTATCGGATAGAAATATTTTGTAACGAGACATTACGAAGCGAAACTGCAAAACTGCAGCTGCGCTATCCAATCGTAAATGTATTTACGTTCAATTCTATCTGTATCAATTATTAAAAATCAGTTTTTTAACATGCATGTATATTTAAACAATATATATATATATATATATATATGCGTGTATTAAAAGATTGATTTTTAATAACTGATACAGAGAGAATAATTAATTATTATTATATCTATTGCTATTATTATTAATTATCATTTTTTATAATTAATTATTTAGATATATAATATTTATTATATATGTATATGTACACACACATATATATATATTGTATATATGTACATAAATAAATATAGTTTTATAATACAAAATAGATTAAATATAGTTTGGCAAAATATCGGCATTTGTGATAAATTTGAACAAAAATAGAGCAAAAACATCCCAAGTAGCAAACTGACGTTATTAAACGTTATTGAACTTAAAATGACGTTATTCTGACGTCTATGACAATATCAAAAAGACGTATGTTTGCTATCTGGGATATTACCAGAGCAAACAAACTCTCTTGTCCCCTTTCTACATCACAGCCGTGTCTGTTTTTGGTCTTTTTTTGCATAGAAAAGATTACTTTCAATAACTTACGAAGACAGTCATAGAACTCGATTTTTGCAAAAACGTTGGGGCTGTCCAAGCAGACGTTATGTCACACAAATTTTCTTTCTCTCTCTCTCTCTCTCTCTCTCTCTCTCTCTCTCTCTCTCTCTCTCTCTCTTTCACAGATACATACACACGCACGCCTGTTCCTTCCGTCTTCGTTTCCAGTTGGCGGTTAAACCGGAAATAAGCAATCGCGACGATGCCTTTGCGCAGTTTCGCTCGTTTCGAAGACGAAGGAATTGATTGAAACACGATTCCCTCGATGCGCAAAAATTCGATGTCCCGTATTTCATTAGAAAGCGCCATTGTTGGATGAAGACATCGCGTTGTCAGCAAACGTGATTCACGGATCCCTGTGGAATTACGAAGATCTGGGAAAAAAACTGTATTTTGAATAAGACATAAGAGAGTAAATATATTCAAGCGATAATTGCATCTTATCGAACTCAGCTGTCACTTAGCTGTCAAAATCGCTCGATCAGCTGATTACATATATGGAATATTTCAGGAGAAATAATCAGCATTTTAAAACATAATTGTACACATTATTTTGAGCAAAAAAATTTATATAAACTTGTGTTTTATTCTGGACGATTATAAAAATACAACGTATTCATTCTTAAGGAAATGCTGATTAGGTCTATTTTATCGATAAATATTAGTTAACTCTTTATCGGCCATACAAGAATGAAAAATCCTTTACCAGAATTAAAGTATTTATAATAACAAGTCTGACCTATTACATATATATATATATACAAAAAACAAGAAAGCTAAATAATAACAGTTTTTCTATTAGTCTTTTGCATTGGGTTAACCTAAACGATAAGAGAATACGTTTGAAACAATTAATATTAATTAATAAACAATAATTTCAATTAATTGACAATTTTGACATAAGTGAATATGAACCATTTTAATTATACTATTTTAATTAAACTAAAAAATTTTAAACTAATCTGCTAGGACTTATTAAACGTAGCCTAATGTTACCTACTAATGGGATACCATGTCTTAGAATGCTGACTATTCCTGCTAAAAGATCCTGTATAATCT
Source organism: Nylanderia fulva (assembly GCF_048542155.1). Classification (NCBI taxonomy): domain Eukaryota; kingdom Metazoa; phylum Arthropoda; class Insecta; order Hymenoptera; family Formicidae; genus Nylanderia; species Nylanderia fulva. The sequence continues at coordinate 984,122 of NW_028190621.1, read as the reverse complement.
ATCCTCTCTAACAAAGAACATATCGTAGGTTCTTGTTTGAATAATACCTATATCTCGATAAGGAACGTGTATAAACATGTGTCATTCCTCCCAAAGATCTAAGAGGGGAAAAGGCGCGAGAAATGTCGCGCGGTACCTATTGCTCAACGGAACGAGATTATCATCGTGACTTATGTATTTCAAGAATCATCGGCTCCGTGATGTGAAACATAATTTACCCGGCTTTGAGAATTCTAAGCACAGACACTTTTCCAACGGGTAACGTGTTTCCACCCGTGATGCTCCCTCGGCGACGGTTTAGGGGTGCATCGCACGTAAGCCAACGCTGTTACTTGATTCGCTTCATCTTCCACCGGCCGGCTTAGAGGGGGATAGAGACTTTTATCTTATCCTCTCCCTCTCCCTTCTTTTCTCCTTCTTCTTTTTTTTTTTTATTCCTTCGACCCCGCCGTCTTCCGCGACGCGCTTGTGCGGAGCTCGTGGAACTCCGCTCGTGAAAATTGTACTCCAATTTAGTAAGATCCGATTTGTATGGATGGTTGTGCCCGGGATATCAGACCGGGAGGTATCGAGTGCAAGAGCGCCGCGGAATTTTGATGGCGTCGAATTGCGATAGGTGGTGTATGTAAGTCCGCGGCGGTGTTTGACACGTTTTCCAAAAATTAATATGTCGCTATTGACCTCCGGATAGCTCCCCATTATTTAACCCCTCGGGTAAATGCACCTTACGTGCGGAAAAAACTTTCCATATCTATATCAGAATCACTGTGGCACCTGGAAGGAACTTTCTAGACATGATTTAGTGAAAGAGATATGTAACATGTAATGAATGTATTTATAATATCGTTCAAATAATTTATTATAATTTATTATTTGATTATTTATTATAATATGCAAAAATTATTATAATTTATTATTTATTAATAATAAATTCTATTATATAAAAACTATTATATTATGCAAAAATTATTAAAGATAGGGAGAAAATAATAAGCAGATTTGAAACAATTTCATAGATATTTACGTCTCGAGCAAACAATATAAAACAATTCTTATTGTAGTCAATAAGAGAACTGAGCTGAATATCGTATATTATCTTAATATCGTATACTTGTATTTCCCTACTATGCTATAAATGCTACATTCTCTTGGAAATTGTCTTAATAGCTTCTCCTTTGTGCAGTATAATGTTAGTCTAGTTGGGGAAGTGAACGAAGTAATTATAGTTTGTCGGTGTAAATTAATATTAATTTTGGTTGTTTAAAAATTTTTGCATACGTGTATTTGGACGGGTGTTTTGAATAGAAACGTCAAAGTATTTTTTTTAATATATACATATATGCTAGCTATCTTTTAATTTAATTAATAAAAGTTGTAGACTTTTGTATTCTCGTTCGGACAACCATAATTTTTTTCATAAATATTTATCTGATATCGTATACCAATATTATATTACTAATATTAATATTTAAAAATATATAATTTTAGTTAAAAATGTAATTGAAGTAAATATTCCTAGCTTTCTATCTTCGAAGTTTACCATTCCTATTTAAGTGTATTATTACTATTTGTTTATTTATTATTTATTATTGTATTATGCAGATATAGATATTGTATAGATACATAAATATATAGATCTGTTTTAAGTAAATTTATTTATTGTCTGAATGCATGGTAATCATTTTTGAAGTATAATAAAGTGTATTTTTCGCGAGTGCTTTATGTGTGAACAATTAGTACTGCAATTCTGTCGAAAGATGACTTCGCGGCGAACTGTCTTTCCGTACTCAAGAAACTGCATAAGAAGTATATAAGGCGATCAAATGCTGCCCTGCTCCTACATAATATTAAATTTTGCAACTTATTCGTCTGTTGTGCTTAAATTGCAATTTATATATTTTTATAGGATTTTTTTTCTAAAAGGTTTTTTCACTTAATTTTCTTTTATATAGTTTTTTTTTAATACTTTTACTTACCTTTTTAAGATATTAAGAATAAAGTGTGCTCAATATTGAAAATTGCAATTTTTTTAAATTTTACTTAAAAAAAGTTTATATATCTTATTACAGTTTGGAAGTCTCCACGTGATTAAATTTTGATCTTACAATTTAGAAAAATCTAGTCCCAAATATAAGGCTTTTTAAAAATGGGGATCCGAAATATTAGATACATTTCCCTTTTTTATATATATACATACTTATTTTGTTTGGGGTATTTTTGTTAATCCATTGAACAATTCAGAACTGAATAACCGTGTGAGGAAATGCAAAAATTATTAGCGAATATTAAACTTCATTTAATTTTTATTTTAATTCAACATCGAGGTTGCAATCATTTTTATCAATATGATCTTTTTAAAAATATTACGCTCTCTAAGGTAATTAATTCCTATAATAATTATTTTTAAATAAAAATATTAAATTTAATAATTAATCTTCTTAATAAATTAATTAATTAATGTTTAAATATATAAAATTAAAGTTATTTATATTTAATCATTCTCCCAATAAAATATAAAATTTAAAAAATATTTCTTAAATAATTTTAAAATTATTAAATTCAATAGGATCTTCTCGTCGCATAATTTCTCTTAAGAATTTTAACTTAAAATTAAAATTTTAAATTTATTAATTGAAACAGTTTTAATTCCATCAATTCCTTCATTCCAGTTTCCATTTAAAAAACAATTGATTATGCTGCTTTCTATAAACATATCTCCGAAATATGCTGAAACGGAGCGTTGTAATAAGCTTAATAGCGGCATATAACTATTACTCGTACGGCTGCAGGAACTTGGCGTCATAACGAAGCGAGTGTATCTGAGACGGCTTGGAGAGTTTACCGACCAAGCCTCCGGACTGCGTACATTACTCCAAATACACACCTGATAATCGTCCTAAACTCCGAGTGTATCGAAACAGGTGCGCGTAAACGCACGTACACATGCGCGCACGTGACATCTCAACGTTCACGCACACACGTACGCGATGCGTTGCGTATTAGTACGTGCTCGAAGATAAGGGTGCGAATCTCCGGGCTTAATGCCGTACTAATTAGAGAAGCTCACAGAGGCGGAATAAGATTATGCGATTAATTCGGAGATTTTCGATGCGCGTCAAACATGTTCGATTTCGAGCGATAAGATAATTGCATTTTCTTCATAAATTGCGTATCGTACTTTAGCTATAAAAAATGCAAGAAAAAAATGAAATTTAAATCGTTAGAGGGAGTAAACAAGATTCGCAAGATATTGTGAAATTTCTGGATTTATCGGGGCGAAAATAAATAAGGAAGTGATTTTTCTTACTGATATATTAAATTTGCAGCATCGAATAATATATAGCTCTGTAATACGTAGATCTGATATAACAGTATGATTATATTCACGGCATATTTGTATCATTATATTAAGTCTTGTCATGTAACGTCTCGTCATGTTGTACTGTGTATATACAGGGTGGTCTATTTTAATGTTCAAATTAATTTTTTCTATGCCTTTTATAAAAAAAAAATTACTTGACTTTATAAAAATTACTTAACTTTTTCTAACACGTTATTTTTAATGTTATTGACGATGCTTTTAATAGCTGCTATTAAATCTGGCACTGTTGAAAATAATATTTATCATTATATAGTTTATGTGATTATTAGCACTTTTTTATTATTTTTTATCGATAAAATGAACTGGTATACAAACATTTTATTTATATCCATTAAAAACTACAGACTTTTCTCTTTCCAATACAATTTTTGTTTTCTCAATAACTGCATGCATTGAAAACCCGGTAAAAAATTTTTATACATATAATTATATATAAATTATATATAAAAAGCACTTTTATCTAATTATTTATGAACATATTTCATATATAATTTCGCGATTATATGCCCATACAGCACAAAATATTTTAAAAATCTTTTAGAAATATTTCTTAAAAGATAAAATAATTCTCGAAAATATTTTTAAAATGTTTCTATGTCCGTTTTTTCATGTTTAAAGAATATTTTCAGAAATATTTTTGAATATAGATTTAAACTAATATTTTAAAAATATGTATCAAATATTTAAGAAAATATTATCTGAGCAATAAAGAACATTTTTAAAAATATTTTTAAAAGTTTTTTAAAGTATTCTAAAAAATGTTACCACAAAAATTTATAAATTATTTTAAAATATTCTAAAATTATTTTAAAATGTTTTTATGCAATATTTTATAGAAATATTTAGAAATATTTTTTGAAAACATTCATAATATTTTGTGCAGTATGGGTGTATAATTTTATATATTTCTATATAACTTTATATTTTGTTATATATACAAAAATTTTTCTCGGGAAATGACAGCTGATTAGTTTCAGCGATTTTCTATGGGACACCCCGTACATATAAGCAATGTTTCGTAGCATTAATATTCCTGGAGTGATGCCTTCTATTTCCGATGCCGTGCGTCAGCGGGCATTATTTCCACAAACGATGTGCTTGAGATGTACTGTATGTCAAACAGAAGGCGTGTTGCGCGCGGCTTGATTCATCTTTTTCACGCCCGACGCAGCGCGGTCTGTAATTCTTCTATACGGCGGAAGCGGGTTTATCTCTGATCTGATGATATCCAGTCTGGACGCGCGAGAGTATCTGCAGACACGTTACACGAACGAGAACCACCTCTTCTCCGTCCCTCTTTTTCGTAGAGAAATATATCGCTCTCCTCGCATCTTTTTACCTTATTCCTGAAGTAATGACGTCCTATCTCGACATCTCATCAGCGAGAACAAGAGGACGAATTAATGGAATGGGTATCATTGACTTATCTTTCCTTTGCATATGTACGGTATTACAGACTTCCGAAGAGATATAAGATAAACGTACATATATTGGAAGCGGTATTCAAAAAGTAATACGAAAACAAAAGAAGATATATGAGAAAGAGATTTCGTGATGTATATTCATTTATTTTGTTCTCTCGAAAACGACATATTTTTAAAATTATTCGTAAGTAAAAAGTAATCATTATTTTATTAATTTTCTATTAAACGAATTAATTAATTATAGACAAAGATAGTCGTACGAAAAATGTTATTTTTAATGTAGAAAATAAAAATATTAACACGAACGTATTTTACTTCCATCAAGATTCACTATTCGACGATCAGAAAAACTAGAACAGAAAAAATAAATAATATTAAACATCAATAAAATAAAATAAAAATGTATTATACGGTAGTGATTCTAATTGAAATTATATCACTAAGTCATTTTAAAAATTAGTTTATAAATTCTTTAAGAAAATAAATATTAATTAAATTTAAAGCAAATATCTAATACGCTATATAAAATCTAATAAGCTTTTATTAGTAACAAAACAATCAAAAGAAATAAAAAAAAAGGAATAAAAAAATTGTGATTGAATATATATATTATTTGCATATGTTGATTGAAATGATAATTATATATAATCATGATAACAAAAATGGAAGTAACAAGCTGTAAAATCGCGTATTATATATTGCCATTATATTTTAATATATCAATATTATGACTGAATGATATACTTGATTATATGAAGATTATATTAAAATAGCAATCACGCGAGATAAAGAACATCTCACGGCATAATTTGAATCACATCAGTCAGATGCGATTAATTAATGATTGATTAAATATCACTTATCAGGTTTGTCCAATTGATCAAATAATCAGTAATTAGAGACTATATATTTCTCGAAAATCATATATTGCCGAATATTCACAGATTTTGTCAGACTTCAATTAATTATGTAGAAACAATTATTGATTATAGATGTTGTATTTAGTTTACTCACGTTTATTGCTTGAAGACCATTTCTATAAATTGATGAAATGAAAGAGATACAAATATCTTATTAAAAAATATTTATGAACTTCAAGAATATCTCTTTGTAAAATGTTGATGTAATCTCTCCTGGCGTCTGATTTTATAAATATTACAAATTAATAATATATAGTTTGTACTTTGTATTTGTTTGTGTCGTACTTTATTTCGCTTGTGCTTCAAGGGAATAAAAAATATAAGACAGTCAGAAAATGAATGACCCACAGTCAATCTTAAAATATTTTAATTCCCTTAATATTATTTTCAATAGCAAATCATTTGTACCATTTTCATTTATCTCAAAGGAGTCAAACCTACAATATTTTTCAATTTGTTATAGTATAACTCTAAAATGATAAATTAGCCATTTTTTTTAATATCACTCTTTGAAATACATAAACAAAATTAAAAACAAACTGTTAAACCCGTTTCATGATATCTTTAAAGAAGGACTAAGTTACTCTTTATAAGATACTTAAAAATTAAAAATTGTACCTTTTGAGGTACAAACGAAATGGAGTGCAGTACAAAAATACAGATATATAAACAAAGTACAAACTCTATGTTATTAATTTTTAATTTTTACCAAATTGGAGAGCATCAGGATTTACATCAATTGTGAAATAATAAAAACTTAAAAAAACTTTGGAGGTTGTTTAATCTCACTTTCTCCGTTGAAAAGCCGAAAACGAAGTTTACGAAATATTTGGACAAATTTCTAAGGCGTATTTTTCACGTAAAAATAAAGAAAAAAGTGTATATATATTACTCATATTAAAAAACGAATTACAATCAGATGATGGCAATTTTTGGTATTTTTTTGAGTTACTTATAATTATTTAATAATAATTTTAAAATTATAACTTCGCAACCATTCATTTTTGACTATGTATATATGTACATACATATAAATAATTAATTATTAATATAATTTTTTTTATTTTGATGAGGCATACGCTCTAGAATTTTATAAACACCATGTTTATTTGATGCAATATACAGATGTATACGAAAGAAATTTTTTATTCTTTATTCGCGCTCTCTATAGCTTTCCGTCTATTTATTTCGCGCACAATACATCCTACACGCTCTTTTACACACAAAAATGTATATTGCAATGTGTCGTTGGTATAATAATTATATCAAGTTCGCGAATTAAAATTTAACTCCACGTTTCTCGCGAAAAACGATCGAATGATTCCGACGAACAATTAATACAAACACACCAGATACGAAAAATTGCCGAAACGCCGTCCCCAACGAAAACAACAGTTGCCCAATTAACAATTACCCTCGCGGATGAGACGCGCAAAAGTGTCACGTGACTTTCTGGTCGATCGGAAAATATTAATGAAATCAAACCTCCGTCAGGTCGGTGATTTTTCGCAATAAAAAAATGTTCCCATCTCCGACGCACGGTTCAATGCGCGAGTTGTCGAACCGAAAGGTTTTAATTATTACTCTCTCTCTCTCTCTCTCTCTCTCGTCGGCTCTCCTGTCTATCCCGGAGATATAATGACGAAATTAAATAAAACGTCACTCGCGCGCCATGCGATTAATTACTGACCGGTCAGTGGAGGAGAGAGAGAGAGAGAGGAGCGAAAGGAAAAGAAGAATGTTGGAAAGAGAGGAGCTCACGCGCCGGTTAATTATGATCGTGCAAACAGCCCCCTTGTACGGCCTTTCTACACTCGCGCGAGGGAAATAAAACGATATCTCGTTATCCTTCGCTTAAATTCGCGAATTCGTTTATTTAACGCGCAAGATCGCCGCAAAACGTCATCGTTCCGTGTCGACGGAATAAATGCCGCGCGCGTTTCCATCAAGTCAAGTCGAACACTTGCAGTTAATTATGCGGTTAATAATTCGAATTCGTCTATGCTATCGATCATCATAATACAAGGCATCTGCTTTCTCAAAAAATCGAAGATGATGCGAAATTTTTTTTATCTTTACCTTTTCTTAACTGAAAATTCTCAAGGAATTTTATTGATTGTGAGATTCAAGGAATTTTTTTAAAAATTGTATATCTGATCATATTTAAAACCTCACCTTGATAAACTATGTTAGTCCATGTCTGAGTCCGAGTCCATATCTACCATATGTCCGTGTCCATCTGTTTAGATATGATAGAGCTCTCCGAGTCCCAGTCTGAGTCCGTGTCTGTGCTCGTGTCCATCTGATCGGACTGGATATTTACAATACATTCTGATGAAGAAATTATAGAGCTCTCCGAGTCCGAGTCTGTGTCTAACAATGAGTCCGAGTCCGAGTCTGTGTCTAACAATGAGTCCGAGTCCGAGTCTTCCTGAAACGTCCAGACAAAACGTTTTAGTGGACAAATTATAGAGCTCTTATTATTGCTCCAGTGCTTTTTTGTGCATCGACTCGATACATCTTCTTTCTTCAAATCACATGAACCCTCCGTCGTATCAGATTCAGATGTATCGTCTGTTTCGGTATGTTTCATATAATAAATTGTGTTTTTTTTGGTCATATGTTTTTTGTTCGCTGTCTCTTTATGAGATTTCTTTGTTCCAATCGAAACTTCTGTCTCACTTTCATCGAAGTCAGAGATTGTTTTATATTCATGGATAGTCAAGAATTTGGTCGGATATTTTGTATCTTTACTTTTGTTTTTCTTATCGTCAAAATTTTTTTTGGACTTTACTACGACTTTTTTCTCAAGATCTTCTACAATCCATCCCTTGTCTGTAGATCCACTAGTAGATGGTTCGGTCATATGTTTTTCGCTTTCTGTCTCTTCATAAGATTTCTTTGTTCCAGTCGAAACTTTTGTCTTACTTTTATCGAAGTCAGAGATTGTTTTATTTTTATGTATAATTGGGAATTTAGTTAGATATTTTGTATCTTTACTTTTGTTTTTGTTATCGTCAAAATTTTTTTTGGACTTTAGTACGACTTTTTTCTCAAGATCTTCTACAATCCATCCCTTGTCTGTAGATCCACTAGTAGATGGTACGGTCATATGTTTTTCGCTTTCTGTCTCTTCATAAGATTTCTTTGTTCCAGTCGAAACTTTTGTCTTACTTTTATCGAAGTCAGAGATTGTTTTATATTTATGTATAATCGGGAATTTAGTTAGATATTTTTTATCTTTACTTTTGTTTTTGTTATCGTCAAAATTTTTTTTGTTTTTCACAACGACTCCTATACCAAAATCTTCTACAATCCATCCCTTGTCTGTAGCCCCAATAGCATATGAGATTATCTGTTCCATCTTCATGAAGATGGTAAGAAAAAAGAGAAAATTGCATTATTATATAAATGTAACATAATTAAAAAGGTGAATTAAGGCCAACTATAGAGCAAACATTGAAAAACAAATTAACTTAATGTATAAAACAATTTTAATGTTGAAAATTCACATAATTTGAAGTTGTACAAACGTTTTTACTGTACTACAGTCTTCTTCAGTGTTGAAATTAATAAATATAATCATCCTAATGATGTGCAAATAATTTAAAAACATAAACAAATTATATTACATTATTTTAAAAAACCAAACAAAATTTAACATATACGACTTTGGAACTGAGAGTCATTAAGTTAAAACCAAACAAAAGATATCAAATTTCTTATTTTTCCGTATGTCATACCATAATCCTATATAAACTATTACTAATTTTTTCCTCTGTCATAATTGTTAAAACTGTGTAAGTTCTGAATTGAACGTTTGTCGACGTGGAAATCGTTGTCCCATTAGTTCTGCCCCTAAATATAATGATACAATTTTACCACCGCGATCGTGTGCATTACAAAAACTCTTTGATTTAACAATTAATATAATAAATAGCTTACTTAAGTAAAATGAATGTCACTATCTGTCACTGCCAATTTGAATTTTTCTTTTTTATTCTCCACACAGTTGTGATAAAATAGTATCATTGTCCCTTTATATATTGTGATGAGAGCATATTCTATCTATATTATTATAACTTATACATGTATTGTTTGTTTTTTATCTATGTCTGTTAACTTCTCAAGTACATCAAAATACGAATCACATAACAACTCAGTATCTTTATTTAAATTTATTCCGTTTTTCTGTTCTTTTATATGTAACATTTTAGAAATAATCCTCTTATGATAATTGATTTCATGATCTAAAATTTTGACATTATCCCATTTAAATTCGTGTTTTTCTTTGTTAATGTGTTCCGATATTACTGAGAACCTATTAATGTTTCCTTTGATATTATTTTTGTGTTCTTTTATTCTAGTTTTTAATTGTCTCTTCGTCTGACTCACGCATGATGCATCACAATCATTACAATAGATCTTATACACAACGCCAGAATTCTGTAAATGCACATTTTGGTTTTTATGAGCTTTTATAATATTGTTGAGTTTATTCAAACATCTATATCCGATATTGACATTATTCGACTTTTTAATCGAAGAAACAACCATATCTGAAATTCAATTAATATACGGAATGACTACGAATTTTTTAATAGTTTTTTTTTCTTCTGCTGACGCAATCTTAGTATTATTATCATCGTTATTAATGTATCTGTTTAAAATAATACCATTGGAAACAAGATGTTTGATACAGTGATTAATCTTGTTGAAAACTAAGTCAAGAGGATAACCATTGCTCAAAAGTATTCTGACCACCAACATAATATTTTTATTGTAAAATGGTGGATGTGATAATAATAAACACCTGTCTATTAAATTATAAATTATTGCAATTTTATGGCAAAGGGGATGATTGGAAAAATATGACAACACCCTGCCAGAAAAAGTCTCTTTTTGATACCAGTCTAAGTAAATAACTAAGTCTAAGTAAATGTTTAAAACTATGATAGAGAGAGAGATAAATCAAGAAAATTTAAGCAAGCACTATTTTTTCAATGTTTGCTCTATATTTGGCCTTAATTCACCTCTTTAATTTGTTATTCAAATACAGAGCGGGTTTGTTCATTATTTTTATTTTTATTTATATTTTTTATTAAATTTAAATGTAACATAATTTAGAAAATATTTTATTCATTAATTTTTAATTAAAAAAACATCTTATCTTGCTTAAAACATGTCCTATTCAAATAAATACCTTCGAAAACCGATCACGCCACGTGTCACGCTACAAACTAACCTCACTTTTCTGAAAAGAATGATACAAAAAGATAAGATAATATTCACATATTATACTTTTTATTAATTACACGTACTATGTGCGTCACAAATATGTAGTAAAAAAATTACTTTTACTTATACTTTTTTTATACTTACCACTTTTGTAACGATTTAACACTGTATAGCTCGATTGCTATTGAAGCACTAATGCTGCCAAATACAGAATGAGAAAGATATAAAGAAATGACAAAGACGTCTCCCTCCTTCAAAATTCCAATGCTTATAACTTCCACCAGTTTCAAAAATACTGGAAATGAATTGTATTTAAACGGCCTGTGGATGGAAACGGTCTAACCTCCCAGCATGTGTTCCAAGGGTAAAGATTAGTTCTTTTCAAGGTCTTCTAACAATTTTTAAAAATATTTTTAATAGTATTTTAAAAAATATATTCTTGCAATATTTAAGTTTTTGTTAAAATTGCATGTTATTTTATTTTTTAGTATTGTGATTTTATAGTTATAAATTTTATAAAGTTTCATAGAAAATTTTTTGTAAATATATTGAAAAGTAATAACTTTTATATGTATAAATTATATTTTATATTTTATATGTATAAATTAAGAATTATATTTTTTTAAACAATATTTAAATAAATTTGTACTTAAGATTTAAAAATTAATTATAAATTATTTTATAATTTTATATATTTTAGTTTATATTTATATATTTTATTTATATTTTATATTTAAGTTATATATATATATATATTTATTTTATATTTTTATTTTATATCTTTTTTGCACATATTTTTAGCGTCTATATGCAATGATAATATATTGCACTTTCCTATTCTCCAAATTAATTTTGCAATTAATGAACCAATTATTAGATTGTTATTAAATGTTAAAAATACTGTATTCTTAAAAATTTTCTTTGCAAACGTATGAATGGAAAATTTTATCTAGATAGAAACAGAAGTCATTTGATGCCAAAATAACAACCTTTTTACCTGAGTTAGAATGTACATATATACAATAAAGAAACTTATTCTAAAGAGCTGAGATCCTATAAATTTTCTTCTTTTATCTTCTGGTTCACAATATTTAAATAGACAGCCAAATCTAATTTCTACATGAGTCTCTTTAAATTTTTGCAAAAAAGAGAAAACAAAAATGCCATCATATATTTGTTCACGATAACATGTGCTTTTCCTGTTGCTCAATCGGCGATCTATCTATCCCGGAATTATATCTCACATACACACGCACACGTATAATTAATCGGTTTCGTCGCGCAACTTCTCCGACCGAACGCGCCGTTGTGGATGCAACGTAGCGTCGACGTACACGTACCATTTGTCATTCAGAATCTCCATTTTATCGAATCGCAACTATTGGCTGCAACGTCGACGGCATCAGAGAGTTGTCGTGAATTAGCGCGCGTGAATACGCAATTCCGCCGGCGCCGGCAGATGCGCATCCAGCACTTTATTACACTAATTGCGCGCTACGCGGCCCCATTTACGAAATTCCGAAGTAAGGGTTTTCGTCCTTCTCCCAGCCTCCCCTGCCATCATCCGCGTGTGTGCGCGCGGCCACGTTGATCGCCCGCAGTTATACCCGCCGTATATATACACAATCTACCTACCTACCTACCTACCTACCTATCTACCTACCTATACCCACCTCAGGTCACACTTGCATGTATACGGCGTGTAATTTCACGCTTGCGAACACGCACGCGTTTTGCATACTGCCTGTCACACAGGGCGGCGCCGCCGCCATCCGGTGAAATATACGGCCGAGATCACCGCCGTAGTTATGTCACACGCGCGTGTGTTTGAGGGGCACCGAGGGACCGAATTGTATCAACTTCCATGTTTACGCGCGTCGTCCGCGATACGTCATCGTCGCGGATCCTCGTAAAATATTACGTTTTACGCGGCGATCGTGTTGCCGTGCTGTGCTGGATCCCACCTACCGGGATTTGCCTACCGGACAGAGAAAGTGTGGCCCCCCTTTTTTCAGGTCGACACGATTCCTTCGCGTCTTCATATTTGTGACTCTGGCGCAGAAAATCAGTTCTCTTAATTTCTTAAAAAAATCTTTAAGCATGTTTGAACCTAGATTTTCTATATATCACAATTTTTCCAGAAGGGGACATTATTAATTCTTTTTGTGTTTTAATTGTGGTTTTTTTTTAATTTTTTTAAAATATATTTTTTTGTTTTATATTACATACGCAAATAAATTTTAGTGTTTATTCAAAAGGAGAGCAAGTGCTTAATTTTTTTACTGATTCCAAGGAGGGGCAAATGCCCCCTCTCGCCCCCTTCTGCGAACGCCATGTGTGTAATATATATATATATATATAAAATTAATAAATTCTGTTAGTTACTTTAAAAAAAAATGTTTTAATTTTTTATATAATTTTTTAATTTCTATATATATATATATATATATATATATATATATATAAATATACACAGCGGCGTTTGCAGAGAGGAGCAAGAGGGGGCAGCACTTGCTCTCCTTTTAAATAAACACTAAAATTTATTTGCATATGTAATATGAAACAAAAAATATATTTAAAAAAAATTAAGAAATTAACAAAAATTAAAAAACAAAAAAATTAATGATGTTCCCTTCTGGAAAAAATTCTACAAACGCCTGAGATGATTACAAACACATTTGATACTATAAGATGGAAATATGAAAAGTAATTACAACACATTTACATTTTGCTAGCAAGCAAACCTCAAAGAAGCAATTTAACGCGCCGTAACGAAAGGGTGAACTATAAAAACTAGCGGTCTCGAGGGTGTTAAATGTTAGGAGCTGGTATGTTGATAGGATTACGCTTCTTGAGCGAATTAACGGTACATAGAATGTATTCCTTATATATTTCGCAGCTAACGACCGAGATATTTGCTCGTTTTACATCTCGGTAACTATATACTTTTATACAAGTGTTTCCCCGTTTACAGAAAATAAAACACTTATACAAAAAAATAATGAGAAAAAAGTATGGCTCAAACCAGCCTATTCATAGACTGTTATTATTAAAAAAATTTTTAATTATTTTTTTTTAACTTTTTAATATTTAAAAAATTTTTAATACAATTAATTTTAATTATTTTTAAATATTTTTTAAATAATAATAATCTACGACGTATAGACTGGTTTTTAACTCATTTCTTTTTTCTTTTTATAAGTGTCTTATTTTATATATATTTTATAAATTAAACTTCGGCTCGTATACAATTAAAAATATGTGATATAATAAAAGGCCAACTTAACGAGCTTATATGCTATTAATTGAAAAATTTATTTATTAATTTACTTCATACTATACAAAAGTTCAGATAAACGTTTCGACTGTACGACAGTCTTTCTCAATATCCTAATAATATGTTAAAAAATTTTTTAATTTAGTCATTTCGACATCATAAATAAATACAACAATTATAAGATTATATGACGAACGCAGTACAAATTCATTATCTGAACTTTTGTATAGTATGAAGTAAATTAATAAATAAATTTTTCAATTAATAGCATATAAGCTCGTTAAGTTGGCCTTTTATTATATCACATATGTCTTATTTTACTCATGTAGAAGAATAGATGTAACATGAGCAATTTTTTAAATATGATACAAGAAAATTAATATTTATTGATATTTTACTGAAAATTATAAAACGCAAACGTTTTGATTAATTCTTCTAAATTTATTTCATAATTCTAATTTATTTTTTGCAAAGATAAAAGCTAATACGTTGCATCTAGAGTGCTTTTATCCGTCCGTTCTCTACCTTATAATTGCAAAACTTTATAATTATGAAAGCATAACAGTCGCGCAAAACAATTTTCGTCGACGATTTCATACGACGAATACTTCCGCGCTTATTGTTAATGCCTTATTGTTAATCGCGCCGTAGAGAGAGAGAGAAAGAGAAACGTGCAAAAACCTGTACGGGACAAAAGCGTAAAAGGCGGATATAAACGGCGACGAGTCGTCGACTCGTCGCTTTCTTTCTCTTTCTTTCTCATTTTTGCTCCACTCTTCTTGCGTTTTTCTTTCTGACCTTTCGGAACCGCCATGGGGCTACGAAGATCGTTAACTAAAGTGGGTAATCATACCCACCGGTTTCACGCCGCAACCAACCGGGCGCTGCCACGAAGCGATATATGGGGTGGCTAAATTGGACACATACAAATATATACATATATAAATAATACTTATAATATATACATATAGGGTGTCCCAGAATTACCGTATCACACGTTAATGGGAGATTCCTGAGGCGATTTGGAGACGATTTTTCCTTAACGAAAATGTCCAGACACCAATAATTTTATAAATGATTGAAAATAAAAGCTTTTTTGTAAACTAAGCTTTGTAAAAATAAATTATTAACAAAACTACATTTTTTAGTTAATTTCATGTAAAGTTTACTTTAATAGAATGTTGATTTAAGGCTTAGTTACAAAGATACATGATTTCAAAAATTGAGAACATTAAAAAAATGATGACCTTTCTCGACATTTTCGCTGAGGAAAAATCGTCTTCAAATCGCTTCAAGAATCTCCCATTAACGTGTGATACGGTAATTCTGGGACACTCTGTATATAAAATATAATATATAAAATATATGTATAATATTTCTATATTTTATATATTTATTTATATTTATGCATATAATCACTATATTTATATATATTTATATTTATATATAATCTATAATATATATGTAAATATAATAATTATATTCTGGGTGTTTTTGAATAAATGCGAAAAATTTTAGGAGATGAGTCTTTGTCGAAATTTAAGGGTTTTTTTTATAAACATATTTCTACATCCCTTCCTGAGGAATTATACTTTTTCAAAGGAAGACATAAAAATGAGGTTATTTTTTTCTTGAAAATTATTGATTTTACGATAAAAAATAAAATAAAAAAATTCCTGACAAAATCAACCTATATTTTTAGGTGGTCACATTTTGGCTCGGTTAAAGAGTTCTAATAGAAAATTGAATATAAGGGTTATTAGTTTTTCCTCATAACGATAGAAAGATTAAAAATACCAATAAATATCTTTTTACTAATGGAAAATAGCCATCAATTTCCACTTTTTTAACTTGTCCAAAATTTGAGAAAAAAATTGAAAACCTATTTTTACCTTCCCTTTCAGAGGAGTGTAACTTTTTGAGGAGGAAAATAGGGAAGAGTTTATATAAAATATTTATATGAAAAATCCCTCTTCATTTTTTATGAAGAATCATTTCCTGGAGGTTTTCGCACTTATTTAGAGAAACACCCTATACATATGTTTATATATAATCATTATACAATATATACAATATACATATATATATATATATATATATATATATATATTATATGTAAATTAATATAAATTGTCGCTCGTGTATTGAAAACAAAGTGATAAATATAAGGCCAATTTATCGAGCTGAATATTCGAGATGTTCAGTCAACTACCATTTATTACATGTATAAATTATAAAACTACAGTCATTATATTATATTAAAACTAACGCAAATTAACGCAAATTACAATCATTCTATAAACGTTTCGACCGCACGCGGTCTTCTTCAGTATAATTATTGAAAAATAAATTCTTACAATTCACATGATATCGAAATTTAATTATAGTTATTCAGAATCGAGAGTTTTTGAGCAATTAACGCGTGTTTCAATCCGTCCTGTCCAACAATGTTCGCCTCGATATGATCTCTGATTTTGTTCAGATCTCGGATGATTTCATCGTTAATATGCGAGAAATTAACCCGTACCGTAGGCGCTGCGATTAATAAGAAATTACCGATCAACGTATGTCCAAATTATAATATATATCCCCTACAATTGGTAGTATGCTTACCTATCATCGTTCTTCTTGACAATTTTGCTACTTATTAACAGTTATTAAGGATGACACTTAACAAACAACAATACAGAAAGACAGCTCATTTTAAACTCTACTTGATCGGAGAGCGTGCGTGTTTATATATGATCTAATATCTATGTTTTACTCGTTAATGTCCTATTTGTCCTATTATTATTTATTGTTCGCTAATATATCCAAAATATCAAAATACGACTCGCTAAGTAACTCAGTATCTTTGTTTAAATTTAGTCCATTTTTTTGTTCCTTGATATGTAGCATCTCAGAAATGAGTCTTTTATAATAATTATTTTCGTTGTCCATGATCTTAACATTGTCCCAATTAAAAGTATGATGTTCATTTATTATGTGTTCAGAAATTACTGAATGTTTCGTTGAGTCCAACCTAATATTATTTTTATGTTCTTTTATTCGCGTCTGCAATTGCCTCTTTGTTTGGCCTACATAAGATGCATTACAATTATTGCAACTGATCTTATAAACCACATTCGAATTGCATGGATGTTTAGTTTTATCTTTCTGTGCTTTAATAATATTATCCAGTTTGTTGAGACATCTATACCCTACCATACAATTTTTATTTTTCACCGAGGAAACAATCATTTCCGAGACCCTATCTATATACGGAATGACAAAGAATTTTTTATTAACCGAGTCACTTCTTATACTTTTTGTTCTTTCTATGTTGGCCTGTCTCTCTAAAATGCTCCCCTTAGATATGATGTGTTCTATCCGATGATTAATTTTGTTAAAAATCAGATCAAGAGGGTAACCATTGCTTCTGAGTATATTAATAATTAACTCCAAATTTTTATTAAAAAATAGTGGATGTGATAGCAATAGACATCTGTCTACAAGGTTATATATTATTCCAATTTTGTGGCATAATGGGTGGTTTGAATAAAATGATAACGTCCTTCCTGAGAAGGTTTCTTTTTGATACCAGTCTATATATATTTTGTTATTAATAATTTTAAGTGATAAATCTAAGAAATTCAAGCTATGATTAACCTCTTGTTCGACCGTGAATTTAAGTCTTTCATGATAGTTGTTAAAATTATTCACAATCTGAGTCATATTAGTCATAGAGGTGGCCACTATTATGTCATCCACATAACGAAAATAAAACAAACATTCCAAATTCAACGCTTTGAGAACTGTATCCTCAAGATCTTGCATAACCAGGTCTGCAATAATTGGTGATAACGGTGACCCCATAGGGGTCCCAAACGTCTGTTTATAAATTATGTCATCAAATGTAAAATATGTAGAAGTCAATATGAATTTTATACCCCCCAAAAATTCGTTTTTCGGTATTTTAGTATTTATTCCAATGTGATCCCATCTATCGTTAATACCGTCAATCGCAAGATCCAGAGGAACGTTCGTAAACAAAGACACCACATCCAAGGAAAACATCCTATCATTCTCATCAATCTTTTTACCAGACAATATGCTGTACAAATCAAAACTATTATTAATATGACTTTTCGCTTTGGGTAGGCTAGTTCGTAAGGTGTTTTGTAAAAACGAAGCCAGCGAGTATAGAGCCGTATCAACCGATGAAACTATGATTCTAACCGGATAGTTTTCCTTATGGATTTTAGGTAATCCATACGCTTTTGGAAGGAGAGAATCACTACAACGTAATTTATAATATTCGTTTTTTGAAATATAATCTTGAAATATAATATAATATATTATATGTATATTATTATTATATTTATATATACTATATAAATTTAATTATCAAAATTTTAATTTTAAATTATTGATAAATATATAAATTTCTATAAAAATTTATATATACAATATATATATATATATATATATATATATATATATATATATATTTTAGGTTTTGCATAAATATAAATCGCATCAATAAGACCTATCCTGGTAGGAAAATAACGTGGTTCTACGCTTAGGAATTCCACGTTTTCTATCCCGCATGACAAGATTTTAACGGAGCTGGAGAGCCACGGGACTTTAGCTAAACCGTAATGATCGTGCAATAGAGTAGAATCTCTCCCGGGTAGAGGAGTAATGACAACTGTAACGATGGCGTAACGAGTAATGATTTATGAAGCCGGCTGGAACGCGCGCGCAGCCTCCGCACGTCCGCATCGAGCATCGTCCGTTCCGCGTATCGTAAATTGATTTGCGGAATCGCCGCGGGCACCTTCTCCTCTCTATTCGTCCATATTCAATGCCGCGGGTATAGGCATTTCCTTGCAATCGTAGGACCTTCCGATACGCCGCGATCGGATCGATTCTCCTTGTAAATGTAATTGGACTCGAGTCGGAGTAATCTTCCCGATCTTCGATGCCGTTGAAAATGGGAAATATCCCGTACATCGATTATTTCATCTATTATCGCAATCGTAGATACAGATT
The DNA here is from genome assembly GCF_048542155.1 of Nylanderia fulva. Classification (NCBI taxonomy): domain Eukaryota; kingdom Metazoa; phylum Arthropoda; class Insecta; order Hymenoptera; family Formicidae; genus Nylanderia; species Nylanderia fulva. Next base: position 964,847 of record NW_028190621.1, on the reverse strand, counting down.
ACATGATTAGATCGATGATAGGTAGGGTAGATGTAGCTTATAGTTAGACATTTCGACATTTGAAAAATTTCGATCTTTTATTCAATGCGACACTAGTGGTGGTCGCGTGAACTATCATAAATGGCCGTCGCGAATATACATCTAACATTATCTTATTATTTGAAAAATTAATTAATAACGTTCCAGTGATCACATGAGATTCTGATGTCAAGGTACTTATTTGTAGACATAAGGAATATAAATTTATTTTTTCTTCACTTTTCATAGTTACACCGCACATAATAATTATGCCGGAATTTATAATATTCTGGTCTTCTATCATATTCCTTGATGAAGGCGTAGCTTTTGTATAATCACAGAGTGTGTCTAGCCGCAATGACAACATCTTTTTCATTAACAAAATTTATTTTTACACTTAAAACTGTTGTATATTCGTGGCGACCATATTTGTTTTGTTTCAGTAGCGCCTCTCTTACCGCGGTGGACGTTTTTTTCGCCAATAGAATTTGTAAAAATTAGGATCTCAAAAATAAAATTGAATGCAATGTTGAGGAGGAAAATGATTCTACAAAAGCTATATATGATAATTTTTTTGTATACAGAACAATTCGATTTTAGGTATAAAATTGTATTTAGATTATTTTATTTATTCATCTGATAATCTTCCTTTCCTATTATTTAATATATAAGTATTTAATACAAATATATTTAGTATACATTACAAAACATTAAATTTTTCCTCAAAAGAATTCAAATTTTTTTTAATGTATAAGGAAAGCAACAATTAATTTTTGTAAAGTGTTTATATTTTATATTTTGATTTCCATTCTTAAATATCCGTTATTTAAATATTAAATATACATATATTACAGAAATATATATTATTATACATGTATATTATATTAAATAAATATCTATTATATTTTTTAGTTTAAGCTTAATTTCTTGTATATAATCTAGAATTATTATTATCATTATTATATTAGCATATCGAGAAATCTCTGAAATATCTTATATATTTGATTAAAAATCGCAGTATTTACTTCTGAAAATTTTTAAGAAAAACAAGGATTAATATTGACAGAATTTGTAGTTTTTTCTGCGTATAAGCGCTTGTTATTTTATTAAACGTCCGAAATGAAAATATAAAGAAGAATTTATTTTTCAATATTTTTTATGTAAAAAATATTCATGAAAATGCATAAAAATTCAGAGACGCGTCTCGGTAAAATCCAGAGCGATCGGCACACCCTATATAAGAGAAGGCTGGTGCCGGGGCATGCATACGCATAGGAGGAGGCGGGGATATAATTATATGCTTCAAGTCCGCACCTCGAAAATGCCACCTTGTTAGCAAATCTCGTGAATCGCGCAAACACCTGCCTGATTGTTAATAATTTGCCGAGCTAGAACCTGCCTGTTATACTGTGCGAATAAGGCCCGCTTTCGTAAGAACGCGACGAGGCCCAACAACGGGTCGATAAAAGATTTCCCTTTTTTTCTCTCTCCTTTTCTCTAGTGTTAACTAATATCCGTCTATAATTTAATATCTGCACCCGCCGGATTCGCGGTCGCTGCTTTTTGGTCGCGAAAATAAATTCACTCGATCTCGGTCGGTTCGCGCGTATTTATCAAATTAAATCTCGTTCTCGCGAGTTATAGTTGTTGTGTTTTTTTTTTTTACACAGTCGAGGTGAAAAGCAATTTGCGATAAAGTATCGATGCGCACTTCAGATTTCGCGGATATAAATTAACGGGTTTTACTGCTATCACGCGGGATTCATGTACTTTAGCTTTTCGGCGGTTTCCAAGTTTTCATTTCCCTCCGGAAAGGCATGAGAAATTTGTTTACCAACGATGTAAAGAATAACAATCTTTCGAGATATCGATGATATAGAGAAAGTATTTTTTATTTCACGAAAAACACAGTGTGCAATATAATCAATAATATTGAATAGAGTATTATTGAAAAATGATTGGTATTGAAGGTTCGGTGAAGGAATTCATTTTTTATGAAATTTTGATAAAAATTTTTTTTGAAAAATGTATGTGAATTGAATTTGGCGAGAATAGGTGAAAGAGTTAATTTTTTATCAAATTTTACATTTTTTAAATGTAAATTTTTGCATTTCAGAACATACAAAAATATACACGCACATACAAATACATACATATATGGACATTTTAAAAAATAATTTGTGAAAAAAGCAAATATGACACTTACATTGCTTTCTCACCATTTTATTTCGCTTATTAAGCTTTCTCTATGAGGAAACCAAAATTGCAAAATCGGATTGTTCATAGAAGAAACTTAATGAGTGAAATAAAATGGTGAGAAATGTGAGTTTCCAATTTACACACTTTCTTAAAATGTCAAACGAGAAGTTAGCTTTTTTCTCTCTCGGTCTTATTTTCTTTGTGCATGTATATATACATATATAAAATTTACATACAGCATAGAATATTGAAAAATTTGACAATAAAATAACAAGCGCACGCAGAAAAAAATAAAACAATTTCAATATTAATCTTTATTTTTTAGAAATTTTCAAAAGGATAAATGCTGCAATTTTTAATAAAATATATAATTCAAAGACTTCCCAATATGCTAATATAAAAATAATAATCCTAGATTCTTTAAAAATTTCTTAAATAAAAGATGTGATAGATATTTAATCGACATTATATATATATATATATATATATATATACTTTTGTATACATAACTATTATATATAAATATAAATATAACTTTTGTTATTAAATATATATAAATATAACTTTTGTCAACATTTAAGAAAATGCTTCAGATTTTCAAAATTGTTCTAATGAGTTGCTTTGTATCGAACAAATAATTCATCTGCTTTAAATTATGTATTTTTAATCATATGATCATATAAAGTTTCCGAATGTAACGGATTATATCTTTAATTGAAAATCTTTGTTTTTTCAAAAATATTTTTAGAATGGAAAGTAACTTTAATATATATATTTTTCTGTGTAATACATTTCATAAATATTGTAAAATTTTCATGTCTATATGATTGAAATGATTATAGAACGACAAAAGTTTTAAGGCTATTTTGACGATAGTTTTTGGTTAATTCGAAGAGAGTCTCAAATAATTAAATATATAATTTTAAAATAGGATACATTTATTCTATTAAATTAATCATACATAAAGTTAATAACAATGAGCGTGATGAATATAAAATGACATAATAATTTTGTTAACATTTTTTTCACACATTAGATACATTAACATACGCATAGATTCATATATATACACAAATGAGAGAGAGACACTTTTATATATAAAGTGTTAGAGAACTTTATTATTAATACATTACTAAATGCAAAATTTCTTTTATTTGTAGATTATGTTACAGAATATGATACTAAATTTTTATTGCTGCTATAATTTTTGAATTATTTTAACATTACGTTATTGCAAGAAATTATTTTTGAAAAGAATATTTATTTTTAATATCAATTAATTTTTGTATGTATATGTCGTTATGTGTCAGTAATAATAAATATCTAATATCACTGAAATTTTGAAAAAACTGCACAAATATAATAAGTAATTGACATATACATATAATTGAGTTAATTACACATATATGTATAATAAGATTTAAAATTATGCAACCTGAATACATTACATATAACTTTTTTAACTATTTATAATTATTACATATATATACTATATACATATATATATATATATATATTTATAAAGAAATTATTTGTGACTTTGATCTTGGCTGTATACTTCATTATTGTCAATCAAGAGAAATTTCTGTGTTTGTTATATACTATATCATTTTCAGTTTCATTTTAATGAGAATGCTTTTTTGTACATAAAATGTCATGTTTAAATATTTTGATTATGTAACAATTAAACATTTTGCAACAATATTTAAGCTATTAACGTTCGAAGTATTCACTAATTATGCATAGATAACTGAAAAATTCATTAGGGAGAAAACATATGCTTTCTTGCGACTGATTTTTTTAATATACAGATTTGATGAGAGAACTACCTTGTTTTATTGAGCTAATTTCAAATAACTTTTTAGATGACCAGTATAATTAATTATTGTATTAAACCGTTCATTTAAACGTAATATTTATATAATATTTGATATGATTTATCCTTAATACAGAATCGAACATATTAATTCAAATTATTTAAATATTCTTTACCATTTCTTGCAATTTCTTATAAGTCTTTTTATATTTGTTACTAAAGTGCGCTCCGAAAAAATATGAAATGTAAAGAATGACTGAGATTGTAATTATGCGTTGCAATTATTCAAATGCAAAACATCATTTTACTTTTTCATTTGCACCATAAAAAGAATTAAAATTTCTACACTTTTAATTTGTATGTAACTATTTTGTTAAATTCAGAAAGTAATAAATAAAACTTGGAAAATTTAATTAATATTTGTTTCATATCTCAACTGATTATAAATGTTTGAGAAATCCGAATAATTATAGCCTATTCATATACCATATACGATATTTCAACTTTTGTTATATATATTTTTTTAAATAAAGATCTTTTTATTTAATCAATAATTATATACAGATATAATAATATCGCTGTTATTAAATGCATTATTTGAATAAAATGTTAACGCGCATTATATATTGAAGAAAAACTGAGCATATATAGAAGCGAAGGAAGGTATACAATTCTTTATATATTATTCTCTATACAATTCTTTAAAAGTAGAGGAAAAAATTTGTTGTGTAATTATACTTGTCCTTCTAGTTAAATTTATTTGTTTTCTTAATATAATATTTGGAACGTTAGCTTAATCGATATCTGATATTGTTCTACTGTAGTCGTTATAGACGGAGTATCACATTCGTTGTATTCATTTCTCTCGTTGAACAGAAAACTTTATTTAATTATATTTACGTTTTCTTACAGTGTATTTGGTAAGTACACTATTCTATAATTCTCTCTCTTTTTTTAATTTTATATAGAGTGCTTTCTACCTAAGAAATTCAATCTTTTATTCTATTCTTAGTCGCGTTCTCTAGATCCAAGGCACTTAAAAAGCATTAAAAAGGCACTTCGAAGTGATCACTGAGCTCCGCTTGTCATCCCGCAAATTAAACCGGTAGGTAAAATCTAAATTATATAATGCCGATATATTTTTCACTACTTTTAATGTTCTCAAGCATCGCACATTACCAATTAAAAACACGTGTTACATTTATACTTGATATTATTATAACACGTATACGTTTATGTCTATATTACATAACTCGCTCGAATTTAAGTCATCGATTATAACTCACGCATGTGATTTTAACGGGCCGAGCAAGAACGTAGAAAATAAATGTACACATTTACTAGTACAAATGTACTATTACTTATTTTTCTTTCAAATGTTCAGAAATAGAATAATTATTTCTAATGTCTTATACTTTAATATTAATCAGATGCTTTCTTGTATTTGTTTGTGTCTTTGAAATATTTTATATTTTCTAAAGAATTATTTATTAATTTGAAAATCTTTAATATTTAAACTCATATAAGAAACTCGTCAGTGATGCTCGAACATCTGGATTTATGATACATTGAAACACTGTATATATAAACAACAGTGTTTAATATAAAAGTCACTGAAAAATATTAAAAATGACACTAAACAACGTGAATTGTCCCAATTAAAATAATTAAAAAATACAATGTCGCATTTGCATAGAAACAAATATGATTAAATATAACGCATTTGCTTTCCATTCAGTGTGACTGTTATATTTAAAAATATAAAATTATAAAAAATTTTAAATACATATATTAGCTATCGTACAAAAATTGATTGTTTCTTGTTGTTAATTTTTCCTATTAGTATTAATTATTATACTTTATTATCTACATGCATTTAAAATATTATTTTGGAAACAGCATGCGTTTTATATTTTCAAGGCACACTTTCTTGGCATAAATATATGTACATTGGAAATGTACAAATTAATGTTTAAAAAATAATAAAGGTTATAATAATATATCACATTATTCTTGAAAACGTTGTGTAGTTTCGGACGTTCTAAAAGTTATTTATGCGTTAATAAAACTCTCACACTGTAACATTAATTAAATACTAAAGTATACAGATATCACAAAATTTGATATTATTACTTGACATATTATATATTACGATATTAGTATGTAACATTCATTTTTCTCATGGAAAGAAAAAGTTTATTTAATTATTAATGCAAAAGGTTTCCGGATGGATGCCGCGTAGTTTAACAGCGTAATGCCGACGTTTCGCAAACGTTGCAGTTTGCATCTTCAGGGCTGAATTTATTTAATTATATTTACGTTTTGTCGTAGTATATTTTGTAATATTTTAGTTTTTTTCTCTTTTTGATTTTGTAAAAAACGCTTTATTTACTATAGCGATTGAATAATGTCAAATACAGCATAATTAATTACATTATTACTTAAAAAATTATTTTTGATATTATTAAATTTTTATATTTAAATACATATAATAACTTGTACAAAAGAATTTTTATATATTAATTTCAAAACAATATTCTTTGCTAGGAATAATATAATAATAAGGAATTCTGATTAAATTTGACACATTGGCAATAAAGATAGATGTTGGATTTATTACGTTTCGACCATGCGGGTTGTGGTAAAACATGTTCATTATATTTGGATGTGTGGTTTATCAAGCGATGGTTTGTCTGTTTCCATTTTCTTTTAAATAATGACTAAATTATAACATATTCAACAAACAACTTTCCAAAGAATTAGTGTGATGTAATATCAATATTGTTTAAGAATACTATAATTGTTTGAAAAGGACAACCCGCATGGTCGAAACGAAATAAATCCAACATCTACCTTAATTGCCAGTGTGTCGAATTTAATCTGAATTCCTTATTATTTTAGATATTACTTTAGATATTACTTATAAGATGAATGTTTCAAAAATAATTTTTTACTCCTTATGATGATGCAACTTGCACGTATTTATTTCTCTACTTTTTTGCTTTTTTTGTAGATTATAATTACACATAATATAATAAAGGAAATAACTGAAATTATAGAGAAATACATTACAACAAAAATGAACGGAGAGAAGTGATTAGGGCACATTTTGAATCAATTCAGAGATTAAACGAAGCTGCAAGACAAGTATAGAAAATAACTTATCTATAAATGAAGCAGCAGCAATAAATTATAAATTTAAATTCTAATTTCAATGAACCGATTAGATGACTTGTAATTAATTATTGCATTGAACTGTTCATTTATGCATGTCATTTATATATAGATTTGCAGTTGATATGATTTATCTTAAAAAGAGGTTTAAATTGATATATATATTCGTTATGAATTAATGTACATATATGTATTGTTCTCAATTTCTTGCAAATTCATATAAATATTTTTTTTTATATTTGTAAGTAATGTACGCTTTGCAAAAATCAAGTAAAATAAAGAATAACTGATTGTGAGATCTTTATCTACGAGTTGCAATAATTTATATACAAGCTATTATTTTACTTTTTTATTTATACCATATCAAAATGAGAATTCCTATACTTTCAATTTTCAAATAATTAATACAGCAAATTATGAATAAATCTTGTCAAAATTTAACTTACATTTTTTAAATTCATATCTCAACTAACTTGTAAATGTTTGTAAAGTCTGAATAATTATATTGTATATATTTACGAAATTTCTACTTTTTTTTGTATATATACAATAGTTTTAAAACAGAGATACATTCAATCTACTACATATTTGCAAATAAATGAATTATTTGATTAAAAAGTCAGGGCATACTTTTGAATAGTAATTGATCGTAGCAAATAAGCGAAAAAAGGTATATATTTTTTTTTTTTAAAGGAAAAAATTTGTTTAATAATATTTGTTCTTGTAGTTATTTATTTTTCTAATATAATATTGGGAACATTTAGTCGATATCTGACTGATAATATTGGTACCTGCATTGTTTATTCTTACTGAAAATAATACAATTTGAAAATTATTTAATTTTTTATTACTTAAGAGGATGCTACCGTAGTTCTGTTTTACCGACTTTAAGTTAGGTTAGTTCACTTTTTATTGAATATACAAATTGAAAAATCCTCCACAATGAAAGTACTGATAATAATAAATGGGGAGCGTTGTCCTGCAACTAATTTTTGCTGTTTTATGCCTCGACATCGATTCCGCACGTAAATGTACATACATAATTAATTCAAATACGAATCTTTTGATACAGGTTTTTAATCTCATTTTTATTACTTCTGTATTATTCTTTCATGTCATCTCTATTAAGAGCGCCATTATTTGTGCACAAATAAACTGCAGAACTTTTGTATTAAATAAGTATTGTTATGAGATGATACAAGATGTCGATAAAAGAACTGTCATTTTTTAACTTTTATTGTTTTTTATACGAAATTACAGCGCTTCCCGTTCATTATTATCAGTATTTTAATTGTGGAGAAGGATTTTTCAATCTGTATAGCCAATAAAAAGAAAAACCCTTGAACTCAAAGTCGGTAAAACAGACATAGTCAGCATCCCTTTAATATTTTTTTAAACATATTACACTTCCCCCTCTTTTCTCTCTCTCTATCTATCTGTCTCTTTGTCGGTGCTCCTCGCGCATTCGTTTGTTTAATCACCCGGATTCGAAGCTATTAATTAATTAGTGCCAACAATTACGTCGACTTGTTCTCTATGGACCCCCGACAACGCACGTTAATTTCCTAAGCGTAATTATTCCATTCGCATGATTGCGAATCTCCGTCATTCCGCTCGGCTGCGTCGCTTTCTCGCCCATCGTCGTCGGTCCTCGTCGTCGTCGCGTTTCCTTCCAACCACGGGTTCTTCGGGATGAGAGAAGCTGTGTTCCTTCGTACTCACATTCCCGATCGCTTCGAACGAGAATGCGTTACGCGCCTATATACGCGCTTTATTCTCTCGAATTCATTTCGCGAAGCGACGTCGTCATCCAACTTTTTCGCTGAACTTCACCCTGCGGACCGATCTCGGATTGATGTTGTTCTCCAAAGTTCTCTCTTGCCTCTTTGCTCTTCTTGCATCGCGAGCAAACGAAAAGTTCCCGAAGATAGATGATTCCGATGCGGCGCGATGGTTGTATCTCAAATGATTTATAAACATTCGGAATTCCTAATTACAAATCTGCTTTACGCGAGTTTTCGTTAGTCTCTATAATGAAGTAGCCAAGAAACAGAATTAAATATATAATAGTATAAATAAAATATTAGTATATATACGAAAAATAAGAAAAAAAATTATCGCCAACAAAATGAGATAATATATTGTAAGCATAACCGGAAAATTATTTTATTTTATTTTCAGAAAATAAAAAATATTTATCAAATAAAATATCTATTTAATCGAAATAATTGCCATTAGAAATAAAGAGTAAATTTATATACATTTGGAATTAATATTTCCTAATTATAAATCCGTAGACGAGTTTTTGTTAGTCTCTAACAAAATAGCTTACACATAAATATAAAATAAATATACGTGAGGAATAATTTGAAATAAAATATTACTATAATAAAATGAGATAAATATTATGTAATAGAAAATAATTTTATTTCTCTTTTAATTTTTTAAATCGCACATTTATATCTGTATATTTGTTAATAATCACATTAAAATATTTATATATCTAACTAAAAATATGTGCGATTAAAAATATTAAAAATAGATGGGTGAATTTCTTTCTGTATAAAATCATGAAGAAGTCCTTATTTGTATTCTTATTGCAATTTCTTATAATGCAAAAAAAATCAGCAAATTTATTTTTAATACACGAACTGTACGAATGGTGCGCGTTGTTCTCTCAGGCTTTTACATTTGCTTCTTGCATTTCTTATATATTTTATGCTTTATTTATATAATATATCTTTTGCTTTTATATAATCTTATACATTCTCTTTCATTGTAATCTTGATTCTTTTAAGGCATTTCCTTTTTCACGTTGCCAGATTTACCTGCCGTCTTCTTGCCAGGTGTGCTTGTATCTTTCGTTTGTCATAAAACTTGGCTTGAGTCTGCAAAAGCATTACGACGTTTTGCTTTATACGTGCAGCCAACTTTTTACGATGATTCTTTTTTTTACGGATTAAATTCCACAAAATCTTTTGCTTACAATATAACAACTGCTGCCACATACAGCATATATTTGTTGGAATATTAAAAAAAATTATTTTAAATAACTAAAGATTAATAGAAACCATTTACGTACAAAATTATTCTGATTAATTGGAGAAAAATTTTCAAGTCGCAATATTTTTTATTAAATTTGAAGATCGCAATAGTTACAATGATTGCTCATTATTTATTTATAATAAAGCGCTACATTTTAGAATATTATTTGGCAAAGTTAGACTTTTAAATTTGCACCCTTTATCTTACTTTTCATTATTAAGCAAATTAAGATTTTAATAAAACATGATAGTTGTACAAAGAATATTAAAAGATTAAAAAATAGAAGTGTAAAAATTGGAAGTGTACAAATTTAATTAATTTATTTCGTTAATTATACACGGTATTTGCTGTTTACTACATAAAATTATATAGATGATCATCTAGATGAAATTTTGGTGTCATTTTATCATTATATAGATAATAAAAATATGTACTATTTATATCTGCATCTTAGATGAAAAAAGTGTTATCTTTATTAAATTATTAAGAATAATGTTCAAATAATTTGGTTTAGAGTTATAGCACATAAAAATACTTAACTAGTAGAACTCAAGCAGTATACAATAAAAGCTTACAAATAAAAACATTAATATATATTTTTGTATCTCTTCTATAATTTACATTTTTTTAATAAATGTGTTTACACAATCAATCTTAAAAATAGTATTATATATATAAGAAAGTTTCCTGGATAAATCGTTATATTATTTTATCTTTTATCTGGATGTATTTAAAACAAAATCATTTTCATCTTATCTAAGATAAATTTACATATTTTTATCTCATCCTTAACTAATTTGAAAATCATCTAAACACAACACTAATTATACATAATCGCAAACTATGTCGACATTATCTTACGACATATTCTTGGTATATCTTTAAGGGGACGCTGCTAGTTCTTTTTTACCGACTTTAAATTAGATTAGGTTCACTTTTTATTGACAGGTTGAAAAATTCTCCACAATAAAAGTACCAATAATAATAAATTAGGAGCGCTGTCCTGCAACTAATTTTTGCTGTTTTATACATCGACATCGATTTCGCACGCAAATATACATACATAATTAATTCAAGTACGAATCTCTTGATACAGGCTTTTAATCTCATTTTTATTACTTCTGTATTATTCTTTCATTTTATCTCTATTGGGAGCACCATATTTTGTGCACAAATAAACTGCAGAACTTTTGTATTAAATAAGTATTGTTATGAGATGATACAAGATGTCGATAAAAGAACTGTCATTTTTTAACTTTTATTGTTTTTTATACGAAATTACAGCTTTCATTATTATTAGTACTTTAATTGTGGAGAAGGATTTTTCAATCTGTATAGCCAATAAAAAGAAAAGCTCTAGAACTCAAAGTCGGTAAAACAGACATGGTCAGCTTTCCCTTAATCCACGCGCAATTTTTTAGCCTAAAAGCATTCAAGATTGCATGCGTGTTATTAAACCAACCAACCGGAATATTGCAAAGAATGCTAATAGTTCTCTTGCGCCATTTGTTTTCACATTACGCAAGTAATTGTCTAAAAGTGCATACTATCTGAAAAATTCTACTCCGACATTGTGCACGTGATATTAAGTGCGCCTCTCAGATATAATTCATTCGTAACGACATAACGAATTTAGAATTTCGGTAAAAGTCGGCGCATTCGATGCGTTTCTGTATAATACGTTGTTTTAGTTAGTACAATATTTTTTCCTGGCCAATCTGTCTATCGATAAAGAAATATCCATTATTTTTCTCTCTTTAATCTTCTAGTGCTTTTCCGTTATATCATTTCAGATCGATCGTCTATAAAATATAATTCAAACAAATTCATTTTTTTAATATCATATTTATTAAATTTTTGTAGACTTTACGCATAATTAATAAAATATGAAGAAAATGAGTAAATATTAAATATTTTTAATAAAAATTTTTTGAGAAATATTTTTATTAGAAAATAAGGAAATAAAATTAAAGATTAACGTACAATGCATTGAAAATTAGGAACAAGGAATAAAAATAAGGAATATTAAATATTAAAGTAAACTAGTTTACACACAGAAAAAAACATTGAAGAGAAAATTTTAAAAAAGTTAGGTAGTTAATTTTAAACGTCTAAAAATATTTTCTATTTCTCTTTTATAGAAATATTATTGTAATACAAAATTTTTAATAATTTAAATAAAAATCTTACAATTAGCATTAATCAATAAATACTGCTCTGGAATTAAAGACTTTCTTAAATTGTTTTTAATTAAAAATAGAAATTTTTTCTAAAAGATTATTATATATGTCTAATATTATTCTGGTATAACGAAAGAAGAGGTTCGCATTATTATTAAAAACAAATGTTCAAAAATCATCTAGACTATTTTTTTATAAATTGATAAAAACGAATTCGCCAGTGTCTATTTTTCAAATTTGTTTTTTTTTTAACTTTAAATAAATAAAATTTCTATTAATTAAAAAACTAAGCATGATAATAAAAATGTTACTTTTTAAAAATTTTTTAAATTTTTATAAATTTTAATTTAAATTTATAAAAAAATATAAACATATATATTTTTATTTATGTTATAGTTGCATGCATATGACACAATTTCTGTATGTATCTTTTATATTTTATTCTTTTTCATTGTGCGCAATTACCTTTTTAATTTCTATTCCTATTGTTGTAATTTCTATTTCGAATATCTAATATTTATTCCTGTTCCTATTTTCTCTATTATGCATACTTTACATTTTTCAAAAATCGTTGCACTTATTAGATATAATGACAATGCGAGAAAAAATTTAAAATATCAATCAATTAATTAACAGTAAATAAATTTTAACTTTAAATATAATATATACATATATTCTATAATATATACATATATACATATATTCACACAAAACAGTAATATAATTATAAATATTCTAAAAAATAATGATATGCATCAATTAGAGATTATAAAAAGTATCGTAAAAAAAAAAATTATCATATATAATTTATTTATCGTTCGATGTTCCGTCACACGATCGGCACCCTTTGTATTTCGCCCGTCGCGAGTGAAGCTCCCGCTTTGTTTCCCTCACATTGTAATTACTTCGCGCGGAAATTCGTATCCACATTTTGAAGTTTATAATGCAGACAGTCGAAACAGTTGATTCTCCGAGGAAGAGTCGCGTCTTGCGCCGCGAGGCCAAGAAAGTTGTATATCTCCGGCTTTTCGAAGTTCTCTCTATCAAGTGACGTTCGTGCCTTGAGTAAACCAGGGAGCCTGGTTGCTTTCCTCCTCCTTCCACCTGATAGCCGTATTTACCGAAGACGTTTACGCGCGGTGCCGGGGCATATAGTTGATCCATTTCTCTGCAAATACCGACGCGATAAGAGGAGGAAATCCGACGCACTCTCCGTATATCTAATAGCACGGATTTAGAGTTTCGACGACGGCGCTTCCAACCCCCTTTCTAATCGGATAGGGGGAAGGAGATTATTTTTGCTCCTGTCGTGTCGCGTTGTGACGTTTCTGCTTGCAAAATCGCGCAGTCGCTTTAATAAACTTGCCGGGAGCGATATTTGCATTTCTTCTCTTTCTGCGATGTTTGTTTACGACGAATATGAAAAGAATCACGGTCACCCCCATCTTAAATTATATCCGTCAACACGGCTTTCTTCGAGGAAATGAAAAACGCATCAGAAAACTGTAATTATTTCCGGAAGAAATAGAAATTATTTTTTAAAATAGCTGCTTTCTTTTTTTATTCTTTTTTTTTATGGCAATTACTTCTAACGCATAGTCGGTTACGAAGTCGCAAGTATTGAAAACAGGAGTGAATAGCTGTACCACTCACTTAAATTATGAAACGGAAAAAATATCGCATCTTTTTTCCTTTCTTTATAATATACAACTAAATAAATGAGTTCTTTTGCGCGTGGCACCACCCGCATTTGTCAAGATAAATCCGTAAAACGCGCCAGTAATTTGCCACGAAAATTAATAAATAATTTTGAATTTAGATGTGGTAAGATTTGTTTTCACTGAAAATAAAGACATGAGAAACACTGAAAGTTTAAATAAATATATATAAATTTAATTATAAATACATATTATTTAATATTGTCATTTAATATAAATAATATACATATTTATGTATAAGTATGTATATTGTTTATAAATATATATATATGTATATATATATATATATATATATATATTTAACAAAATTATATGTACATACATGTATACATATAATAAAAAAGAATCGATTCTAAAGAAAATGTATATAAAATTACGCTAGAATATTTATATATGAAATAATTATTTATATCTAAATATTTATATATCAATATCTATATATTTTTTAAATTTCCATGCAACTACTTTCATATTAATGTTGCCATATAATTTTATCATTATTCGCACACGCATTTATGTGGAGTTCGCTTTTTTTCAAGAAAGGTCGCATTATTAAATGAAACATTAGAGATGTCACATGGATGATCTGTCATTCATTTTTGAAAAACGAATTAAAATATAAAGACACAAGTTACGAGCATAATATTTACTTAAATACATGTATTAAAATTAGACTTAAATTTAAAAAAAATTGATATATAAAAAAATAAAAAGAAACTAAAAAATAAAAAAATTGCACGTGGTTGGCTAATGTCATCCGCGCGACCGCTCTAGAATTAAAATGAATGACATTTGTCATTCATTTTTGAAAAACGAATTAAAATATAAAGACACAAGTTACGAGCATAATATTTACTTAAATACATATATGTATTAAAATTAAACTTAAATTTTAAAAAATTGTTGATATATAAGAAAAGTAAAAAGAAATAAAAAAATAAAAAATTACACGTGGTTGGCTAATCCGTGCGACCGCTCTAGAATTGAACGTGATAATGGATATGACATCTGTCATTTATTTTTGAAATACGAATTAAAATAACAAGCATAATAGTTACTTAAAAATACACGTATTAAAATCAAACTTAAATTTAAAAAAATTGTTGATATATATATATATATGTATATATATAAAAAATAAAAAAAAAATAAAATAAATTACACGTGGTTGACTAATGTCATCCACGCGACTGCTCTAGAATTGAACGTGATAATTCAAGGATAAGTATCTCCGTACTCAGGTGTATTCGGAGAGGCTCTTACGTAAAATTTCTCTTTCTTCGGAGCACACCTGCGTATATCACACGCGCGTTCTTCGATATGAAATCGGCGAGGGGACTTTAAAGGCGCGGCTGTCGGACCGGCGTATCGGAGGAAATTAACGAAGCGGCGCGTTTTTTCGCGATCTCGCGTAGGAGGGATAATGGTCGTCAAAACGTCGTTCCTTGTCGCTCCTCTGCCCGTTGAAAATCGATTCCGCGCAGAACGGAGCGACAGGACGACGAGATGAAGCATCTTGTCGCTTCTTGTCGCGCATCTTGTCCGGTTCTCGACTCCGATTCGCGGGAAACCGTTAATCGCGAAGGTACCCTATCCTATGTACTTACAAGGGAGAGCCTCGGGTTTTCTCGAGGATGATTTCGCAATTGACGATTCCCGTCCTTCCATTTTTTTCCGTAGCGCGCCGATCTTTTTTCTCTTTTTTTTTAGGCTTTCCATGCGATAATATTTGAATGAGATATCCTCTCCTGGATAACTATAATTATGATAACCATATTTTCTGAGAGAAGCTAAAGGACAAATTTAGCGATAAAAAAATTCTGTGACTATCGGAAATCTACATACTTTTTATAATTTGAAACTGATTCGACTATGTTCTTGATTTCTTAAATAAATTCCAGATAAAAGATTCCTTTGTTTTCGTTTCTTAAATTCTCATATTAATTAAAACGAAGACGATTATTTAATTTTTTTGATGGAGAATTTTTTAAATGTATTTCCGTACATTTGCTTATTTGCTTTTAATGCATCATTTTTTATGCTTTTGTACAAACATTGCATCAATTACGTACATTGAGATGTTATAAATGAAGAATCATACATATTTTTCACTTATACAAATGTTTTCTATTTAAATAAATTAGTTTCATATATTATCGCATTTGATATGAAAAATAATTAACCATTTCTCTCTTTCTCTTTAATAATGTAAATTAATAAATAAAACTTGGTTACAATAAATAAAAATTTGTATCAATTATCGTTAAATTGTACGTTTCGTTAAAATGCATTCAAGATGCATTTAAATTAAATTATACGAGCACTTGATCTGAATGGTCCTAAAACTTTTTGCTTCTTTCTCATTCAATAAATAACCGACCAATTTCCAATAGACCGAGTAGATTACATGGACAAGTTCGAGTATATCGTTCCGATCCGATAATTTAAAAGTTTACAGATACACAATTGCGCCCCTCGCTTTTCCAACTCACTTAATTTTTAAACATACCGGAAATCGCATTCCGATATTGTTGGAAAACGATCGAAATAGCAAATTGGTATTTACAAAATCATTATCTCCATATCTCTTGCTTCGCGTATAATTAAATCGTGTTACATTTAAACAATGGAAATTAATTGATAAAAATTAATTAATGCTAATTTCCGCGCGATATCGTTGAAAAACTTTTCGTATTTGACGGCCCGTTATCTCGTGTTCTCGTTATATTATCGTGTATTCTGTTATATTATTGTAATAATGCATGTTATATCTCGGCGCGGGAAGAGATGCACATATAATATATAATAATTCACACATAATTGAGACTGTAATATCTCTCACAGCCATCACGATATAAATAGCGATTAATACGTCTTTCTCGGTTTTATTTCAAACACTAAACGGATATGGGACGACATTATATGCATTATACGAGCGTATTGTTTCAGCAATAACGAGCTTGCAGTTTGCATTCTTACACGTTGTAACATCGTTCTCTTTGTTCTCAAGATATAAACGGCGAAGAGAGGAAATCCCCCAGAGTACAGTCGGGGATATGCAACAGCATTTATCATGTGCGTTCCCGCATGCGTTTCTAAATAAGTTATATAACACGACGTTTTTAAATTATTGTCCCTCTTCTCAATATTATTCATCGCGCTTATCAACAGATATTTATCCGTCGCGATTATTACGAATTACGCGACGAATTAATAAAAAGATATCTTTTGACACATTTTGAACGATACCATAAATACGTTTGTTAATTTTTGAAACAAGGGTGACTTTCCATATACACAAAATGTTTTTAAAATCTTTTAAACATATTTCTTAAAGGAATCCTGCCGTAGTTCTGTTTTACCGACTTTAAGTTAGGTTAGATTCACTTTTTATTCAATATACAGATTGAAAAATCCTCCACAATGTTTTATTACCTCTGTGTTATTCTTTCATGTCCTCTCTATTGGGAGCGCAATATTTTGTGCATAAATAAACGGCAGAACTTTTGTATTAAATAAGTATTGTTATGAGCTGATGCAAGAGGCCGATAAAAAAACTGTAATTTTTCAACTTTTATTGTCTTTTATACGAAATTACAGCGCTCCCCGCTCATTATTATTAGTACTTTAATTGTGGAGAAGGATTTTTCAATCTGTATAGTTCTTGAACTCAAAATCGGTAAAATAATCCTAGTCAGCATTCCTTTACATATTTAAGAAAATATTATCTAAGCAATAAAGAAGAACACTTTTAAAAATACTTTTAAAATATTCTAAAAAATGGTATCACAAAAAATTTTTAAATAATTTTAAAATCATTTTAAAATTATGCAATATTTTATAGAATTATTTAGAAATATTTTTTGAAAACATTTATAATATTTTGTGCTGTATACAGGCCCTCCCTGTATATATATATTTATATATATAAAACGGATATAAAAGGATGGCGATTCTCTCTTCCAGCAGCTTCTCGGACGGAAACCCAAGAACTTATGAGCAGGATCGTACCACGGTGTTTATGATTTTTGCAGACGGGCCTCATTGCGGCGATGCCCCCTTCGTCCCCCCCGACTCCTCCCCTCTCATTGCACGGCTTTCACGAGAGTCCCGAGGTGTAAATAAGCAGTCGCCGAGATTGCGCTTGATTACAGGGAGTCCGCCTGCATTCGGTCGTCTTATTGCAGGGCACGTAGGCACTCGCGCGAGTACATCGCCGAGGCGTGAACCTTTGTCCAAATTTAATAATTCATATTTGCGAGGGATCCCTGAGAGAGGGGCCCCTCGGTAACGATCCGCGAGAATTTTCGAGGAAGGGAGAAAGGGAAATAAGGAAGGAGGAAAAAAAAGGATCGCGCTAACAGCCGCGAAAATAGCGGAATTATGATACGTCTTAAGGGGCGTCTTACAAGCGCATCTAGCAATTTCTCACGCACTCGCGTTTCTTATATACGGTAGTGTAATTTGTTCGCTCCTCTCTCTCTCTCTCTCTCTTTCTCTCGGAAATATTCCTACGGTCTCTTTATCATGTACGTAAGAATCTCTTAAGTCACCTCCTGCGCGCTCGTGTAAATACATATTTATGTCGCGAGCGTGCATGTTTCAGAATTTCAATTACTGGCGGGATCAGATATCCGAACGGTTTTCCTATTACAAATGTCACATTACTATATATACAAATGTGCAGACCCCTATTCTCATAACTTATGTCTAGGAATATTCTGATTCATAACTTGGAGTATTTAAAATGTTTTTAAAATTATTATTAGGAATTAAATGGAGACGAAACATTATTCACATTCGATTGTTTATTTAGCATTTTAGAATCCCGGGAAAAAATTTTTATATATAATTATACGTGAAATATGTCTAATTTTATATATAATTATATACAATTTATATAATGAATTATAAGGGTTGATGTAAATATGTTAAATTATATATGAAACATATATATTTATATATATTGTATATGAAGAAATACTTATTTATTATATACATTTATATAATTATATATAAAAAGCACTTTTATCTAATTATGTATAAACATATTTCATATATAATTTTGCGATTATATGCATAATTTTATATATTTTTATATAATTTTACAGTGTTATATATAAAAAATTTTTTAGGATTATTTATAAACCATGACATATTCACTGTATGCAGTGTTGTGCTTAGATTAAAAACTAGCTAGATAAAGGTGAGATAAAAATATGTAAATTTATATTAAATAAGATAAAGTTGATTTTGTTTCAAATTAATCTAAATAAAATTCTATGGTTAAATTTTCAGATAATATTATTTTTAAGACTGCTTATGTAAACACAATTATAAAAAAATGTAAACTATAAAAGAGATATAAAAATATATTCATATTTTTATTTATAAATTTTTATCGCTTATTGCTTAAGTTTTATTATTTAAATATCTTAATGTGCTATGACTCTAAACCAATTATCAATCAAATTATCTGAATATTATTTTAAATAATGTAATAAAGATAACACTTTTTTATCTAAGATGCAGCTATAGATAAAACATATTTTTATAACGTCAAAATTTCATCTAGATGATCGTCTATATTTATTTAGATAGCAGCAAACACTAACTGTATGTAACAATTACATAAAATATCTATTATTATCAGATTATTTGGCTTCTTATGCTCTGAAAACCATCGTTATTTAATCTTGGATAAGTACTTGCGGAATAATTGATTACAAAATAAAAAGATGCACACTGTAAAAATCTAACGTTGTTTGTGCGGGAATATAATTACTGGCTTCTCTCTTCCAAAGAACACGTTTGTAATTATCTTCCGCGAGATTCGATATTCGATGACGAAGCGGATCGGAGACGCTCTAATAAACAGGATTGATATATGCGCTTAATCCTGAAGTGATCGTGTGGATGACATCAGTCAACAACGTGCATAAATCTGCAATTTTTTTATTTTTCTTATATGTCAACAATCTTTTTAAAATCTAAGTTTAATGGTTAATACCTGTTTAAATAAATAAATATGTTCATAACACATAAGCCATTTTAATTCATCTTTAAGAATGGTTGACAGATGTTTTAATTTCTAACTCTTTATTTAACAGCGCACCTACTTCAGGGTTACGTTTTGCGTTCAATAGAAAAAATATTAGGAATAGGAATAAATATATATATATATATATATATATATATATATATATTTATATATTTATAACATTTCTCTAAAATTTATGTATTTTTTTCTCTTTTTAATATAAGTAAATTCCCATTAATTCCCATTAATTAAAAAACAAAACATGATAATAAAAATAATGCTTTGGAATTAGAGATTTCTTTATATATTTTTTATTATGTTAAAACTGTATGACGCAATTCTTATAATATATTTTCTATTTTATTTTTTCTTATTGTGCATCACATTTTTATTCTCTATTGCTAATATTTAATATTTATAATTTATTCCTAATTATTCCCAATAATTTCTCTATTGTGCTTAGAATTTTTAACGCGCTTTTCACGCAACTGATACGACTGCTGATAATAGAACGCAGTAAACGCGAATATAAAAGCTCAACTTCGATTTCTCGCTGCGGTAATCTGCGAGAATGGTAACTTATCTCTCCCGGACCTCGCATCATCCCCCAGACCTCGATTTACGGCTTTAATTTGCCTCACCTACGCGCAATATCTACTTTATTCCCGTGAGACTTGCGTTCAGAATTCCGGCGCTCACTCGCGCGACCGCACGCAATGCATATTTTATCGTGCAATACGTTTTCCGTTGCTGCACTCTTGCGCGTGCGCGCAATCAATACATATATATATATATATATTTTTTTTTCTTTTTCTATAATTTTCTGATCGCGGTAAATGTTAATTGTTTCTCGGTTTCTTCGCAAATAGTCCAGTAAAATTTGATTTTGGCTTCATAAAAATTATAGAAGCAAGCTGAATTTTTGTGGAGACTTTTATTTCAAAGTTCTAATAACATCCTGAAAAAAGTACCATTAATTTTATTCAGGGGGTTTTCTTATAGGAGATAAAAGCGGTAAATTTTAGTTTTTTGCCACTATCTCG
This sequence comes from Nylanderia fulva, assembly GCF_048542155.1. NCBI lineage: Eukaryota > Metazoa > Arthropoda > Insecta > Hymenoptera > Formicidae > Nylanderia > Nylanderia fulva. The sequence continues at coordinate 943,614 of NW_028190621.1, read as the reverse complement.
AAAACTGTCAATTTTTTGAGAAAAATAGTTATTATCAAAATTGTAGCTCATAAAATTCCCTACAAAAAAGGTCATTATACTTCTTTTCGTGGAATTAACCATTTCGAAGATATAGAGCGAAAACAGCGCGCCCGGTACTCTACCCCTGTGGTGACGTGGAAAGGAGTACGTATTTTTTACGAACTATAAACATTGCAACTTTACCGTTTTACTCAAAACCGATTAGTTGTACGAAAAAAAGGATAATGATCTTTTTTGTAAAGAATTTTATGAGCTACAATTTTAATAATAACTATTTTTCTCAAAAAATTGATAATTTTTGATATAATGGCAAAAAACTAAAATTTACCTCCCATAAAAACGCCCTGGATAAAATTATGGATACTTTTCAAGATTTTTCAAGATTATTATAATTTTTATGAAGTTTTGCCCTTTTCAGGTCTAATTTTATTGGACTAAAAATCATCGTCGCGCATGCGTACAAAATGTATGTTATCTTTTTCTGGTCCATTCTGCACTATTCATTTGGAACAGGAAATAGTTCTTCGTGGCGGAGTCCTGCGTCATTTATCTTCACCGGCAATTCGATTCGTTCACGCTTTACTTAAAACGGTATGGATGTTTCTCTCTAAACGCAATCGTTCCCTATTCGTTCGGCGTGAGTAAGTTGATCGCTGTATGTCGCGTAATCGCGACACGCATTTATATGTATGAATAAATTAAGTTCTTTGTGGATCGATAGTATATTTTTAGGAATTAGAAAGCTAAAAATATCACGATTTTTTTATAAAAATTGATATATCACACGACGTTAAATTTTATATCTTGCCCACACACACACACACACACACACACAAGATAAGATTGTTTAAAAGTTATTAACCTTCAATAAATTGTCAAAGTTTAACAAAAACTTGTAATTTATAAATTTTGTATGAAGGTATACATATATAAATTAATTAATAAAAACGACTATATTATGAGGATTTTTGAAAGAGAGAATGATTATTGAGTTTAAATATAAAATCAATAGATTATTTTAAAATGTGTGACTGACTTAATATTGAGAACACAAACAATAAAAAGCAAAATCGAAAGTTTTTCGCAAAAAAAATCTTTTTTCAAGTAAATTTTTAGAAAATTTACATATATTTTAAATTAAATTCCAAAGATAAATATGCATTTTTTAAATTTAAAATAACAAGTTCGAAAACTGTTAGCGAATTGAAATTTATTATTTATAATTATTACTAAAAAAAAAAAATAATAATCTGTCATTTTGTGTACGAGTTATAACAAGTACTCAACCTACTCCTTGGGCTCGAATGTAAGCTTGACATCTAATTGAAATATGATTTATGTTCATATAATATTTTTTACTTAAAATGATGAACAAGCTGACGAAGTTTTTTACATTTATTATAGATCACTCTTGTATAATAAAAGTATAACACATTATGTCAAACAATTCTTGCGCTGGCTAGTAAAAGTCTCTGCATTTTGTGTCAAAAATCCGACCAACTAGAGAGAGAGAGAGAGATAGAGAGAGAAAGAGAGAAAAAGAAATCCATATTGTCGATATTCTTTAAGATTGATTTATTTTACGATATCGAACGATTATCTGCCTCGCACATTCGTCTTGCAAGAGAGTGTCGATATATATGTACTATACACAGGGTGTTTGCGAAATACTTAGATAAACTTTTAGAGCATATACTTTATGTCAAAATAAAGAAAAAAATTATTTATTTGAAAATCATCTAAGCACAACACTGATCACAAGCATTTATAATGCGTTGGCGTCTTTATTATCAATAGATTACGAATACACTAGACTACACTGAAAAAAATATTTGTGTAAAATTACACAACAACATTACACATCAACATTACATGATTATGCTGTTTTTTTTTAGAGACCCAGCATAATAATATAATGTTGATACTCTTATATGGAAGATTACAGATTATATGTAATTTCATATGTAATATATATTTTTATGAAATGCTAGTACTTAATGTATAAATGCTATAAAATAATGGTATAAATAAAATAAATAATAAGGGTTATAAAATAAAGTTCTAATAAAGTAAAAATACTAAATTTAAAATTACAAGTAATTTTTGCATAAAAATAGTAATTTTACTTATATTTCACATTAATATGTATTTTCACTTAAAAAAATTAAGAAATTACAGTGATAATTATAGTTTTTCCAGTTTTAATCATTTAATTTTCTAAAAGTACATGGATTCTTTTAGCGTAGATTTTTAATATATATCCTCATAAAAAATTGACTGTCTTCAAGTGGAGATCTTTCTTTTACTTTGACATATGATGAGAAATACGCTCTGGAATATTTGCCCGAGTATTTCGTCAACACCCTGTATATACATAGATATTCCTGATGATTTTTTGCCGATCCGGAGGAGGAAGCGGGAGTCGTTGACCAGACCGAGACTGATGCTTCCGAGAAGCGTCGTCCATTGTCGTCGGTTATCACGGTCACTCGTGCGTGACACGGGGTAACAGCCCCGCTCTGAAACGTCACGCTCGCGCACCGCTTTGACCTTGATAATGCAGGAATTTCATGCTGCTGACAGCCCGCGGGCTTTGCCACTTTTACGAACTGCAACTTTATTACGGGTCAATAGCAGGGCGCGGTAGCATCCCTCATCCCTCGAACGATGATTATGAATTTATAAAATCCATCAGAGACACGAAACGCGCATTACTTAAAATCGACGGAATTTTACTCTGACCGAGTCGATTAATAAAACATTGATAATATATGCGATCGTGCCGTATTAACGCATCAACGGATCGCGGTAATAGACTTTGATTGGGTTTAATATATCGATTCTCTCGATTATCTATCCCTCGAATATTATTTCGCGTTTCAGTGAAATGACGAAGGGACCGAAGATTAAAAATTGTCATCGCGTGTTCCTCACGTAACGATTTTTTTTTTAATTTATCTATGCTGATTAGGTCTGTTTTATCGACATATATTATTTTCACTTAACTCTTTATTAGCTACACAGAATGAAACATCCTTTACTAGAATTAAAGTATTTATAATAACAAATCTGGGCTATTATATGTGTATATAAAAAGAAACCAAGAAAGTTAAATAATTGTAGTTTTCTTCTAGGTTTCTTATTTAGGTTAGGTCCACTTTCTTGTGTTTTTTTGTACAGATGTAGTAGCTCATATTTGTTATTATTTTAAGAGCTATACAGAATGAAAAATCTTTTACTAGAATTAAAGTATTTATTATGAAGCTCTTAAAAAATTAAATAAAAATAATGTTCGTCGATAAAACAGATCTAGTCAGCATCCCCTTAACATTAACGCTATAATTTTCTTACTGAATCGGAGTTTAAGTGCAGGTGACATATTTTTTTATTGTAAATTATTGCGCGTTATTCGCGAGCGGAAATTTAACGAATTAAATTTCCATTCTTCCCGACGATTTCCTACATTCTCGTGTCTTCATTAAAGTTTTTGTCCCTTTTTATCGTTGGTCGTTGAACGTCTCGACGGAGACGACGTTCCCGTTAGAGCGCGATTTAAGAGCGGACACGTGAGAAGTCGGCCATTGGATTGGACAAAGGAGCTTCAATGCGCGAAATTTAGCGTGAATGCCGCATTAGCCACAGCTAAAGCATCATGTACGAACAAAGCAGGCTAAAACCGCCAGGTTTGATCCTATATAAGAAGGTGATTTACCTCGCTTATCCGAAATGACACTTTTGTACATTGGGTCTCTTATACGCGCATAATTTTTATAAATCTTGATATGAAAAAGAGATATCAATTATAATTTTTATTATATAATTCAAAGAGAACAAAAAGAGTTTGAACTTATTAAGAGCGGGATACAGATAAAGATAAAAGAATGGTATTTAAAAGAAGAAATAAAAATATTTTTTTATAATTATATATCAGAGTCTTTGCATAAAATTTATAATAGTATGCTAAAAATTTTTATATTAGCTATTTCTTTTTTATCAGACTATAATTAATTTTTGATTATAAATAACGTGTCTATCACTAGGTCTTTTAATAGATGAGAAATAATTAATTTTAAATTATAAATAATGCATTCACTGCTAGGAATACATTAACTATTTCTCTTTTACTTTTAAATTAGAAATAATCAATTTTAAATGATAAATGACATGTTCACTGCTATCTGTAGGGGATAGAGAATTTTGAAATGAGAGACTAGTATAAACTGATAAAAAAAGTATTTCTTTTCTTTTTTTTATTAGACTAGAAATCATTAATTTAAAATTATAAATTACGTGTTCACCATACCTAGCTGCAGGGGTATAGGATTTCGAAACTAGACCAGCAAACTGATCGTCTCGTCAGGAATAGCTGTCTGTCGCGTACGCCGTCGTTATCAGGCCGCAATCCTCGGAGCGCCGTGGCGAAAGCCCGGAGCGCTGCCATGTGATGATTGAAATTCTGATAGCGCCGATTAGGACGTTTGTGCACACGACTGTCTGTTGTGAATTATAGAGATTGCCACAAACGCCACGAGCCACTGAAGCGCACATAGTAATATTCAGCATAAATTAGAATGAATTAACGCGTGCACCTAATATACTCAAGAGTCTCATTTCGGGATTCGAAAATTAATAATAAAGTGTTAAATATCCGAAAACTGTCCAGAATTATTTCTCTTTCTCTTTTTTTTTCGCGGAAAATTTCTTTAGTTGGTAAATTTGGATTTGAAAATCAGTGGCAACAGTTTTACATTTTTAAGAGGATCCTAAATGTCCTTGAAAAGTCTGTTGTTTTTCCTGTTTTATCGACAAAATGTGAGGTTAGATAAACTATAAATATGTTTATTTGCTATACGAATTGTTTTTATCTGAAATTAGAACGCTTTTTCCTTTGTTAATATTATTACTTTAATTTGTACAAGAAAAAGATTTATCAATTTCTGGGAAAAACAATCCGTATAGTCAATAAATAGATTTATAGTTTATCTAACCTTATACTTTGTCGATTAAACAGAACGGAAATCACAGACTTCTCAAAGAATTTTAGGATCACCTTAAGAGAAAAACGAAAACAAAAAACTTTTTGCGTTGAATATAAAGAACGAGAAAAAAGATTTCTTTTTTTATATCCAGGATGTGTAAAAAAAGGTGGTAAGTTACAAATGCATGTGTATACTGTGTGACATTTTATAAATATAAAAGCTACATTGAAAGCACAGGCAACCTTAATTTTAAAATAGAAAATTTAAAATAGAAAGGTTTGGGTAAAGTAAGAATTTATGAGGTGAGATTTATCACGCATTTAAATACTTAAATATACAATTGAAAAAATATGAAACTCATACTTCAAGAAATTTATATTAAATGACTGATGACTAATTTATTCCAATGCCTTTTTCCTTAAGCATGACATATTTATCCGATTTTAAAATATTAAATATCTTAATTTTAGACTGAAAACAAGCTGTATATAAATTTTAGTGCAGATCACAAATGATAATGTTAATATAGAAATTTTTTAAAAATGCTTTACAACTCACCAATAACAGTTTTTAGAATATTAAGAGAGAATAAGACTTTTTGGTTCATTTTTACAAAGTATTACGTACTCGTAAAATTTGGTACCACCTTTTCCGAATATCCCGCGTCTACTAAAAGCTAGTTCGATATGTTCATTTTTCGGCGTTCATTAAACTACGCGATGTCGCGCAACAGAAAGCGCGAAAGTAGATCAACGAGAGCCATAATGGTGGCGGCTAACAATTCTGGAAATAACGGAAACTGGGGTAATACCGAACTAACTGGCCAGGAGAACCGGGAGTGACGACAATTCGAATATTACACGCTCCGTCTGTTGCATTGAAGTTCAACACGGCAAGCTAATCGTCTTATTTGTAACATTTGGACGCACAAGAGCCAAAATGCCGATGGTAAACTATAATTTTACCGGGAAAATCTTTGCTAAGCGGGTCGCGGCAATTTTCCGATGTCTCCCTTATCCCTCTTTAACTGATCGAGATCTCCGCGGCGGAGAAACGCAATTATCAACGCGAGCGAGCGCGAATCAGGATTATTTGTTTGTTACGCAAGAGAAAGAGAGAGAGAGAGAAGGAGGGGATTTGCAAATTAATCGTTACGTCAGAAATGATCCCGTCCTGGTTTAATCCTTCGATTGGACTGGACTCTCGATTCTCCTCCTGTAGTTACTCTACGTCCCAGGTTAGGGTCGAATTTGCCGCATTAATTTGCAAACGCGATTATTCCATTAGATCCTCCTCAGTAATTACACATCTGGCGGCGAAACTGACTGGCCATATTCCGCATTAGTAATTAGCACTTAATTCGATACGTTTCTAAAGGAAGGATATCATCAAGGGGGCACGTGTTTCCTTTCTTTTCCTTCCTCGAAAAAATTTAAACGAAATATTTAGAAAATTAAATCCTAACACTACACATATCCCGAAGACGTTCAGAAAACATTCTGAGAATGTTCGAATGTTCTCTGGATATTCTTTGAATATCCTCTGAATATTCTCAGAATATTTTTCAGAATTTTAAACGAAATATTTAGAAAATTAAACCCTAATAGCACATATCCCGAAGACGTTCAGAAAACATCCTGAGAATGTTCGAATGTTTTCTGAATATTCTCTGAATATCCTCTGAATATTCTCAGAATATTTTTCAGAATTTTAAACGAAATATTTAGAAAATTAAACCCTAATAGCACACATCCGGAAGACGTTTAGAGAACATCCTGAGGATGCTTGAATGTCTTCTGGATATTTTCTGAATATCCTCTGAATATTCTCTGCATATATTTCGGAATTTTAAACGAAATATTTAGAAAATTAAATTCCAACATATCCAGAAGACGTTCAGAGAACATCCTGAGGATGTTCAAATGTCTTCTAGATATTCTCTGAATATTTTTTGGAATTTTAAACGAAACATTTAGAAAATTAAACCCTAACAGCACACATATCCCGAAGACGTTCAGAGAACATCCTGAGAATGTTCGAATATCCTCTGGACATCCTCTGAATATCCTGAAGATGTTTGAATGTTTTCTGGATATTCTCTGAATATTTTTCTGAATTTTAAACAAACTTTATAAAATTAAGCCTAATAGCACACATCCGGAAGACATTCAAAGAACATTCTGAGGATATTCGAATGTTTTCTGAATATTCTCTGAATATCCTCTGAATATTCTCTGAATATTTTTTTCGGAATTTCAAATAAAATATTCAGAAAATCAAACCTTACCAGCACACATATCCCAAAGATGTTCAGAGAACATCCTGAGGATGTTCAAATGTCCTTTAAATATTCTCTGAATATTCTCTGGATATCCTTTGGATATCCTCTGAATATTCTCTGAATATTTTTGTGGAATTTTAAACGAAACATTTAGAAAATTAAACCCTAACAGCACACATATTCCGAAGACGTTAAGAGAACATCCTGAGAATGTTCGAATATCCTCTGAACATCCTCTGAATATCCATTGAATGTTCTGTGAATATCTTTGGGATATGTTGTACTATTGGGGAATGAATATTGTGGCAGAGCGGTTTTCTCTTGAATCGTATGAAATTTTAACGTCGAAAGAGATAGAGAGTGAGAGAGAAAGAGAGACGCACAGTAATCATTATTATCGTAACCGAGAAGCTTCCCGCGGCTACGATATTTTATGCGGGAGAGTTATAACGGGGAATATAACGTACTGTATAACGGGAGAGAGAGTATGACTCGAATCAGAACTCGTTAGTTACAGATTCGCGAAACTAGATTAGCAGACTAATTGTCTTGGCAGAAATCTCCGGTTCCGCCGCTGCATCGCCTATATATGTATATATCTATAAACGTGTGTGTATGTATGTGCGTTGGGTTTGACCTTCCCGGTAAATTTACAGAACAAAGGCCGTAGAGGCGATCGTAATAATCTAAACTATGCGTTTCATTGGCCCCTGTCTTGTAAATTCACCGCTTCGCGCTTGGTTCCGGCGTCGGTCCTAATTACGGGAACGGACCCGCGTATAATAGACTCCCTGTGTGCAAGTTGATAAGAGGAAAATTAAGGAAAAATATTTTTGCATGCTCCCCCGGTGCGTAATATCACTTGAAATTAATTTCAGACTCGATTTTTAATAGACCTAGGCTAATAGAGTCATGCAAATTATATGTAATCTTCCGTTAATATTTTTTCCTCAAAAACAAAAGAGTACCATTTTTCCCCAAAAAAGCTGATTATATATATTTAAGCAAAATTGTTTTTTAAATTATATTGATATTGATAGTTATAATGAGGTAAAATTATTCGACACAGTTATTGGTACAACAATTTTTCTTTTTTCTCGAAAAAGAATTTTTAATTAATCAAATATACAAGCACAAAAATATTTTACACAATTAGTGTGCATTATATCACCTGAAATTAATTCAATTTTTAACAAGACGCAAAAAATCAAATTGTAAATTTTATGTAATTTTTTGTTAACTTTTTTTTTTGAAAGCAAATACTGATATTTTTTCAGTAAAACTGATTATATAAAGCAAATTACGTTGATTATGTATTTAAGCAAAATTGACTTTTCATTACATTAATATTAATAGCAATAATGAAAAGAATTATTCAGCAAAATTATTGGTGCAGTAATTTCTCTTTTTTTCTCGGAAAAGAATTTTTAATTTATCAAATGCAGAAAAATAAATGCCGGTTTTTCAATAAAATTGATTGTTATATATTTAAACAAAATTGTTTTTAATTATAATATTAATATTGCAAAAATAAAAAAAAATTACTTATAGTAAAACTGTTGCTGCCATTTGCTCTTCTTCTCGAAAATAAATTTTTATTTCATCAAATGCAAAAACAAATGTAAGGTTTTTATTCCAATAAGCCTAATTATAAAGGTTTAATTAAAATTGTTCTTATAATTATATTAATTTTGATAGCAATAATATAAATTAAAATTATTAATACAATAATTTTTCTCGAAAAGCAAGTTTAATTTATTAAATACAATATATTAAATAAATAGAAAAATGTATAAATTGTAGTTATACCATACTTTGACACAAAATGACAGCCTGTATTTATAGTTAATTCGTATTTTCTCCCCTATTTCTCGGCATTACGTACAATTTTTCACAATGCGGAAATCTGCGTCCGATCCATCTATAATTCAACTGACTGCAGGGATGTTACGAAGCTGCTGGTATTTCGAGCAGGTAAATAAAACAGGCGTTAAAGTTGTTGAGAAAGTAACGTATACAGGCTGGACTTTAATATTTGAAGCGCAGTATCAGCGTTGTAAGTCTCTTCCTCCTCTTCTCTCTCGCGGATGCGCGAAAGTCAGAACCGGACTAATCGTCCGGAGATCTCTTTGTCCAGAGAGGTTCATCGGATTTTTGTTTCTCTTTTCGGCGGCAAGAGTAAAAAAATCGATGACGAGCAGCTCACGCGGCGACAGATCGGGGGATTCGACGAATTCACGAAGCTCGGCCAAAAAAATAAAAATCCTCCTCCAGACCTGTAAATTTATCTCCCGGACTTTCGTGATTAGAACTCATAGGGCTCGCTTAATGAGGCCTGCTGTAGGTCGAGATCGGGAGAACGTCACCCCCTACGTTCTACTCTTCCCTCTCTTTTTTTCTCTTTCTCTCTCTCTGCAGCTTGACTCCGCTACGTGGCCTCTTTTATTATTATGAGAACCCGCGTCAACTCTGACAAATTGCCCGGACTCGCGTTCTCAGAAGCGATATCCGTGAGATACGCTCCGCGAAGAAGCGCATTCGATGCACGTCGAATTTCGAATGTCCGTTCGAGTGTCCGGAATCTGTATGCTCGACGCAGGTTCTCTTCTCCCTCTCCCCATTTTTGAATTTCCGGTTCTCCGCGATGTACATTTTGGCTCCATTAGAGTAGAAGGGAAACATATTTTCAGTGAATTCTCGATGCGATAAATTATTTTGTTGAAAATATGCGGATCATCAAACGATATGGGTCATTCGGGTCATTGGATGGAAGAGGATTATTTTTTCTGAGTAATTTGAGGTGAAAATCTTATGAAAATTGAGCATATTTTTTTCTATGTTCAGAATGTTTCAGGAAAAATGATTATTATTTTGAAAATTAAATACTAAAAATATAAAAACATTTATATAAACATGTGCGTCCCATTCTGGATGATTATGAAGATATATTAGTGCGTTCAATTTTAAGAACAAATACATTTAATTGAATAAAACAGTATTCTACGAAACAATTATATTAAATTTTAAGCTTACAATAAATTGGAATAATTAATAATAATTGATAAATAATTTAAATTAATTAATAATAATTTTGGCAAGTATATGAGAAATTTTAATTAGACCAGAAATAAAAATTTCGAACTTACAACTTATCAAACGTGATCTGATGTTTACATTCAAAACTATAATTACAGAAAACGACGAAAATTTAATGTAATTGTTTGCATTGAATTAAATTCTACAATACTAATAAAGGAAGTTAGGCAATCCGGAAATTCAAATATATCTCGAAAATTATTCAAGATATCAAAAAATGTTTCAGATAAAAGTTTGATACTAAAAACATCTTTATTTAACCACGTTAATAAAATTTGGAAAAAATTATTTTTAGAGCTTAATAATTTTGTTTATATCTTTTTACCATAAAATTTTTGTCTAAAACATTTTTTTAATAATTTTCGAGATATATATCTATATATATATATATATATATCGAAAAAGCCATTCTACTTATAAGGAGTGGTTTAACTCTCTCAGAATAATTTAGCACAAACAAAAAATAATTTTGTGTTACGGATAAACTACTTTACTAAAGTTTCAGAATTTTTTGAATCTTCGAGTTGCCTAATTTTCCTTGTAAGTTAATTAATGTATTCGTTTTTTTTTTTTTTTTTTAATTAAACTGTATCTTTATACCGTCCAGAATAAGACACATATTTATATAAATATTTGTTTAAAATAACGTGTACATCCAACCATGTCCTAGAATGCTGATCATTCCTCCTGAAGCATCCTCTATATACGTCCCTTTATCAATATTTTTTTAAATGACAGTAGTACATCTGTCTTTGAAGTGTCTCGACGTATGCGAGGAGGAATTTCTATTTGATAATGCAACGAGCCCTCGATTCGTCGATTAATAAACTAACGTGTAATCAGTGGACCAATCTTTGATTATATGTATCTGAAACCTAGAAATGGCACACATGCGCTCTCTCCCTCTGTGTAACGCATAGCTCGAGGATCGATATCGATGTGTGCAGGTACGCATGCATCCCCCATCGTGTGTATGTACGTAACGAGGAAATGTTCCGCTGCGGATCATTGATTATGTTTAAAGGATCATCGAATACGAGACATGCGCTCGTAGGTGCATGTGTATATACATCGCTTTGAATCACGCTTACAAATTGAGTCGCGAGAGACAAAAGTCTGCTTGTATCAAACTGGGATCGCAATATCATTCTTCTTCATTGCGAATCTTTCATTTACACTATCCCGCTGCGATTCGAACCGTGTGAAAGAGCGTATTACGTTCTCGATTGTATTGTAATTACATTGGTTTTTTTCCCTCGAGATTGCGTTTCGCTGAATTCGCGAATAATGTCAAAAAGTTATCATATTTTCAGAATTTGAAATGATATATTATAAAATTCTAACAATAATATAAAATAATAATAATATATATATAATAAAAATAATAAGATAATAAAAAATAATAATATAATAAAATAATATAATACTAAACTAAAATAATATAATAATTATATAAAACTAAAAAATAATATAATATAAAATAATATAAAACTAAAATATTATAATAAATATAATATAATAATAATACAAAAATGTATTAATATAAAAAAAATATAAAATTAATATTAAATAATATCGAAAATAGTCGCAAAAATAGAAGAACTATTAAGGGGATGCTGACCATGTTTTACCGATTTTGAGTTCAAGGGCTCTTGTTTTTATTGGCTATACAGATTAAAAAATCCTTCTTCACAATTTCAAAGTACTGATAATAATGAACGGGGAGCGCTGTAATTTCGTATAAAAAACAATAAAAGTTAAAAAATTACAGTTTTTTATTGACTTCTTGCATCAGCTCATAACAATACTTATTTAATACAAAAGTTCTGCAGTTTATTTGTGCACAAAATATGGCGCTCCCAATAGAGAGGACATGAAAGAATAACACAAAGGTAATAAAACATTGTAGAGGATTTTTCAATCTGTATATTAAATAAAAAGTGAACCTAACCTAACTTAAAGTCGGTAAAACAGAACTACGGTAGCATCTCCTTAACGGCGTTTTGATTTACAGTAGGTATATGTATATTTTAACGATATATTGTATTTTTCCGATAACATTTCGAGCCACGAAACGCGCGAGATTGCACGATCGCGTATTCATATTCGACAATAGAATAAGGTCTATAAGCAAACTCGGTATACATACGTATATAGAACGCACACGCACACTAAGCGAACGCATGAATACGAAGACGACACATTCTCTCTCTCTCTCTCTCTCTCTCTCTCTCTCTCTCTCTCTCTCTCTCTCTCTCTCTCTCTACTCTCTCTCTCTCTCTCTCTCTCTCTCTCTCTCTCTCTCTCTCTCTCTCTCTCTCCCTCTGCGAGTATAATTCATAGCAGGCTATAATGACGGGACCGAGGTCGAGGTTTGAAGACGTCGAAACGCCTGGCGTTGATTGAAAGGACGAAGGATGACTCGAATTTGTAATCAAACGCGCGCCGCGCACGTCGGATATGGTGCCTCATATACGTCGCCGCGTTGATTCGAATTCTCTCCTCCGGGAGGAGGAGGCTGCGAGAGCTACCGGGATGTAGGCCAAAGTTAGGCGAGCGAGTGAGCGAGCGAGCGAGCGCGCAACACCTGATTATATTTAGATGGCATTATCTCTTATCTCCGCGTACCGCGGATTCTGCGAAATTAATTCACCGCTTTGCATTCGGAGAGAGAAAGAGGGAGATAGAGTTATATAACGCGCCTGGTGTACCTCGTGCTTCCGACGATCCGACACGGAAAATCCGTTCATTTGAAAGACATTAGGATAATAGAACTATTCCGTAATAAGCGTCCCGTCGCGTAACCATCTCGCGTTCATTTGAAAAGCTCTTCTCCCTCTCTCTCTCTCTCTCTCCTGGAATGGAAATTCCGCGAATAAAGAAGTGGCAAGTATATACAGGGTGGTTCTAAATAAGTGCGAAAAATTTTAGATGATTCTTTCTCAAAAATTAAGAGAAGTCTTTAAGGGGAGGTAAAAATTAGATTTTTATTTATTTTTCATTCTCTTTTTGACGAGTTAAAGAAATGAAATTTAATGGACATTTTCTACTTAAAAGGATATTTGATATTTTTTTAAATCCTGCATCGTGATATGGGGATGAAACTAGCAATCCCTATTTCATATTTTATCAGAACTTCTTAACGAGTTGGAATATGGTCATTTAAAGATATATGTTAGAAGGTTTGATTTTTTTAGAAATTTTTTTATTTGTTTTATTTTTTTGTAAAATCAATCATTTGCAAAGAAAAAATTAAAATACATTATCATTTGTAATTGTTTTGTTATCGTTGGAAAAAATAGAACAAAAGGAAAATTTAAGAAAAAAATAAAAACCTAAATTTCATCTCTCTCTTTGGAAGAATGTAATATTAATATACATGTTTATATCAAAGACCGCCCTTAATTTTTTCAAAAATTATCTCCTAAATTGTTTTTGCATTTATTTAGAATCATTCTGTATAGAATAGGGATGACGAATGCGTCACTTCTTTTTAATCAGATAATTATATCGTGATACGGGGATTAAACTAACAACCTCTATTCAATATTTCATTAGAACTTATTAACAGGTTGGAATATGGTGATCTAAAAATGTGTTAGGTTTGATTTCTTTAGAAAATTTTTTATTAACATAGTTATTGTTGGAAAAAATAGAACAAAAGCAAAATTTAAAAAAAAAATAAAAACTCAATTTTTATTTCTCTCTTTGGAAAAGTGTAATATTAATATATGTTTATATAAAAGAGCTCCCTTAATTTTTTCAAAAATTATCTCCTAAATTGTTTTTGCATTTATTTAGAATCATCCTGTATAGATAGAATGGAGATGATGAACGCGTCACTTCCTTTTAACCGGAATTTTATCAATATGTGTCGAATGGGAAATAGATATCGGAACTGGCGAAAGCCCGCACGGTTCGATACAGGCCAATATAGTTATCCGACCGCCGCGAAGAGTTAATTAATTAAAGCGCCAATTTTTCAATGTTACAACCTCCCTTCGTGTCACTGTGTTCGCATAAATGATTTTCCGCGCGACGCACTGATTATTATTTCACGTGGCGATGATAAAACGTATCGCGGTATAAATTTAACGAAATTTGCAATCAAATCGAATACAGTCGAGTTGATTGCTGCGTGTAAAAAACTAATTAATTAATTGATAATTAAGAGTTTATCGTTTTCAGACTCATTATATATTATATTCATTATATTGTATATATATATAGAGTATTAAAAAAAATAATCTTGCTTTTACAAGCCAACTTTTTAGAAAAACTTTTGAGAAAAGAAATCATAAAACTGATTTTTTTTGTTAAGTAAAATGCAGCAGACAATTAGATTAAAAAATATAATAATTTTATTTGCTACCGTGAGACTTAATTTTCTAACAATATTTCGTCCAACGATGCTCATGTAACGATACTAAAGTAAATTTCAAAATTTAGTATTAAAGTAATAATAACATAATATTACTTAATAATAATTTTCAATAACTAGATAGAATTTCATTATACCTATATATATATATATATATATATATATATATATATATATATACATAGTTTTAAAAAATCTTCTTTCAATTTTAAAAGCGAAAAGCAAGAATTTATCTCTTATTCTTCTTAATTCTAAAAAAAGAAACTTTTACACCAAGTAAAATGCAGTAGATAACAAGTAAAAAAATGTAACAATATTATTTAATATAATATACATGATTAATTATCTAACAATAATTAATAATTTTTTTTCATATTGATAAGCAAAATTAAGAATGATTAAATTAACATTTATGAAATTATTAATTTAATTTTCTCACAATTTCGTTCGCCGATCCAGCCAATATAATTGCTCACAAAAATTTAATATTTATTATTAAAGTAAGTAAAAGAAAAATTTAATATTACTTAATTATTCTTCATATAAACGCTCGAGTTCTCTCTCTCTCCCTCTACCTGATTTGAGACTGTTAATAATTCCACATCACTTGTACGTCTCCGCCAACGTTTTATTATAATCTCCGCGACTCTTGTAACGAGGCAAGTGCGTCTCGTCGTTATTCTTTTCGTGCCCCGGGATATCCGTAATGAATCGCTAAATGGCCTGGCGCGTCGCGGAATGCGAGATCCTGATCCTCCATCCTCCATCCTTCTCGTTCTCGAGGATATACACCGGAGATGCAGAGATTCGCCGGTCGCGACGGGACGACTTCTAACAGGTGCCGAACGATAATTACCGTAGTGTCTCGGACGAGGGAGAGATGAGCGCGGGAGATATATACGGCCCAGATGTGTTTTGATACTCTCTCTTTCTCGCGACGTCGCTCTCGAAACAATAGGCCGAGGGACAGAGAAGCTGATATATACGAGAACGAGAGAGAAGGAGGAGGTCAGGTGAAAAAAAGGGACGATGAAGAGCCGTGCGTGGTTAGAAAGGCGAGATGATGGTGCAGGTAAAGGAGAGAAAAAAAAAGATCGATAGAGTAAGAGGGAAAAAGAGAGAGAGAGAGAGAGAGAGAGAGAGAGAGAGAGAGAGAGAGAGGAAGCGCCGCGGCTCAGCCGACCTAATGAGCTCTCCGGCTCCGGGACGAAAATAATTATAGAAATTTCCTGCCGATGAACGAAGCACCTTAAGAAAGATTGCCTCCCATTAATAAGCCACAGACGTATTTGCCTCCAGAATTATAATCAGGCTGCGGAGCGTGCGCTGCGTGTGTTTCCGTGAAACTCTTTGGTCGAAGCGCGGTTTTTCGTCTACAATAGATTAATATGCCTGGGACCCCGATGAATCACGTCGCTCGTGATCTCATTGATTTTTCCGCCTTCTCCTTTGATCTTCGGAGAGGAGACGCGCCGCATTCTCTGTTTACGCAATCATAAATGTGTAGGGTGATTTACAACGAGTGTAAAAGAGCTTGGACAGCTTGTTCGGAAGGTCATTCGAAGTGAAAAATGTTGTATGGACGTAGGCTCTATTTCAATTAGTCGTAAACCTTATGAGAGATCAAGGTTTTATTGATGAGGTAATAAATAGTAGATTTAGTATCTAGTTGTAATTAAAAAACCAAGACATTCTATTTTTAATTAATAATCATTTTTGGAAATTAACGATTTAATATAGGATGTTTTAAAAGGGGAAATTAATCGCTTGAGAGGTGATTGGGGACCCTAAACAAGTTTGAAAATGTACATGAATATTTTGCATTTAAGGGGATGCTGACCATAACTATTTTACCGACTTTGAGTTCAAGGGCTTTTTTTATTGGCTATACAGATTGAAAAATTCTTTTCCACAATTAAAGTACTGATAATGAACGAGGAGCGCTGTAATTTTGTATAAAAAAACAATAAAAGTTAAAAAATTACAGTTTTTTATCGGTCTCTTGCATCAGCTCATAACAATACTTATTTAATACAAAAGTTCTGCAGTTTATTTGTGCACAAAATATGGCACTCCCAATAGAGATGACATGAAAGAATAGCGCTCCCCATTCATTATTATGAGTACTTTCATTGTGGAGGAGTTTTCAATCTGTATATTCAATAAAAAGTGAACCTAACCTAATATAATTTAACTTAAAGTCGATAAAACAGAACTACGGCAGCATCCCCTCAAGTTATTTTATTTTCAAATGTTTCAAAATTGAAAAAAGAGATTTTTATAAGTTTTGTAACGTAATTTTAAAATCAATAATCAAACAAATCAAAGAATGCTAAACAGGCTATACTTCTGTACTTCTATATAGGTGATGTATCCTAAAACTGCTAAAACAGTCCTTTTATTATTCGCTTAATGTTATAATTATGTTGCAAAACTTATAAAAATGTCTCTTTTTTCAGTTTTGATAAAAAAATTTGAAAGTAAAATAATGTAAAATTTCAACATGAAAATCGATACATAATACCAATAATTTCTTTCTTTGTGGATCCCCAATCACCTTCCAAAAGGTTTTTGTTTTTGAAATATTCTATGTAGCAAATGTTCAAAATGTTCTCTTTGAAGTTATAAGTAAATTGACGTAAAAAAACATATAGATATTTAAAAAAACTGTATGTGCAATTGCACATTGCAAATTGCATTTTTTTACATCATAAAATTATATGTTTTTCTTACGTAGATTTACATAGATTATTATTATCTTTTTTACATAGATTATCGCAAAATTCTGCACAGAAAATTAATTAAAAATAAAATTATCCAAAATAAGTATATCACGAGATATGTTATATTTTTATCAAGATATATGCCAGGATGAAACATAAAATATCTCGCAAATTATTTAATTTTTCTATTACACTCTAATAATTTTTTAGGTCAAATCTTACGTGGACTCGATGTATGTAAGAAAATTATTCTTAAATATTTAAACTTATATTTTTTAAATGGGACACCTGTATAACAATCTGTCTTACATCTCGCGCGCGATAGACGATTGTAATATTTGAACGCAGTCGCGGCAGCGCGTTGATTTATTAACAAATCTATTATCGAAATTGATTTGCTATTACTAATGGGCTGTGAATTGGTACAACGTGGAAACTGATTGATGATAACGACTCGCCATTACGGATCGAGACAGTGAAAAGGAAAGTCTTTCGCAACGTTAAGCTACAACCACCTCGCATCGCCCATACGAGCTCTATGACCATTAATTACTGCCAAGGTAGTTTCTGCTTGTTAATTACGCAGCATAAAGCTATCTTCGTTAGGATCCTTATTTCTCGATCAAAAGTACGACGAGCACTAGGCGAAAGTTTCGGTGAAATTTACGTTCTTATAATCCCTTTTCAGCAAAATTATATATCACATGTTCACAAGAGAGAATTTTTAATTATTAATCTATACTTTACTTATTGGATTTTAAAATTAATATTTAAAATTATTTATACAAAACGTTTATTAATCTGTTTCAAATTGAGTATCTTAATTGTTGAAATTTTATAAGAATTAATGTCTTTAGAATCATAGGATACTAAAAAATTTTTTTTCTATATTTCTAATTATTCTATAAATAATTATATATAGAGAATTATGCATATTTTTTTATATTGATTCTTTAATTAATAATACAACAAAATTATTTTTATCTCTATCATGTGAAGATTATTAATTATATCACATATTCGCAAAAGAATTTCTAATCATTAAACTATGCTTTTTTATTATTTTAAACTTGATATATAACATCTTAAAACAATTTTAAATGATGTTTTAAATTTTTTGTATCTCGAATGTCTTTAGAATCATAAGATATAAAAAAACTTTTCTCTTTTATTTAATTATTCTACAATTGATTAGAAATAGAAATTAATTATAATTGGAACAATAAGATATAAATTTGTTTCTATAATTTAATTATTCTACTAATTTTAATTCTATTTCAATCATTTTAATTATTCTCTTTTCTTCTATAATCTAATTATTTTACAATTAATTATAATTTTTAGATTTAGAAGATATACCAATTTTTTTCTACAATTTAATTCTATAATCTAATTATTCTACAATTAATTACAAATAGAGAATAATTTTTTACCCATTAATTTTTTATAATTAATAAAAAAATGATCATTTTCATGACACCGAGAAGATAATTTAACGAGCTTTGATTTGAAACATTTGATAAAAAGTCGGCCGTCGATCACTTCCTCAAGTGCCCT
This sequence comes from Nylanderia fulva, assembly GCF_048542155.1. Classification (NCBI taxonomy): domain Eukaryota; kingdom Metazoa; phylum Arthropoda; class Insecta; order Hymenoptera; family Formicidae; genus Nylanderia; species Nylanderia fulva. The sequence goes on along the minus strand of NW_028190621.1, from coordinate 924,576 downwards.
TAAACGAGAGTCGAAACTTTCGGAATTCTTTTTACACTATCCGGATACACGCGATGTTAAATCTGCTAAACGCACTCGCGCACTATTGTAAAACTACTGCTGTCTCGCTCGGTTTACAAGACCGACCTCCGGCAGACACAAAGCTATCGATCGATCAAGACAAAGCGATCGATCAAGGAAAGGGCGCGCGATGCTTCTGCTGCCTTGCAGTCTTAATGGCAAACCGCCGCCGCGTCGATTGTCAGCGAGATCATTTTTCACTCGAAACGATCAGTGAGGGTAGAAGGGGAATAAAGACGGAAGGGAAGAGGAAAAGGACCATAGTCCAGTAAAATTAGACTAACTTCAAAAAAATTATAATCAAGTTAAATTTTTGTGGAAACCTTTATTTTGATGTTCTAATAAAATCCTGAAGAGTATCCTTAATTTTAGCCAGGGCGGTTTTTTTATGGAGAATAAAAGGGAGTAAATTTTAGTTTTTTGCCATTATCTCGAAAACTATCAATTTTTCGAGAAAAATAGATATTATCAAAATTGTAGCTCATAAAATTCCCTACAAAAAAGGTCATTATACTTTCTTTCGTGGAATTAACCGTTTCAAAGATATAGAGCGAAAAATAACGCGCCAAGTACGTTTACGAACTATAGACATTGCAATTTTACCGTTTTACTAAAAAACGATTATTGTACGAAAAAAAGTATAATGACTTTTTTTGTAGAGAATTTTATGAGCTACAATTTTGATAATAACTATTTTTTCTCGAAAAATTGATAATTTTTGAGATAATGGCAAAAAACTAAAATTTACTAAAAAACTAAAATTAAGGGTACTTTTCAGGATTTTATTAAAACATCAAAATAAAGGCCTCCGCAAAAATTCAGCTTAATTTTAATTTTTTTGAAATTTTACCCGTTTCAAGTCTCATTTTACTAGACTATACGGCGCGCATCGAGTATTTTGCATATGAAAGACCGGTCCCTCTCTCTTTCAAACCGATACATAAGGCGCTAAGTTTGTTGTCATGTGGCATGCGACATGAGTGACAGCTCGAGTGCATTTTGCGTCTCAGGTGGGGCAGAGGGAGGGAAAAATCACCTCGATACACGCATTCGTTGATGCATTCCGACCCGAGGTGTGCGTTGTTTCGTGGATTGGTTTCTGGGGAGAGAGAGACTCCGGCGATGTATATTTGCACATGTGTGTGTTTGCGTGTTGCTCGAGGAGCGGCGACACGAACGCGTCTGCAATTTGATCGATCGTGAATCTTGATCGTCTCGCGATCCCTAACCCGACTCCAATTCTCCCGACGAAACGTTTCCTCAATCGTATCCGATTGAGGATCAATTGTATGTAACTCGGGCCGTTAATTAAACAGAGAAGAGCCCACTTAAGTTTCTTCTCCCAGTGTGTTTACTGTTATTTAAAAAAAATTGTATAGATGATCGTCTAGATGAAATTGTAATGTCATTTTGGTAAAAAGTTTTTTAAATATAACAATATAAAATTATATATATATAATCGCAAAATTATATATGAAATATGTCCATGTATAATTAGATAAAAGTGCTTTTTATATATAATTATATAAATTTATATATGTAATAAAGAAGTATTTCTTCATATATATAAATATATATGTTTCATATATAATTTGACATGAACCCTTATAATTTATATATAAATTTATGTAATTATGTATAAAAATGGACATATATCACAATATAATTTTACAATTATATGTATAATTATACAATTATTTATATATAAGTATATATAACAAAATTTTTATTAGGATCTTATCTTTATATAGATAATAAAAAATATATTATCTATATCTGCAGCTTATTAGATGAAAAAAGTGTCATCTTTACTAAATTATCTAGAATAATTTTCAGATAATTTTTGCATGGTTTACAGTCATAATACATAAAAATACTCAAGTAGTAGAACTTGAACAGTAAGTGATAAAAACTTACAAATAAAAGTATGAATATCTTTTTATATCCCTTTTATAATTTACATTTTTTTATATGTTTGTATTAGCAATTTTAAAAATATAATTATCTGGAAAAATTATCTAGCTGAATTACTATATAATTTTATCTTCTATCTAGATATATTTGAATTCCAAATCATTCTGATCTATAAGATGAATTTACATATTTTTATATTATCTTTATTTAGATAATTTTAAAACCATTTGAGTATAACACTGCTCTTGCATCTCTCTTCTCTTCTACTTGAGTCTCGGTTATAATTGAAATCTTGTATTTTAATGTATTAAATGTATTAAATGTATTAAAAATGTATTAATTGTATTAAATGTATTAAAATCAGTATTACAATAAGTCTTCTAATCTAGCCTTTAAAAAGCTAAAAAGGTACGAGGTGTACAATATTAGAAATATTATATATTGCAAATTACCATTGTTTGCATTATTTCGCTTAAAAAAATTATATTATCGAAAAGGTTTTATTTATTTATTACAGTTTATATAACCATGTAATTTATTCAAAATTTTTTTTTCCCAAATAAATCTTGTCTAAATATGAGATTTTAAGAATAAGTCCGATACGCATTTACTTCCCTTCTTTAACTATTCCGATATTTATATAATAATTTTTTAATTTGACGTTGAAAAAAAATGTGGAAGAAAGTCGCGATAATGCGCGCATTTTCGCCGGAAAAAAAGGAGAGAGAGATTAATTTTAAATTCATGCGGGAAATATTGCTTGATAGTTTCGAGATACGTTTTAAGAATGAAAGTCGCGTGTTTTAGGAGCGAACGTTAACATAAATCTTTACGTAAAATTGCTCGCGCGAGCACAAGGCTATAAATAGCGCTGCAAGAGAGAAACACAAGAGCGAGGATCGCTTTAGTAATAAAAAGTCACTGCGCGTGCGCGTTTCAGGTTGATTTATGGACGCACATTCTATGGCGTGTTACGTCTCGCGTCGCGCAATCAATGACACAATAGATTCTCCTTTTATCGCGCGAGTTTTCCGCGCGAAAGAGGGCGAAAAGGAAGGACGGGGAAGAGGGACGAATTTTAACGCCCCGTCTTGAATCTCTCGCTAAAGCGGAAACTGAGAAACTGAAACTTCGCCGTTCCTCAGAAAACTGCAATCACCAATATAAGCGAGTGGCGGCTACTTTTAATTAAAGGTTACATACCTTTGTTACGCGCAAAAATGCCTATTTTCCAGAATTTTTTATTTGTCATTCACTCATTTTTATTTTTATTTGTTATATATTTGAGAATACGTATATAAAAATTTATTAAGTATTTTTTTATAAAAAAATAATTTGTATACATGACAAGTTGTGCTCCAGTGATAATTCCAGTAATTTTGCATTGTAAGATAATTCAGTTTAAAAAATAAAAATATTTTTTGTATAAAAATTTGTCATAGTTACGAACTATCGCTTTTTCCGATTTTCCATTTTTTTTTTTATAATAAAATTGTAAGACAAAATTATAGCTTTCTTTTTCAAGTTATCTAATTTTGCGAATTTTTATAACTTACAAAAATCCTTGTTGAGACAATTCGTAATTACATATAACATTTCTTTACAAGAAAATATTTTCATTTTCCAAATCAAACGAACTTGCAGTACAAAATTATTCCAAAATTTAACCAGATATATGCATCAGTGGTGCACGCAACTTCAAAAAAATTTTAATTTTGTACATAATATTAAAATGAGAAATAAATTTTAGAATTATAATTATAAATAAATAATAAAAAATTAAAGAACTTTATAATTTTTTATATACGTATATTGAAATATATAACAAAAAAAAAGATGTAAAAAAATGTACAATGATGTTATTTAGTGAGGAAAAATTCTTGAAAATCGAACCAATTTTTTATATACGCGTTACAATATTCTAACTTCAAATTCCGAACGCGTCTTTTTTCGTGACGTCAGCAGACGCGGATTTTCGCCGCGGAAAATTACTTCGTCTCGGTTCGTACGAAGATTAAAATCGGCACGCATGTGCGAAAATAAAACAGCCAAAACCCTCGCAAGGTATTCCCTCGGAGAGGTAACGCGAGATGAGGGCAAAGGACGCCGTAAACGTGATTTAATAGCGATACACAACGCATTTTATACCACGCTCGGTACCGAGAATCGCGATCATCGTCTTCTTCAAGGACTCTCCGCCGCTTGTATCCCATTTGTATCGATGTTCCAAGCCGGCGCCGAGTGATTTCTCGTAATAAGGTAAGGAGCGAGGAGAGAAAGCGATTCTGGTCTCATTCTCGTCGGGGCCTTCCATCTTCCCCGCAACGAGGGAGTTTATTTGTTCATTTGTTCAAGCTAGTTACTAGCCGCCGTATTACATTCCATTATGAGAGAGAACGAAGGAGAAAGGGAATTGACAGATAAGGAGAAAAAACGTAAGAATAAATACAACGTTCTCCAATCTATATACAATGAACAGTACATTGAAGATCAATGATCGGAGATACCTCCATGTAATAAATGAGTTTTCTTCCCTCCTGCCCTCCTGAGAAAGAACGAGAGAGCCGCGAGATGCGGTGACGGCGAGACGCGAAGACCATCTTGCGCCCGCGGCGTTCATATTTAAGAATATGCAACGTGAATGACGTGAAACGAATTCCTATGCAAAGCGAGAGAGGGTTGAGAAAGGGGGGACCCACAATCCCACTCCGCCTCTAACTAGCGGCCTCGCATCATTAACGGGTCTTGTTTGTTTTACAGTGTAGAAAGGACACGCCCACATTTTCTCGTCGTCTCGCGGAGTCCTTCGGAGCCCAAGGTCTGTATGAGAAGGAGCCTCCTTCTTCTTCTCCCTTGATCTCCGGCGCCGAACCCCTCACACACAAGTGGTGTCCCGTTTCGTCTCAACGTGTGTGTTGTTGTTAATCGATCGTGAAACGAAAGAAAGCACGAACGAAGCCGCTCTTCCCTCGTGATTAATCGACGTTATCGCGAAACCATATATATTCGTGACGTAATGAGATTAATGGCGCGCTCATTAAACCGCAGATTTCGTATGCTCGTTCGTATCGCCGTTTTCCACGTCGCGGAACCTTTTCGAACCTTAACAGCACATATCCCAAAGACGTGCAGAGAACATACTGAAGATGTTCGAATGTCCTGTGGATATCCTCTGAATATTCTCTGAAAATTCTCTGAATATCCTCTGAATATCCTCTGAATATCATTTGGGTATGTTATGCTATTATGGAAGGTCTCTCAGAAAGCAGGGAAACGAAAGGAGCAGCGTATATCCCGAAAACGTGCAGAGAACATACTGAAGATGTTCGAATGTCTTGTGGATATCCTCTGAATATCCTCTGAATATTCTCTGAATATCCTCTATAATATCCTCTGAATATCTTTTGGGTATGTTATGCTATTATGGAAGGTCTCTCAGAAAGCAGGGAAACGAAAGGAGCAGCGTATATCCCGAAGACGTGCAGAGAACATACTGAAGATGTTCGAATGTCCTGTGGATATCCTCTGAATATCCTCTGAATATCCTCTGAATATCTTTTGGGTATGTTATGCTATTATAGAAGGTCTCTCAGAAAGCAGGGAAACAAAGGGTGCAGCGTGTATCCCGAAGGCGTTTGAAGAACATCCTTAGGATGTTTGAATGTCCTGTGGATATCCTCTGAATACCTTCTGAATATCTTTTGGATATGTTATGCTTTGGAAAAGATCTTTCAGAAAGCAGGAAGACAAAGGGGGCAACGTATATCCCGAAAACGTTCAGAGAACATCCTTAGGATGTTTGAATATCCTGTGGATATACTCTGAATACCTTCTGAATATCTTTTGGATATGTTGTGCTTTGGAAAAGATCTTTCAGAAAGCAGGGAGACAAAGGGGGGCAACGTGTATCCCGAAGACGTTCAGAGAACATCCTGAGGATGTTTGAATGTCCTGTGGATATCCTCTGAATACCTTCTGAATATCTTTTGGATATGTTGTGCTTGGGAAAAGATCTTTCAGAAAGCAGAGAGACAAAGGGGGGCAACGTGTATCCCGAAGACATTCAAAGAACATCGTGAGGATGTTCGAATGTCCTGTGGATATCCTCTGAATATCTTCTGAATATCTTTTGGGTATATTATGCTATTATGGAAGGTCTATCAGAAAGCAGGGAAACGAAGGGAGCAGCGTGTATCCCGAAGACGTTCAAAGAACATTCTGAGGATGTTTGAATGTCCTGTGGATATCCTCTGAATACCTTCTGAATATCTTTTGGATATGTTGTGCTTTGGGAAAGGTCTTTCAGAAAGCAGGGAGACAAAGAGGGGCAGCGTATATTTCGAAGACGTTCAGAGAACATCCTGAGAATGTTTGAATGTCCTGTGGATATACTCTAAATATCCTCTGAATATCTTTCGGATATGTTGTACTAGAGAAGATCTCTCAGAAAGCAGGGGGACGAAGGGAGCAGCGTATATCCCAAAGATGTTTAGAGAACATCCTGTGGATGTTTTAATGTCCTGTGGATATCCTCTGAATATATTTCGGATATGTTGTGCTGTTAGAGAAGGTCTCTCAAAAAGCAGGGGGACGAAGAGGGGCAGTGTATATTTCGAATTTTTTTACCTTAATCCTGTCACTCATCTTATTTTTTCTTTTTTTTATGCAAAGGGGACACCCTGTATACGCTCATCGTCAGTCTCTCATCCCCCCTTTCTTGGTCCCCTTCTCTCATCCAACCCGTATATACATATTCATGGTGTCATTACCGCCTCGTGAAACATGCCATTGGTAAACGTTTCTGCTTGCCTTCTCCCTCTCTCTTTTTTCATAGATGGTTGCAGCGCGCATCGCGCTTCCTTATAAATTATTACGAGCCTGTTTCGCGAAACGTCAATGGCGCGCGGCCGATGACAAAGTGGCCCCGGGCTCGTAAAACTGCGAAACGCGCGCCCATAATGCCGCCGATGAAGGCCATCGTCTGCGGATCGCGATTGTAATCGCCGATCGATCTGCCCTTCGGGGCCGTAAACTCCCTTCTCGTTCCTTCTCCCTTTCTCTGTCTCCGTCCCTCTTGCGGTGGCTAACGAGAAAATCACGCGGGTGACGACTCCCCGTTTCTCTTGTCTCGTCCCCTCCCTCCTGATTTATTAATTATGCTTGTTAATTGCCAGCGAAGCGCGGCCTGCGAATATAAAACTGGTAAAAAAATATTTAGATAAAAAAACGTGACTCTATTAAAATATTTCTAATAAGGAGAGAACCTCGCAAATTCTCCGAAAATTCTGATTTTTATATGACACTTTATATACTTATAAAGGGAATAATATAGATGAATTTAAAAATTTTTGATTACTGTCTAAAAAGGATTCTAACCACCTCACATATGTAGGGCGGTTTTTTACTTTTTTTGATATATTTTAGAAAGCATTCGAGTTATCTAAAATATTTGATGGTAAATATATTTTTATTTAACCGCATTAATACAATTTTGAAAAGATAATTCTTGAAAAGGAATTTTTTTTAAAAGTTAGAAAAAAATTATTTTTTCAAAATTGTGATTAATTAATTGAAAAGTAATTGATGTAAAAGAAATTTCATATTAAGAACACTTTTATTTAATCACATTAATAACATTTTGACATAATAATTTTTCCAAAAACTTTAAAAATTTTTAAAAACATTTCTTTTTTTTGTTTTATTATTATTATTATTTTCATATTGGAAAAAGTAAAAAGCTGCTCTACATACATAGAAGGGATGATTTCACCCTTTAGAATTATTTTTGAATAGTCAACTAAAAAATTTCTAAATTCATCTATTTATATCCTCTACATATCTGTAAAGTTCTATCAAAATCAGAATTTTCGAGTCGACGAGATTCTATTGTAAGTCAAAAAATTTGTCAGAATATGTTAATTATTTATTGCCTGTTTTATGCGCTAAAAATAAGTAAAATTGTGAGTTGCATGTAATAATATGAAAAATACTTTTGTAATTAATCTGATTATTTCTCTCACTTTAATTTGAAGACTTTTTTTCTGGACAAGTCAAAAAATTAGATTAAATATCAAATAAGAGTGGAAAATCGATGAAGTAGCTAATAAATAATATAATTTAATTAATTAATTAATACAAATAAAATTAAGATAAGCATTGATACACAAATATGGACAGGTTGTCTTTAAATTTTTATATTCACCAAAAGAGCTCACTTTAATTATTTAAGCTGTATTTAATAAGAAACTTTTCTAAAAAAAAAATATTTTTTTCTGCGTCCTTAAAGTTTTAAGTCCGTTCGACGGAGAGCAAAGGATGACGTTTACATCGCGATCGTGTGCGGGTGCCTCGTTACATCGCAGCGTCTTGATATCATTTCACGCGACTTTTCTTATCACGCAACTTCTTCCAATCTTCCCCCGTTATATTTACTTCCCGCAAAGGAGCGAGAGAGGGAAAACTGTTGTTACTGCCAACCGCAGAAGTGAAATTAGAACGCCTCCGAGGACTCGGCTCGATTTCCTCATCCCTCCTCCCGTTTGCTTTATTTGCGCTCTCGGTGCATTATCTCGCGCGTATTATACGCTCTGGCGTATCTCGCTTGTGGTAAATCCCGCTCGTATTACGCGGACGTTCATTTTATAGACTTTCGAAGTTCTTGACGAGAGATCGAGAGAGTGAAGGAGAATAAAAGGGAACGACAGCTCGCGTTCTTAGCTTGACAACGCGTACACACTTTTCAGCTTTTACGATAATTTCTCCCTTTACAAGATACGAGACCTCAGACAAGTTGAAATAATATTGTATAATGTATAATATACAAGTGAGATGTTTATTAATTGAAAGTAGATAACACTTTTCTGGGTGGTGTTAACAGTTTGCGTGATCAAAATTTAATACTAATAATAATTTTGTGAAAAATTTAATTCAAAATTTGCAATATTCAAGGGATAAAATATTTTTGCAAAGTATAAATCATAATATGCTTAATGAATTAAATCTATTAATTCTTATGTGTAAATGTGTATTTATAAAAATTTTAAAAATTCTGATAATCCCTCGATGTACCCAATTTCGATCAAGTCTTCAATAAGAAATTCCTCGAATGGGATTTATATTATATTTTTGTATTACACGTGCAGGCAAAGTGGCACTTTGTGTGCGTGTTTTCTGTGCGGAAAGCGGCTGATTTCCCACGCCGCCATCTAGCGGCAACGCGGTGAGTGAATAAGCCGTAGGCAAAGCCATTGCCTACGGCTGAGCCGCGTTTAAAGTCATTGCCCACGGCTTCAGCACGGCTGAAGCCGTGGGCAATGACTTTGAACGCGGCTATTCCCGCACCGTGCCGTCGGCCACCTCGCGCACAGAAAACGCGCACAAAGCCACTTTGTCTGCACTTGTAATACAAAATATCGTGTGTATCAAGTGCGGATTGACAATTAATTGTTCACTCGTGTGGGGTGGCCGCACTCGTGACCAATTGTCAACTTTCCGCACTTGATACACAATATACTATTATTTTATGTACAATACATCTATTTTTTATACATGTATTTTATATACAATTTTTCATTATATATTATTTATATTGTATAATTTTTTATTATATATTTATTTATTTTTATTATACATGTACTATATAATAAAAATATTTCATTTATTTTACTTAACTTTTAATTATATATTTAGTTAAAAAAGAGCACGAAAAACATTTAGAATCAAACACGAGCGGTGATTTTATTAATTAACCGATTAATCGGAGCACACACGGCCGATTATATTAGGATATTCTCCATTTTGTGTCCAACTGTCTCACGTTATTCATCGATCTCGCTCGTTTTCTTTTGCGCCGGATCCAGAATCTAATCTTCATGGATATTGCATTTCGGCCATTACGTAAGACGGCAAGAAAATCGGTGGCGGAAGGGGATGAAGGGGGAGAAGCGCGGCACAACGTTACACCTAATTGGCAATAAATAATACGGCGTGCGTGACAGGCAGATCGGTAATGCCGATTGCCGAAGAGCGAGAGGGGGATTGCGTTTAGGCGGCGGTGAAATTAATTACGTTTGCCAATTAATCCGCCCCGGGGAGGATTTAGAGTCGAATTACGTTTAAACGCGATTGCGCGCGCAGTTGTCCTCCGGATTCGCGATCTCGCACGCAACTCGCCATTCATTTTTTTTGCCCCCCTCCCCGTTCGAATAATTTTAATCCTGAATGCGGATTAAAATCATTCCGCGCAGACCAGAGTGTAACGCTTTTACGGCTTATTTCGATATTAAACCCCTTATTTTCGCGACTCGACCCCCCTTCTGGGAATCGTTATCCAATTGACGTGGAGTTTATTAAATTATCGGCGATCAATTTAGCGAAAATAGCGTTAAAGAGTCAAGAATTACCGTACAAAAGCTCCGCCGACCGATCCGATCCCCCTGTGAGAGAGAGAGGGCTGCAGAAAATTACAGACCGAAATTGCGCGCGCGATAAACTCTGTCTCTCGGTTGTGTGTATTCTCTCGTCTGCTCTCTTCTTTCCAGGTATCATTTTACGTTGTAATTAGCGACGCGACTGTGCGCCCCCCTCCTGCCCCCCAAACCCGCACGTTTCATTGTTTACTTTGACAGTGGCGATGATTAATGTCTGCCAACTGTGTGCGCTCGAGAGCGCGCGTCGCCGAGAAGTCCGGGTAAATGCATTTAATTTAATTTGATATCGACCGCCTTCAAAGTGCAAGTTGATGTACAACTTTCGGTCGAGCATATCCGGCTGAAATTTTCCCGATTTTTGCAGAAATATTCACATATTGAATTTCTTCGAGTAATCGAATGCCAATGCGATGATTAAAATTGATGAGTATTATATGTACATAGTAAATCCGAAGAGAGTAGATAATTGATTAATTGAATCTTTTTGGTATAATGGAGTTAATGTTAATGAAATGTTGTAAATTTTTTTTGAAAAAATTAAAATTATTAAGGGGATGCCGGAGAGACGGCCGAACTCCGACAGGTTAGCACCACACATATCTAAACATATGCACGTATACAACACATATGCGTGAAAATTTTCTGCACCGTTTTCTTATTTATTAGGCTTTTAAACTTATATCTAAAAATATACTAATACTTCTTCATTCAATTTCTAGTCGGAACCTATCTTATTTTGTATGTACAAACAGCAAAACTTTTATATTAAACAATTATTTTTTCGACCTGACGACAGAAGTCGGTAAAAAAATTTTAGTTTTAAAATTTTTTCTTGTTTTTAACATAAAATCAGTAGGTTCCCACTTTGTTTCTGTACGTGTTTTAATTGTGGAAAAGCATTTATTATTTTATTAAACCAATAAAAAGATTTCGGTGCAGAAAAATTTATAATCATCTGATCGATAAAACAGACATCCGGCATCGGATTAGTAATTAAATTAAGCGTTTGCTCTTCTTGAATAAACAAATGGAATTTATTTGCAATTTTATTCAATATAAAAATATGAAAATAACAAAATAATAAAAAAAATTAAGAAAGAATAATAATGAGAAACAAAAAAATTTTAATCATACTCCTCTCTGGAAAAAATCCTGCGAACGCATATATATATATATATATATATTTAACAGTTTTAAATGGAATGAAACTGTTCTAATGTACAACACACACATTACATTTGATGATTAAAATTGATGAGCATTATACATGGTGGATCCAAGAGGCGGAGCTACAAAGTAGATAATTAATTAAAATTTTTTTGACGATATAATAGGTTTTATGTAATCACGAAAAAATATAATTAACCTAAATCTTTACGACAAATTGTTTTAAAAAAAATTGAAATATTTGATACTAATGATGTATAAACTTAACGATTTTGAAATAAATAAAAGTTTTTCAACACACATATACACACGCACTACATTTGATGATTAAAAACGAGCATTATATATGATGGATCCAAGGGGCGGGATTATACAGTAGATAATTAATTACAATCTTTTGGTGGTATAAAAGGTTTAATGTTATCACAAAAAAATATTCTATTAGCCTAAATCTTTAGGAAATTTTTTTTTAATAATTAAAAGTTTAAACTTAATAAAGCTTTTCTAATATATATATATTTACACATATTACATAGTATTATAAACTTTACATTAAAATCATTATTTAATTATTCTTCAGCATGTACATATCTATTTTTTAATTTAATTATTTGTTATTTAATTATTTTTTATTCTTTATTTGATCACTCTTTATTATTTCAATCTCAATTTTCTCAAGCTATATGTATAATATGATGAAGGATCTTTAAAGCCAAGATTGAGTATAAAAAAAAAACAAGAAGAGGATATTTTTTTCCACCATTTTTTACGAACCAAGGAAAATCACGAATTGATCGAAGAATCCATCCGTAAGTTTTGTACACACACAGCTTATTTTTATGTAAACCATATAATACACAAAATGTATTCCAGCATATATTGAATTAGATCTTTCTTAATCCGTTCGAAATTGAAAATCAAAACTCGGAAAATTTATCTCGCATCGAATGTTTATTTCGTTACGTATCTCTCTTCTTCGTCTCGGATTTAATTGCAAAAATCGAGCAAGTTCGGGAACACTTACCGCCATTAATGGCGTCACCTGTGCGGGTTCGGCCATTAATCGTGGCGAAAGCTGAAGTTCTCCTGCCTTATACGTAACGATGGTTGAAGGAGAGCGGCAACGCCGCCTCTCATCTCATGCCGCAGATCGCAGGGGAAGACTCTCCGAAAGAGAGAGAGAGAGAGAGAGAGAGGGAGGCCAAGCTGTGTTCTCGCAATTTGTTGCCAAATTTATTATACTCGATTCTCTCTCCGGAGGGAAAAAGGTAAAAAGAAGAGAAAAAGGAAGCAGAGATCGCGAGAGCGACGAAAAAGAGCTCGCGCGCCCCGAAATGACGTATCGCGCGTCCGAGACGGGATCCTCTTATTACATCTTCATTTCTTCATCATAGTAGTAGTAGTAGTAGTAGTAGTAGTGGATGGTGGGAAATAATCTCTCCACACGTGTCGAAACGTTGCGTTGATGAAAGATCCAGTTTTATTCGAAAAGAGAACAAATAACGCGGCGAAATATCTAATATATGTATATATATATATATATATATATATATACACATATATTAGATATTTAATAATATCGCGTATATATATATATATATATATATATATATATATATATATATATATATATACGTGATATTATTCATTGTTCGTTAAATCTTTTGATCTGCCCGCCGATATATCTCGCAATGTTAATCCGAATGAAAATTGATTTTACTTCAATTTTAAAGTTTCCTCAATCGTAGTAACATAATTATTCGTTATCGTATTTATATATCGCGCAGTCACCCCGTTATTGTACATTAACGTCCTCTCTCTCTCAAAGTGACGTTATCAGTATTTGCGATTATTATGAAAATTCAAGCAGCAACAAACAGTAGCAGTATCTCGTTCTCGTTTTAATCGAAATCACCGCGCAATGAAAATAAAGTACAAATCGCGCGAATGTTTCCTTTTGCGTTTCGCGGGGGTGGGAGGGAGAGGGGTGCGACGACGCATTTATATCACTTTTCTAATAATACGTTTTTAATGGCTTCCCCAACGGCATGCACTTAATTGCCGCCGTTTATCCCACCGCTATTATACGAATACTCTCTAATCCGTTTATTACCATCGGCTTTACGTTCACTCTGTACAAAGTCGCCTTCATCGCGGATGGATTAAAGCAAAACTTTCCTTTTATTAAACGCCGAATTAACGTCATCGCCTCGTAATTTCAATTCGCTGCACTCGCGTGCGGCAGCGCCAGATGGGAGAGCCGTGTAATTGCAAGCGCGCGCGCGCACGCATGCGCGTGTTATTGCAATTTAGAATTATTATTACGACTTACAATTAGCCGATGACCGACCGCCTTCGTCGCTCGCTTCTGGCTAGCGATGGGATTGAGTGTCTTGCAAGTAAATTTGAACTTGTTTGTATAATATTGAACTCTAGAGTACTTTGAGTACTTCAAAAGAAAGCAATATTTTGAGATAGATTCAAGTATTTTATGAGTACGCATGAGAAATTTTACGTTTTATGTATCGATAGGATTAAGTATCTTACAAATAGGCTCAAATTTGTTTGCATGATTTTGAATTTTCTATGAGTACTTTGAAAAACAATACAATACTCGAACCTGAACGAGATAGGTTCGAACTTTCTATAACTAATTCGAAAAATAAGAATAGAATTTGTTAAGTGTATTCAAATCTAGATCAAATATATTTGAGTATTTTATAAGTACTTTGAGAAATACGTTGTATATCTATCATATATAGCGATGGGATTAAGTGTCTTGCAAAATTCAAACGTGTTGGCATAGTTTTGAACTCTCTAAAGTATTTTGAGTACTTAAAAAAACTATTTTAAAATAAATTCGAGTATTTTATGAGTGCACATAAGAAATTACGTTTTATATATCGATAGAATTAAGTATCTTACAAATAGACTCAAATTTGTTTGCATGGTTTTAAATTCTCCATGAGTACTTTGAGAAAAAACAATACTTTCAAGTAAACTCGAACCTGAACGAGATAGGTTCGAACTATCTATAAGTACTTCAAAAAACAAAAGTAAAATTTTTTAAATGCATTCAAATCTAGATCAAATATATTCGAGTATTTCATGAGTATTTTGAGAAATATTACGTTGTATATAAGGATGGGATTGAGTATCTTGCAAGTATTATAAATTCGAACTTGTTTGTATAATTTTGAACTTAAAGTACTTTAAGTACTTTAAAAGAAAGCAATATTTTGAGATAATTTCGAGATTTTTTATGAGCACTCATGAGAAATTTTACGTTTATATAGTGATAGAATTAAGTATCTTAAAAATAGGCTGGAACTTATTTGCATAGTTTCGAATTCTCTGTGAGAGTACTTTAAAAAAAAGCAATGCTTTCAAGTAAACTCGAACTTAGATGAGTTCGAACTTTCTATAAATAACAGAGATTCTTCCAAGTACATTCGAATCTGGATCAAGTATTTTATAAATACTTGAGAAATTTTATGTTGTATACATGTATATATGTGTGTGTATATGGATGTATAATAAATATTATAAATTTTTTAATCTTAGATTTCAAGTACAATTTGAAGATTCTTTATGATAGAAAATATTTGTAAGTGCTCTTTCAAATGTTGCAGGTATTCAATTTGAAATTTGAATATAATTATATTCTCGATTCGATTATTTTCTAAGTACATGAGAAACATTATTTCTTACGAATATTATTTGGATTATAAAAAATGAAATTTGATTATTGGATTCAACTCAGATTTTTAAATACATATTGAACTTTTTTAAACTTTAACAAGCTAGTAAGAGCCAGATGCGGATGGCAATGCCATAAGGAATAATTAATTTTCCTTGGTACGATACCAAGAAATTAAATAAATCTCAATTCGAGATTTTTATATATTTAATAAATCCTTCTATTCCCCTTTTTTTGTCTACATTTCTTTAGGGAAAACAAAGGTTTAATAAATATAAAAATCTAGAATTGTGTGAGATTTATTTAATTCCTTGATATCGTACCAAAAAAACTTATGCCCCTAATACAATTAATTAATTAAAAAAAAAAATTAATTTTCCCTCTTTTTAATCCAAATTTTTCGAATCCTGAAAAATGAAAAAACGAAACTTGATTATTGAATTCAACTTTGATTTTGAAGTACGTATCGACCCATTTCTACTTTTGGCTGCAACCATTGTCTCTTGAAATGTCGCTCACGTTTGTCTCGTGTTTATATATATATATATATATATATATATATATATATATATAAACCCCGTGGAAATATATTTATCGATCAACGTATCAACACGTGGATTTATCTTTCATTTTACGCGCCGTTTTATCGTCGACAGTGACGCACAATTGGCTGAAATTTCCATAAAAATTGCGTAAACCGGTTACGCTTCGCGATCGGGTCTTTTTTTTTTTTATTTTTTATTTCGCGCATCCGCTAAATTTATCGCATTCTTCCGAGTAAATTGCGGAAACGCAAAATATAACTTCCTCCTCCCGTTTATCCTACAGGATCGTCACGCAATCGCGAGACAGAGAACGGACCAGGTCTCTCAAAATCGTGAGAAAAAATACACGTCTTCCTCCTCTTTCTCCCTCATTTGCATCGTTAATCTTGAAATATAGGCTTCATCAGACGACGTGTATTCGCGTCACGCGTTTGCTACCCATCGAAACATTAAAGCGTGACACAGGGGGCGAAAGAGGAGGCAGAATCTCTAGGAAAACACGAAGAGAACGTCTGTTAACACGGCGCGAAATTATGCTCGCCCCACTCTGTGCGATATTTCACAAAATGCATTTTTTTTGTGACGCGACTATACATCGCAGAGCGATGGGACCGGTTGGGGAGGAAGGGGGGTACCCTTAGCTTTCCAACGGTAGGTCGCTCAATTGTTTCCATGCGCTTGGAGGGTTAGGACGGCTTATTCTGTGAACCTCTGCTTAGTGGTCGCGTCGAACTTGTGATGGAGAGAACGATAGAGCAACGCTATGCGATAAAGTTTTGCGTGAAGCTGGACAAGACGCCGCTGGAAACTTTTGAAATGCTCAAGAAAGTTTTCGGGGACGATTGCCTTTCCAAATCGCAGTCAAACAGATGGCACAAGATGTTTAGAGAAGGTCGGAAGGAGGTCGCCGACGAGGCCCGCGCAGGACGCCCGTCAACATCGCGAACGGACGACAATGTGACTCGTGTGCGCCAATTATTGAATTCAGACCGTCGAATGAATGTTCGCTTAATGTCGGAATTATTGAACTTGCCGAAAACGATTGTTCACGAGATTGTATCGGAAGACTTGGCCATGCGGAAGATTTGCGCAAAACTTGTGCCCAGAGTGTTGACCGATGCGCAAAAGCAACACCGAGTGGAAGTTTGTGAAGAACTCAAGCAACTCTGTGCAGATAATCCCAATTTCCGGCGGACTTTTTTTTATTTCCTAATATATGCACACATACCTATACGTATATCTTGCATCACGCATACATGCATATCCGGTGGACATAGATACGCGTCTACCCTAATCGTGGGGTGGATGGGGGACAGCAGTCACGTAATTCTAAATGCGCTTAACTTGAAAGCGTTTATCTGTAACCGTATTATTACGGACGTCGCTGTAACGCTGTATTTCTCGCTCGTTTCTCCAAAGAGGATTTGCTCGTCCCAGGATATCGGGCTCTCGAGGAGTCGCGCGCGAGTGGACCCGAGTCCTCGCTCTTCTAGCTTTCGGGCCGCAGCTGCGCACGAATACTTTCGATACTAATCGCCGACGAGACTCTCGGAGTGAAAGAAAGAAAGAAGAGGGACTCTTCTTGTCAGATTCAGCGACGCGATAAGGACGACGACGCGGGTTTCGATCCTTATCGTCCTGCGATATCGTCTCTCCCTCTCTCTCTCTCTCTCTTTTATTCTTCTGGTCGAGATCTCGCGCCACATAAATCACAGGGATTACAAAGCATCGACTGCCGGAGATTGCAGCTTGTTTTGGGTCCTCGGGGACGAGAACTTTGTATCGGCCCGGGCGCGGTATGGAAAAATGAAACGCACTTCATGCATTATTCAGATCCTCTTATACCAGCCACTCCTCTCTCGTTCTCTATCTCTATCTCTCTTCTTTTCCATCGTCACCACCTAGTATCGTCTCGTATCCGCGAATAATATCAGGTCATATGGAGGATGAGAGTCATGCGATCATGAATGCACGGGATGCGCGGCTGGTTTTTCACTGATTTGCAGTCAAAAAAAATTATTTACAACCGTGGTACCCCAACATTATTTTCTCGCGGATCAATCGGTGTCCGATTGAGGGATGGAGCGTGTCGATGAAGCGTGATTGCGTTCCCTCACGGTGCATCTCGATGCGTTTTACGTCATCGGGATTCTCAAAATCGTTAATTTATAGATATATGTTAGTTTTATATTAATTTCTATTTTATATTTAAATTTTTTATTAAATTTATTTTATTATTGATATAATTATATGAATATTATTATATTATTTATATAATTTATATAAAATTTATATTATTATTTGTTATATTTTATAATTTTATAATTTAATATTGTATATTTATTAAGTTCTTTATATCTTATTAATAATAATGTATAAAATTGTAATTTTTTCTCTGACTTTATCTCTTTTTATTTATTGTAGCAAAAATCGAAAAATAATGGTATATTAATATTTATATAATATTATATCTAAATTAAATATATTATTAGGTTCTTTGATAACGATAACATATAGAATTATATTCTCAAATTAATCCAATCCAATTCAAGTATAAGGCTAGTTAATGTGATTTATTTTATTGGTTTTGTCTTGTTTTATCGGATTTATATGAGTTATTGGATGTATTAATTATCAATTATTTGTTATTAGATATGATTTATAATTGTAACCACAATTGTAACTTTATACAATAATACTGATACACTTATTCACAAAAAGAACAGCTATAGAAACTGGAAGTCATAAAGCATGATTTAACAAATAAAAATCTGTTTATTATATTAAAAATCGAAATTTTTTGATGCGTTGTATTTAGAGATTGTAAATAATTATATTAACAAAACAAATATTTTTTTTATTTATTATTTTCTATATTTTAAATCTAAATTTATAAAACATAGAGAAATATTAGTGTATTATAATTTATTTTTGTATATTATATTAAAATTTATATATATTAGGTTTTTAATAACAATATATACAATACATATATATATATATATATATATATGTATTGTATATATTGTTATTAAAAACCTAATATATATAAATTTTAATATAATATACAAAAATGAATTATAATACACTAATATTTCTTTATGTTTTATAAATTTAGATTTAAAATATAGAAAATAATAAATAAAAAAAATAT
This sequence comes from Nylanderia fulva, assembly GCF_048542155.1. Taxonomy (NCBI): domain Eukaryota; kingdom Metazoa; phylum Arthropoda; class Insecta; order Hymenoptera; family Formicidae; genus Nylanderia; species Nylanderia fulva. Next base: position 905,607 of record NW_028190621.1, on the reverse strand, counting down.
TTGTTTTGTTAATATAATTATTTACAATCTCTAAATACAACGCATCAAAAAATTTCGATTTTTAATATAATAAACAGATTTTTATTTGTTAAATCATGCTTTATGACTTCCAGTTTCTATAGCTGTTTTTTTTGTGAATAAGTGTATCAGTATTATTGTATAAAGTTACAATTGTGGTTACAATTATAATTCATATCTAATAACAAATAATTGATAATTAATACATCCAATAACTCATATAAATCAGATAAAACAAGACAAAACCAATAAAATAAATCACATTAACTAGCCTTATATTTGAATTGGATTGGATTAATTTATATATATATATATATATATATATATATATATATATATGTTATCTCTCTATTTATTATAACAAAAATCGGAATTGTTTATCATATCTTTAGATGATTGCGGATAATTGTAAACAAAAAAATATTTTTCTATTTGATTAAATTAAATTAAAAATGTGTTTAAATATGCAATTTATAAGAAATACTAGTATATTTTTATTTTTTGTTTGGATTGGAGATTAAAAGATGATTCTTGATGATTATTAATATCTACTTCATATGACAGGTGACATTTTTATTTTCGCGCTCGTGAGAAGATAATTGCGTTTGCCTGCGTCGCGACGCAATCAGTACTTCTTTTACTCCCGGATGTATTCTGTTGCGCTGGAATTTACTAAGCCGCCGCGTCGGGCGCGAGGCGTCCTATAATGCACTTTGTATGCAACTTTCGTAGTATTCGTAGCGCGACACTTCATCATTTTCCAGACACTACATATAACTTGAGAGGCAACCAGGAGGATACATGGACTAGAGGGAAGGGGAAAGTAGTATACGCGGTATAAACATGAACATGTAAGGGACGAAATGTATCACCGGAGAGAGAGAAACAGAGAGAGAGAGAGAAAGAGAGAGAGAGAGAGAGAGAGAGAGAGAGAGAGAGAGACAGAGAAATGAAGGATACGCGCGGCGAAATTTGTGTAATCCTCACTCAGATAATTATCCGCTTCACGTTTAATAGACGAATTACGACGGTATTAGCATAATAGAAATTGCTTCGTATCCGTTACGTAAATGAAAATTTTAATGGCAGCCCTTATTTACGCTTACATCGATCCGAAATGTGCCTTTTCCGCGTCTATATTTAAGAGCGTTTCATATTTTTCTCTTTGATTACGGATTCTAAAATGTACCATGTATTCTTCAGCCACGCATCTAATGGCCCCTAACATAATCGTGATATCTAATTGACATAGGCGTCCGTAGGATTTTTCCAGAAGGGGACATAATTAAATTTTTGGTTTTTCATTTTTTGTTCTATCTTAATTTTTTTTGTTATCTTGTTATTTTCATATTTTTTTATATTGAGTATGCAAATAAATTTAAGTGTTTACAAAAAAAGAATAAATTCTTGATTTTTTCACCGATTCTAAGAGGGGGCAAATGCCCCTTCTTGTCCCCCTGCGGATTCCATGCGCTAATTAAAATTTCTAGTATATTTTTTTCTCTCTTTTATCATAAGCATCCGCAGGATTTTTTCTAGAAGGAGACATAATTAAATTTTTTTTGTTTTTCATTTTTTGTTCTATCTTAATTTTTTTGTATTACACGTGCAGGCAAAGTGGCACTTTGTGTGCGTGTTTTCTGTGCGGAAAGCAGCCGATTTCCCACGCCGCCATCTAGCGGCGACGCGGTGAGTGAAGAAGCCGCATTCAAAGCCATTGCTTACGGTTGAACCGCGTTCAAAGTCATTGTCCACGGCTGAAGCCGTAGGCAATGTATTGAACACGGCTATTCTCGTGACCAATTGTCAATTTTCCGCACTTGATACACAATATACTATTTTGTTATCTTGTTATTTTCATATTTTTTTATATTGAGTATGCAAATAAATTTAAGTGTTTATACAAAAGCAGAACAAATTCTTGATTTTTTCACCGATTCTAAGAGGGGGCGAACGCCCCCTCTTGTCCCTCTGCGGATTCCATGCTAATTAAAATCTCTAGCATATTTTTTCCTTCTCTCTCTCTTGATCTCTCTTTGCTTACAAGTCCGAGGCATAATTTTATCGTAAATTAGTACTTTAAATATTTCCCCAATATGCGCGTCGTATATAACTCCACGGTCGCCTCTTGTCGTATCTAATGGACTGTAGAAAATAACCCGTCCGGAATGAATTTACAGCGGACACCTATTTGGGACACGGGACGGCGTAAATTCAACATAGCCTTTTCCTCTCCCTGCCTCCTCCTCCATTTAGGGCATAAAGTAAATTCGGCCCACACACCCTGTCTATAAATTCAACGGACGGTCCCAGCGATTACCCGTATATTTTCTCAACTATACGGAAGTAAGAAACGATGGATCTTCAGTCGACACGTTCCATCGCTAAACTGTCGATCGTAAGAGTTACAGTTCAACCAGCGACCCCGGCGATGTTTTACCGAGCTATAAAATATTTTACGGTATATTCCTCTCTTGCGCGCGCGGTCCCCGCACTATTCAGAGATTTCAGGGTAGACGGACTCGTATATACTGTACCTGGTTAAAGCCCAGGGCTTGTGACGAGTAAAAGCGCCTTGATTTAACGCCGGGGCGAGAGTGCCGCTACGATTTTCCTCATTATATCTCGACGACGGTACCTCGAAGGTGACCTGGCAGCCGACTTCTCGGGAGAACTTCTCTTCGAGGCCCTGCCTGGTCTACGGGATAAGGATCTGACGGAGAAGGAGCTCGCGATGTGGGACCCGCTCCACGGGTTTCGTCGGCTGCGTCACCGGGTCGTCCAGATCTGTCCCGGTGATTATTAGCTTAATAAAGGGGCAGCGAAAGAGGAGGGTTTCGTGCCTGATATACCTGTCGCTTGGGAATGTGCGTCCGGACGAGCTAGATGGCCGAAATGAAATCGGAATTTCCGACAATTCGTTACCTAAAACGCTCCCGTTCCTTCGAGACCTCTGCGTTCCTTACTTTATCTTCGTCACATCGACGTGTCATCATTTAACGTCATGTTTTTCGCCCCGAATTCGATTTTCGGAGGACCCTTCCGTGAGTCGCGTATACGAAAGTGTCTCCGATTAAGCTGGGAGATATACTTATATTCGAAAGTACATTAGTTGTGGGATACTTTGATATCGAATTAATTTCTGATATTTTAAAACTAGCAATAATTCAGTATTTTATATATTTTTATGGTAAATTATGTGCGGATTATTTTGATACTCGAAATAAAAGCAATACACAATTTTTTATTGTATCATTGCAATAATAAATTTGTAAGCAATGCTGACATGAAGAAATTGCTAGCAATGTATAATTTAATATTTTACTTGTACTTTTATAACTTACTTATATTAGAAAAGCGCTATGTAACACTTATAAGAGAACCTCACGAATCCGAAAATTCAGATTTTGATGAAACTTCACATGTAGGAGGAATAAACGAATGAATTTAGAAAAATATTTAAAGGGAATTTTTTTCTCTCGATAATTTTTAAAAATATTTAAACAAATTTTTCTAATATCTAATATTAAATTTCTTTTTCAAAAATAATTTTTTTCAAATTGTATTCAATGTGATTAAATAGATGTATTTTTGCCATGAAAGTTTTATATAAAATATTGGTTGATATTTCCAATGCTTTTCGAGATATATCGAAAAAAAAACTGAAAGCCGTTCTACATATAAAGTTTCACTCCTCAGAATCGTTTTTGAGCAACAATTGAAAATGTCTTTTTCTATTTTTTCCCCTTTTATGTGTATAAAGTTTCATCGAAATCGGAATTTTTTTGCTTTTTTTTGTTAGTAGATGATGGTATTTTTGAATAGGTGAAGTAATATTTCCAAGATATGTTCATGCTATTTAAAATGTTTTCACGATATTCAATTTTTTATTTCTGAATTATACATATTTTGTTTATTATGAAGGAAAAACAAATGTCAAGCTAAGCCTTTACTTTAAATGCGAATTTTTGTCAAACGGTTGGAAACGACGAAATCCAGATTACAGCAAATTAGATACAAATAGCATTAAATTTTCCGATAAATGTGACCTTATTCGACTGGAAGACCAGCTTGATGAAGGTTTATTCTTCGGTATTCCGCTTCTCTCTGACCTGCTTATACCACATAGATATCAGTATAGAGTCGCGCGATAATTATCTTCCACTCGCAGGTTACACTAAAACTTGCGGGTAACACGATTTAGAATGGTGTACGCTTTCTCTCTTCTCTGGACTGCGTCTTCCATTCGCGCGAATTATCCGGCAAATACCGGAGGTGTAGCCTTAAACGCTCGGGCTTCCCGGAAATCAGCCTGACTGTTATTAAATTTTCGTATGCACGCTATCGCGTGGTATCTACGATATCGCCCTGGAGAGAGGGTAGAGTAGATACTAGAAGGGCCAGAGAAGGATGAGAGAGAGAGCAAAATGGGGTTAAAACGGCCAGGTGGATAATATTGCCGACTTGTTCATACAGTTACCAACACATGGCGCTGTTAATCACATCGAATTACAACACATGCAGGCGATGCGTGTTTTGAGATATATACGCGAATCTAGTTTAGTCCGCCCGTTGGTGTTAATGCACGGGGTTGGGGCCACGCCGGAAGTAGGGAGATTGGGATACATCGTTTTCGGGGGCAGGCAAATTGGAACGCCGCGTTACACTCTCTTCATCGTTCGCGAACCGAGTATCGTCTATATTCACCGTATTTTCGTTCCCTCGACAAATGCAGTATCGTAAAAATGATGATGCATGACTGCTGGCTATTGGCTTTCGAACATTTCGGTGTGTTATCTATCTCGTTCATCCCCGTTCCCTCACACTCCGAAATTTGCCCACCGAAAGATAGCAGCGAGGAACATCTGCGGTCGGAGTTTAATTTTTTACGGCCGATCCGTGAATTGCGTCGATATTGTAATTGTGAGTTCTTTAAATATTTTGAAAAACGATGATTTTTATAGTGAAAATTGCATCGTTTAGAAATATTAAATAATAATTAAATAATATTAAGTAATATTAAATAAATTATATAAATATATAATATGAAATAATAATTTAGGAATATTAAATAATGATTAAATCAGATAATTATTCCAACGATCATTTATATTTTTTATAAAGTTTGATTATAATAAAATGACGTAGGAAACTTTTTTTATATTATTCATTGATTGCTCATGCATTGACAAATATGTGTATTTTCTAATGGATGTAGTAATTTTTCGGGTATCGGAATGCAAAATTATAGTTGCGCCAATCTGTTGACATGTCAGTCCAACATCCAACAAAATTTAGTAAAATTCCACATTTCATATTCTACGTATCTTTATATAAAAACACATCATAAATATGATACTGCATATTTTAAAAATTATTATGAAATATATTTTATTTTTTATTATTATAAAATATATATTATAAAAAATATATAACATTTAATAGTTTACATTATAATTTAAATTATATATCCACAAATAAGAAAATAAATATCTAAAATAAGTCTCTAATATATGTATAATACATACCACAATGCAAGCGAAAGGTCTCGGGTTCGATTCCCGATTCAGCGATTTTCGGATCTATATTTTTCTCTTGCATTCATTTATTTAATTTCCGTAGGGGGGTTAAAGGGGTATTGAAATTAAATCTCAAAATATGAGATTATTTCATATTTAAAATCTTGGCCGTGTCCAAGTAAAAATTTGGTGCCTTGTGCACCGGTATTTAATTCTAACGAAAAATGATTTAGTTTCGTTAGGATAACGCATTGTCATCCGCGATTTGGCTCTTGTTGCCCGTCTTATACGTTAAATTTATATTTATATTACAGAGCCTTGTTAAAACTCTTATATTTGATACACGCTGCCTTAAAAAATGCGTTTGTTTACCAACATTAATATATATAACAGAGAAAAGTATAGAATCGAAAGGATCTGAATAGCTCAGCTGGAAGAGCAGTCGCCCGGCAAGCGAAAGGTCTCGGGTTCGATTCCCGATTCAGCGATTTTCGGATCTATATTTTTCTCTTGCATTCATTTATTTATTTTCCGTAGGGGGGTTAAAGGGGTATTGAAATTAAATCTCAAAATATGAGATTATTTCATATTTAAAATCTTGGCCGTGTCCAAGTAAAAATTTGGTGCCTTGTGCACCGGTATTTAATTCTAACGAAAAATGATTTAGTTTCGTTAGGGTAACGCATTGTCATCCGCGATTTGGCTCTTGTTGCCCGTCTTATACGTTAAATTTATATTTATATTACAGAGCCTTGTTAAAACTCTTATATTTGATACACACTGGCTTAAAAAATGCGTTTGTTTACCAACATTAATATATATAACAGAGAAAAGTATAGAATCGAAAGGATCTGAATAGCTCTGCTGGAAGAGCAGTCGCCCGGCAAGCGAAAGGTCTCGGGTTCGATTCCCGATTCAGCGATTTTTGGATCTATATTTTTCTCTTGCATTCATTTATTTATTTTCCGTAGGTGGGTTAAAGGGGTATTGAAATTAAATCTCAAAATATGAGATTATTTCATATTTAAAATCTTGGCCGTGTCCAAGTAAAAATTTGGTGCCTTGTGCACCGGTATTTAATTCTAACGAAAAATGATTTAGTTTCGTTAGGATAACGCATTGTCATCCGCGATTTGGCTCTTGTTGCCCGTCTTATACGTTAAAATTATTATTATTACTTCAAATCAGGTGAAGTGACTAAATATTATTAATTTATTATTTTTTTCGCATCGACTTAAAATTTTGTTCTATAACATTTCCATCAGCTTTGACTCGTTTATAATGAGGAAAGTAAATACAAGGAGAATAAAATAGATTTATCTCTCCGGAATACCTCTTGAGAATGGAAATCCAACTCCGCTTCTTTTCCAAGAAAGGGGTTGCGAGTTGAAGGGGTTAAAGGGTTTCTGCGCATCTTGTCACCGCGTATACAATCGTCTGAGGCGCATTAAAGGCGCAGTCCTATGTAGGCATCAGTGCACCTTCTCTTGTCTCGTACTCTTCTCCCAGACAATAAACACACGCGCTACCTGGCAAGTTATCTTCATCGACTCGACCGAGACAAGAATTCACGGAAACGAAAACGCGTGTCGTACGTATTATATATACTATATGTATACATACATCCCTTTAAGCTTCCACTGTACTCCCAGGGATTAATCAGATAAGATCTAATCGTCGATCCGCTCGGAGCGATATTTGTGCCCCGTAAGGAGAATGTCGCCGACATAATTGAAAAAGGGTGCTTAATAGACGAAGACGGGATGAGAGGGAAAAAAAGAAAGAAAGAAACGCGAAAAAAGATAGAACGATAGGGTGGGACCAGAGGGCTTAACTTGCCTTGTCGCGTGGGGAGCAAGGGGCACGTCTCGAGATTTCCTTGGTCTGTTTAAAAGGCCGTGGGACGACGTTGAATCGCCATTGTGACACACACACACACATCCGTACATGTGCAAACACAAAAACCACGTAGGTAGGATCTCGTCTTTCTCTCTCTCTCTCTTTTCCTCTCTTTCTCGCGGCGGACCCCCTTTTTGGCAGAAGAATGTCGGAGAGATAAAATCGCGCAACCCCTGCACCGGCGCTCAACCCTTCGCTAAAAGGACTGGCGCGGAGTCCCTCCGAGCCGCCTATAACGATTGAAAAAAAGCAAGGACAATCTGAAGGCACCAAGACACGTCGGTGCCAATAAAGTACAGAGTCTCCCGGTATCCGGGTACTCTTTTCCCTTTCTGCCTGTGTGTCGTTCCCATTTCCCGTTACCCTTTCTTTTCTTCCCTTGGCAGCTCCTTTTCTCCCTCCCTCATCTTAGGATTTCCCCATGGGCGTCCGCAGAGGAAGGAGGCAAGAGAGGGCATTGCCCACCCTTGAAAGTAGTAAAAAATTAACATTTTTATTCTTTTTTTGAATAAATACTAGAATTTCTTTGCCTCATCTTAGGTTTCCTCATAAGCGTCCGCAGAGGAGGGCAAAAGGGAGCATTTGCCCTTTTTTTAAAAAATTAAGCATTTTTACTCTTTTCTTGAAAAATACTGGAATTTCTTAGCATATTTAATATAACAAAATTAAAATAAAAAATTTTAATTTTAAAAAATTAAAAAAGAAAAAATAGTATATTGTGTATCAAGTGCGGAAAGTTGACAATTGGTCACGAGTGCGGGGGATGGACCACCCCACACGAGTGAACAATTGTCAATCCGCACGTGATACACATACTATTTTGTATTACAAGTGCAGGCAAAGTGGCTTTGTGCGCGTTTTCTGTGCGCGAGGTAGCCGATCGCACGCCGCCATCTTGCGGCGGCACGGTGCGAGAATAGCCGTGTTGAAAGTCATTGTCCACGGCTGAAGCCGTGGACAATGACTTTGAACGCGGCTCAGCCGTAGGCAATGGCTTTGAGCGCGGCTTATTCACTCACCGCGTTGCCGCTAGATGGCGGCGTGGGAAATCGGCCGCTTTCCGCACAGAAAACACGCACACAAAGTGCTACTTTGCCTGCACGTGTAATACAAAATTTAATTATTCCTCTCTCCTGGAAAAAAATCCTTGCGGACGCCCATGGGTTTCCCCCAGTTTGCTCTCCCGCGCGCGTTTAAGAGTTCCTTGCTATTTTTTGAAGCTTATCCCATACAGGCAAAGTACGTGACAGTTTGGTCGGAACGATGTGGCAGGGTGGAATGAGGATGGAGGAGGGGAGGGGGTGGGAAATCCCCCGATTCTTCGCGGCCTGCTGACACAGCCGACGCGTTCTTTCGCACCATTGTGCGCGACACGGAGTTTTGAAAGTTTAATAGAGTTGTACTCTCGGCGACGGGGAAAATGTCGATGGGATATGACGATCGCGCGACCGCGTCGTGTCCCGCTGCGGAATTTGCGAGAGGGGGGGGGGGCGGTGGATAGCTTGAAGAAATTGATAGTTTCTCGTTGGACGAGTCACAGATTTTCTTATCTCCTCTTGGACTTTTACGAGTTTTAAATTAGCGGAGTGGCTTCTTTCGAGCGCATTTTTCTTCTTTGAAGTTGTATAATTGTTACACTTTAAACTTGTTTAAAATGTTTCGAGCGAAAGTTGTACGGCCTTTCAAAGGTAAGCAAAGTTGATCAAGTGCAACTTTTCATTGCATATATACAGAGTTCTATTCTGATAAAAATGGTCGCAATCAAAATAATGAAATTGATCAAAATGTTGAAGTAATCAAAATGATCGAAAAAAGAATAATTAAAATAATCAAACAATTAAAATAATTAAAACGATCGAAACAATCTGCATGATAAAAATAATAATCAAATAATTTTGATCATATGGACTATTTTGATCGTTTTGATTATTTTTATTCTTTTTATCGTTTTTATTATTTTATTAATTTTATTGTTTTGATCATTTGAATATTTTTATAATATTGATTATTTTGAGTGTTTCGATTCATTTGGACAAACTAGTAAAATATCTGTTTTTTTCATATTACAATAACGATTCATTATATCAAGCACTTACACACACGATAAATTGATGAGTTTACTAATCAAATTAATAACTAAATAAAAAGCTATGTATTATGAACAACATAATATCAAGTTCAAATATTAAACAATATCAATTGTTGAGTTTATTTACTATTTACTTTTCTCATGAACTTTCTCGATGATGAAGAATTACGCTTCAGTGAATTTAAAATAATTTATTGAGTTGTAATGTAACTTATATGACATTGTGTGCTCTACTACATTGAATTTATTTTTTGTCCTCTGCATTACTATTATTAAAATAAACTATGGTAGTTTTATTTTTTAAAAATCAAGATGACTTTGTTTTTTATCAAACAAAAATTCAAATTTTCATAATGTGAAATTTACTGCAAATTAGAAATTGACAAACTTATGTTCAAATTTTTTGTCGCATTATTGCAAGTGCCTTAAAAATCGTGGTAAGAGTTACGAGGGGACTAATCCAACATTTGAAAGTCCTTGCTTCTTTAATATAAAGAATTTTTTGTTGTAAGGAATTTTTTGGCTCGCAAATAGTACGAGAAATAAAAATGCAAATCTAACATAATGCCCTCTGTAAATGTTAACCGCGCTCGTATAGGAGTGTCCTGTATCAAGTTTCAAGAACTCCCGAAGTATTATTGATGGGTATAAAAAGAGAGGATCCTTTTTATACGCTTTTATTATACTTTTGCGAGAAGAAGGAAGAGCTACATCGAAGTAAAGTGAAGGAAATTTCCATNAGAATCGCGATGTGTAACTTTGTCACGTATCGCGCATAAAATTGCGATATAAAGACACAACGCGTAACTTTACGAATCGGATCTCTCGGTTCTAAATAAATCGGTTTCCTTCTCTAGACGAACTTATTGCAGCGATAGGAAGGTTGAAAAAAAATGTATTCCCTTTATTTGATAAGATCACTGCACGCTGTAACTTCATCAATTTCTTTTCCGGGAAAATTATTTTTTTTCCAGAAATTACTCTCTTGCGACGCACCGCGGTTTTTCTAATTATCTCTCCGCAAACGTTTTCCGCAAATTACGTCACGCGTTAATTTATATCCCTCGTCCGCCTTTTTCTCGCAAATTGCGATTCGAATTTCTTTCACACGCGTTATATGTTCATTATATCTTACACCCGTGTCGTCCGCATTTCTACGCTCGATGGGAAAGAATGGAGCTTCCCACGTCTGGGAATTTTTATAAAAAACGTGCGTTATCATAGATTGAGAATCGAATGGACCGCACGTTAAATGCAAACTATCAGTTCAGTTTTTGGAAGCATAAAGCTGTGCACGCATCGCGGAACACGCACAATGACGAGTGCATTGACCGTGCATTCCGGTATTTTTTTTTGCTCACGCGTTGCTGCGCGTATCTTTAACAATTCCAGATTTATATGATGCCGCCAAAAAAGTCGGCTGCAGCTTTGCGCAAATTTTTGCTCGAAAAGCGCATAGCGTCGTAAAAAAATATTGCATCCAGAAATATTTGTGTTTTTCGCGAAAAATATATTTGCAAATAAAAATAAAAAAAATATATATATTATAGTCATATATAATATATACAAGGTGTATCTAAATAAGTACGAAAAATTTTAGATGGTTTTTTGTCGAAAATTAAAAGTAGTTTCCTATATAAATATATACTCTTATATCCCTTCTTGAGAAGCTACACTTTTCTAAAGAGGAAGGTAAACATTAAGTTTTTATTCTTTTTCTCAAATTTCAGACAAATTAAAAAAATGAAACTTGGTGAATATTTTTCACTAATACAAAGAATATTTTTTAATATTAAAAAAAAATGAGAACATAATTTTTACCTCTTTCCTTAAAAGTGTAATTCCTCGGGGAAAGGTATAAGAGTACATGTTTATATAAGAAACTCTTTCCTTAATTTTTGACAAAAAATCATCTCCTACAATTTTTCGCACTTATTTAAATACACACTGTATATTAATTAGGTAAATAATATGCAGGGTATCTTAAAATTAAATTGATAAATTTTAATTATAAAAGACATAAAACAAGCCAATTTTGTCAATATATCTGTTAAATAGATAAGTCATTTTGGTACTAAAGAATCGAAGACTAAAACAATATTTAACATAAAACATTGTTTAAACCATTTTAATCGAAGTTTAAACAACCTTATTAAAGTCTTAGTTAACTAAGACATGGTTTAATATTGTTTGACATTGTTCAACATTATTTGAACAAGATTGTTGACTAAGCTAATGTCAATATTAAAGCATTCAGTGTTCAGTCACTTTAGATTTATTACTATTTAATTAAAATTTATTTTTGAAATGGATAAGTTTTCTTATGAAGAACTGGCTGATATATATCTGATTTACAGCTGGATATGATGGAAGAGTAGGAAAATTATATTTTACTTCGAAAACTGTCCATTTGCGGATCCGGATTTATTGACAAAATTGACTTGTTTTGATGTTCTTGTTTTACTGGTTTAGTTTTAGGACACTCTGTAGATATTCATTTTAAAGGCGCATTATCCGACTCCACTCCTGATTGTGATACCATCATGTCCTGACAATCGCGGCAAACTTTCCCGATCAGTCCTAACGTGTGGGCGAATAAAGTTAGTTTCTCGAAGAAGAAACGACGCGATCGAATAAAAAGTGATGCCCCATTCGTAGTCTTTTTCTCTCCTTTTTCCCTACACTGTGGACATACATGTATATATCCACGACGGCGGCTCTAAACTTTCGACCGGCTCGACGAAAACTTTTTTATCCACTCCGTAGGTCGCTAGACTACAATTTTTTTTTACGAGCGCGATCGTCGAACTATCGTAAAAGTTTGTTGCCTCAATCGATTTGGCTAAAATAGTGGCTGTGCTAGCTTAACAGGATGAAGGTGCACTTGAAAATGACTAAAATATCAAAAATCTTCTTCATTTTTTAGAAAGTAGTAGAAGAAGAGAAATAGATGTCTCCTGAACATAATTTGAGTTATACAAAATTTTTTTGATACGTCTGAATGTCTTAAAAATATGTAAAAAATTAAAAAGTAGTAAAATATTTGAAATGCATTCTTCTAAAATCCTCGTTTTTGATCTTTATTTCTTATTTTCTTGGAAATTACTAATGTAATCTTTTTATGTTTTATCTATTTAGAAATAAATTAATTATAATTTGATTAATCGGCGTTTTGAAGAAATGTAATTTATCAAGAGTTACAAGCAATAAAAGTCGCAAAAATGATTGATTTTATTTAAATTGTAGAATTTAAAAGGCATTAAAAGGTATTATTCAGTAAAAAATATCGATCAAAATCATCAAACATATGAGGAAAAAAGTAAAAACATATTCAGATATATTAAATATCGAGAAAAAATACAGTTAAAATTTAATTTACATAAAAATTGAATGTAAAAATTAAATGTAAATTTAAAATAGGTAAAAAAAGAAATAAAATTAATCTATAAATAAATATATAAACTAATCAAAATAAATTTAACCAAAAATTAATAATAATATTCACTTTGTTTATACACATTTTCAGTTTTTATTTCAATTACAATTTTGCCATCTCTGCATAATTTTATGCGGATGCATAACGATTTTATAATTCAAATTTTATGATCATAAAATTGTCAAATGTTGCCCCAATCTAATAACTGCTATGGGAATAAATAAATAAGTAAATGCGCAATTTGCGAGACATCGAGAAATCGATTAAGCGAAATGACGTAAGACAGTGCAATTTGGTCAAAGGACCGAGGGATTGATCGGCTGATAGGGCGTACGATTGTTTGCGGAACTGCTGATTAAACGTTTGTTCATTAAAACACAGACGGTGTGTCGTGGATAGCAATAAATATTCCATTTCGTGACCGCTTACTCACTTATCTTGTCTGGCCTTATCTTCAGATCGGATTTAGCGTCGAGGTCGGGTAGAGAGAGAGAGAGAGAGAGAGAGAGAGAGAGAGAGAGAGGAAAAGAAAAAAAGAGAGAGATAAGAGAGAAAACTGTCTCGAGAAACGAGCGCATTCTTTCATGCACTATTATATACAACTTATGTTGCTTTTATGTGTGCACACTGTGTAGATTTATAACATATTTCATCCGTTATCTCGACTGCCCTTATTATGAACTTACATCCATCAGCTGCACAAACTCACGAATTTATACTCTCGTACTTATATAGTGACACTCGTGTTTATCTCGTGTTCTATTCCTGATTTTCTCCGTATGATAGTTCGGTATAGACGCAGATTTTACTAGAGACCTACCTTGGGACCAATCTTGTTTGAAGCGAGCTTAATGGGGGATATGTTTGTCAGGACATGTGACGCGTTCTGTTTTACCGACTTTAAGTTAGGTTAGGTTCACTTTTTATTGAATATACAGATTAAAAAATCTTCTACAATGAAAATATACTGATAATAATGAATGGGGAGCGCTGTCCGGCAACTAATTTTTGCTGTTTTATGCCTCGACATCGATTCCGCACGTAAATATACATACATAATTAATTAAAGTACGAATCTTTTGATACAGACTTTTTAATCTCATTTTTATTATTTTTGTATTATATATTTATGTCATCTCTATTGGGAGCGCCATATTTTGTGCACAAATAAATTGCTGAACTTTTATATTAAATAAGTATTGTTATGAGCTGATACAAGAAGTAAAAAAAACTAATTTTTTAACTTTTATGGTTTTTTAATATGAAATTACAGCGCTCCCTGTTCATTATTATCAGTACTTTAATTGTGGAGAAGGATTTTTCAATCTATATAGCCATTAAAAAGAATCAATGTCGGTAAAACAGTCATGGTCAGCATCCCCTTAAGAAGGAAACCTAGTTTATAGGAGGCTGAAAAATACATAATTTTTAGAATTTTATTCTTAGCTAAAATAAGACCAATCAATTCCAAATTTTAGACATTTTATTATACATTTAAATTATGTAAAATAATTTTTTATTAAAATTTAATAATATTGAAGTTTTATTTAAAAAATAAAACTCTATATTGATAACGCCCACTTTTACTGTGTACATACATACAACCTAGCAATGGTAATTTTTGTCTGAAACAAAAAACTAATACATTTCTTTTTAATGTTATATTATTACCTTCTATTTAAACTAAAAAATTGAAAGAAAAGTTAAATTAGATTATTTTTTGTAAAGAAAAGTCGCAATTTTTTCGTGAAAATTGTAACTTTTTTAAAGTTGTAAAAGTTTTTCAATTTTTGCTTTTTTTAAAATTTTTTTAGTTTAAATAAAAGTTAATATTATAACATTAAAGAAATAAATTAATTTTTTCGTTTCAGACAAAAATTACGATCGCTAGGTTGTACACAGTGAAAAATGGGCGCTATCAATATAGCTTTATTTTTTAAATAAAACCAATATTTAAAAAAAAAAAATTATTTTACATAATTTAAATGTATAATAAAATGTGTCTAAAATTAGGAATTAATTGGTTTTATTTTAGCTGAGAAAAAAATTTTAAAAGTTCTACAGTTTATTTGTGCACAAAATATGTCGCTCCCAATAGAGATGATATGAAAGAATAGCGCTCCCCATTCATTATTATCAGTACTTTCATTGTGGAGACTTTTTCAATCTGTATATTGAACAAAAAGTGAACCTAACCTAACTTAAAGTCGGTAAAACAGAACAACGGCAGCATCCCTTTAAGGAAGGAATATCAGAGCATATATATTTATGTGAAAGCTTTTCCTTAATTTTCGACAAAGAATCGTCTCTTAAAATTTTTCGCACTTATTTAGAATCACCCTGCGACAACAGCTGGCGCCGGGAGCGTCCCACCTACGATGTCGTACGCATCCGGAATCTGGAAATATTCGCGATAATCAGAGCGGCGCGAAGGCGCATTTCGCCGAGGACGATGAAAAATCGAGAGAGCGATGATCGGCTCCGATGGACCGCCGTTTCCGATCGCGCATTACTGCCGAGAATGCACGAATCGTACAATCCAAGTGCCGGCATAACTGGCCAAGTCGAGAGGCCCCACGTGTTCCAGAGTACCTCATTTCAACTCGTCGACGTACAGGCGCGTGCGCGCGCGTACGTGCGGAGCTTAGATATTTTGGCCGTTAGAAAATCGAATGACTCCATAGAACGTATTCCATGTATGGGATTTCTCGAGAAATTATTCTTAAGCGTTTCTAGAACGTTTTCTAAAATTAAGAATATTTTAATTATTTTAATTTTTATATATAAATATGTATAATATTTTATATTATATTTTATAAAATATTTTATAAAATATTTTATATAATAATTTATATAATATTTTATATGATATTTTATATAATATTTTATAAAATATTTTATATAATATATTTTATGTTAATAAATTCTTCATTGTAATAACGAATAGCCGTATTTTTATGCAGACCGTTCATTTGGTATCATATGCTCATATTGTTAAAGGAGAACGTATATGCGATTATAATAGGTGACAAATACACTACACTGTATAAATTGGAACACTATATATGTGTTGGTGTTACGCTATATATGAATGGTGTTTTATTAGAAGAATGGATGAAGTTAATAAATGGCTTGAGAAAGAAGACTTGAGCGTCTTATAAGAGAAGTGTTCACGAGTAAGTAACGTGTAACATAATCTAATTTAATCGTTCAGGTCTCGTGCTCGGTCTATACATATTAGTATGTCTATGTTTTCTTTATGATTTTTGTTTGCCTTGTGCGCTTTAAAATAATGTACTTTTTTGTCAATGTAAAAATAAATTCCCATTTCGTCTAAATTAAGAACATCTGATACTAATCTTTAGAGAATTCCTCTTTTAAGGTAAGAGGATCTTTTTGACGCTTATTTTAAAACAAAGTATTCTAAAAATAAATGTGAAATTCTTAAAATAAAAATATATTTTTTCAATAATAATAAAATAAATAAAATATTTATCAAATAGAAATAAACAAAATTAAAAATTCTTATAATAAGAGAAATGAGTTACATAATCAATTATACGGGGTGAATCTAAATAAGTGCAAAAAATTTTAGATGATTCCTTATCGGAAATTACCGGGAGTTTCTTATATAAACATATACTTTTTAAAGTGTTAAAAATTAAATTTTGATTTTTTTCTCAAATTTCAGACAAATTAAAAAAAAATGAAACTTGGTGGACATTTTTTATTAATGAAAAGAATATTTATTAATATTAAAAAAATATATAAAAACTTAATTTTTATCTCCCTCCTTAGACACGTATAACTCTTCAGGGAGGGATATAAGAGTATATATGTTTATATAAGAAATTTACCTTAATTTTCGACGAAGAATCATTTCTTAAAATTTTTCGCACTTACATATTTAGATATACACCCTGCAAAATTATAGATTGTACAGTTTTTTTTATTGCGGTTTCCGATTTTTTTTGCCATAAATATAAATTTAAATTGCTTATAAATCGTTTAAATAAACGAATCTAGATATACATTGCAGAATAATTCTAAAGCTCATCAATACACGGTAAATCTTATTAAAATTTCTCGCTTTTCTCTCTTCGACATCTCCCTGTACTCTTCGACGAGCAATAATTTTCTTTCCAATCCCCGTTCGGCTTTGTACTTACTTCCTCACCCTTCGTTCCATTTTAATTAAAAAAGACATTGGCCCCTTGAGAGATCCCTTTGTTGCTGATCCCTCTTTCTCTTTCTCAGTTTGAAGCTTACGTCACTCGTCGGCTAACATTCTTCGTAGCCAATTACGACAAATAATCGCGTAATCAATGAATTATCGAAGTCCGCTTTGCGGAAACGTCGTGTCTCTATTACTTTCCGCGCAACTCGCTCTAATCTTCTCTCTTTTATTTTTTTTCTTTTTTTTTCGAAGACTCGATGATATCGAAAATGAAATTATTTTCTCGCGAGGCAGAGCACGATTGCTTGTATAAAGTGCGAAATCGGTTGTTCGTACAAAGTGCATCCCAAGCAAATCCTCATGCGACCAAGAGTGAGTTGGAGTTTATATAGCCATTTAATATACTCCCTGGCGATAAATTTTATCTCTTAGTAAAAAGTTCGTGGCAGATACATTCATATATGTATACAAGGTGTCCTATTTTAAATAATCTATTATTAGTTTTTCGAAAACCAAGGCTTCCGTCGAAAAATGTTATATTTTTTAATGGAATATCTTTTTAAATGGAATTTGGCACAAAAATTTATCAGTTAGAATAATGTAAAAATAAATGATTTACGAAATATTTTCTGCTTTATTCTGATACATTTGGATAAAAAATATCTCGTAATATATTTTTCAATAATCTTATCTTAATATTTTTTTGCACAAAATAATGAGATAAATTACATGATGTAAAAAATTCTGATGAAAAAAAAGGCAATTTGCAATGTGCACTGCTTTTTTAAAAAATAATTATTTATATATTTTTTATACTAATTATAATTTTTATCTCATTATTCTATGTAGAAATTTACTAAGGTAAGATTCTTTAAAAAATTAATATATTACTTAATATATTTCTTATTGTTGTCAGAAAATAAAACAAAATATTTTGTAAATCGCATTCATTTTTCGACTATTCTATTTTCACAATTTTTTACACCAAATATATTACAAGAAATCGATTTATCTAAGAAAATTATGATGGTTCCGTAAAAAAAAAATCCGAAAGGAGCATTATTTGAAATGGCACACCCTGTACATTTATTTCTTCGTTCCCTCTGTGCATTAAGTAACGCAAGTTTCTCCCGGGGATGGAAAAGAGATAAATGTGGGTGCTTATACTATATCAGTTGCGACTTTGTCCTAACATATGGACGATGGCTCGCGAGTGCTTTTGTCACCTGTCCACCGAGGATTGCCTCTAGTTTAACTCTCTAATCGCCAGTTATCGGCGAATCGGCCGAGCTATTAAGCATTTTCCTTAAAAGGGAAACCTAGTTTAGAAGCGCTTTTTTTATTCTAAAATTCAACTTCTGATAACTCAAACTTATTTAGCGTTGCTGTGTATGATAATGTATATTTTATTTTTTTTTTCTTAAAAACTATTGATTTTACGAAAAGAGTAAAAGAAATAAAAAAAAGTTTCTAAAAGAATCAAGCTTTCTATTGCATATTTTTAGATAATTACATTGCAGCCCGTTAAAAAGTTTTAATAAAGAATTGATTAGGGGTTGTTTCATCCTCTTATAACGATATGGGATTAAATCATCACGATTAAAAAAATACAATTAAAAATATTAATTCTCCTTTTTACTAGAGGAAAATCTCTGTCTATGTTTTTAACTTGTCTCTCTAAAATATAAAAAGGAAATAAAAATCAAATTTTTACCTCTCTATAGTACGTGAAAGACCTTCCTTTAATTTTCGACGAAAAATTATCTTGTAAAATTTAAAAAAAATTGAAATTTAATTCACTTTATATACGTGTATATATATTTTTCGTCACCAAATTGCACCGATAATTGTCGCGAGTTACAATCGGCGATTTTCATTGTCGACACTTCGTTAAGGGAAGTTTGCAGAGGGAACTAGCGTGTCGCGAAAATCACTAGCGCTCTGAATGTTAAAAATACATTATAAAGTAAACTAACTGCATTGTTATTCGTCAAACAATATTGTCTTTCTTTTTCTATCCTGATTTCTCAATTTTCGACTTTCATAGTTATATTATGCCGTTGCATGCGTCATGAATACTTAACGAGAAATTGTTGTCGCACACATAAAGAGTTGTCAGCAGTAAAATTCTAAACTCTTTATTTAATCATCCTTCTCTCTCTTCCTCTCTGACCGTGTATAACTGTAGCAAGAGAGAATTCTGCTAAGTTTAACGCGAAATATGTTTGGAATTACGACGGTCGAGACGTTACACCTCGTCGGCGAGTTTTCGCGAAATCGCCATTTCCGGTGTAGCACCGCTTGCAATTTTCCCGCAAAACTCTCGGCAAACACTTTTCTTTCGCCGGTTACACACTTACTTTGCGCGCGCGCCGAGATGAAAAGTTACGAAATATCCGAAAGAGTTCGCCAAAGCCGGGGAAATTCCGGCCGTAGATATAGTTACAAAATCCTCCACAATAATTTCAGACTTAAGAAAGTTAAACAGGATCCGCATTGGCTCTCGAGATAGCGTTCTGTGGATGGGGGTAAGAAACCCTCTCTCTCTTGCGAGGAGAAGCAGGATCTAAGTACTCTTAAGAACCGTGCCGGGGTGTTTACCTTGCCGCGAGGAGCACCTGCAAAAATATCGGGAATATCAGGAGGCAAAGGGGGTATATTGTTCGCTGATCCTATCGTAGATGTGGACGGGGAGGTGTATCGGTCTTCATCGAAATTCACAAGTGGACCGATTCGCGCTAATCCGCTTAGAGCCCATCGGCGGGATATTCGGCTTGTTCAATATAATGGTATATATATATATCCGCGCGGCATATTTTTTTTACATCGTGTACATCATTATACAAAGCTCTACGTGGCAATGTAATTAATCGGATAATTTAAATTTATTTTTTACATCACTAAATTATTGTACAAAGCTCTACGTAGCAATGTAATTAATCAAATAATTCAAATTTATTAGGAAAAATTTTTAGATTTATAAATATATCTATTTATATTTTACAGTTACATTTTTAGGATATAATATATAACTTTTATTTCTTGAATTTGTATATTTTATTCGTAAAATAGATGGATCTTCTTGTGTGTAATATCATAACATATTTTACTATAGATAATTATACAAAGCTGTACATAATAATGAAGTTAATAAAATCAAATTTATTTTTTAAATCTTGTTGCAATTAATAAATGTATATATAAAATGGTTTAAAAATACGTTACCTTTATATGTGCATTATATAGGAAAGAGAAGAGATTTTATTATTTTGTTAACCTGCCAGATTAGGTACAGTTACATTTTCATTTTTTAAAAATTTTATTTTATATTAATAAATTATACCTTTAGGCTATGATATAATTTCTTTTTCACCAATATGTATGTACATTATATTCATAAAGCAAACATAAAAATGGATTCATAAAATATTAAAAAAATATAATGCGAATTATTGAATGAAGAACTTTTATTTATGTCGATGTGAAAGTGATTTTCTATCCGCGGTGCATAAAGGGATTGAATTTGATGAACCTTTAAAAGCACATACGCCCTAGAAAGTAATAACTTATAATTGGATCATCATCGTGATCTTGCGGTGCATCTCCGAAGCCATCGTTCACATAAGACTATATCTTACAGCGAGATTATCGTCGATCCATTTTTTTTACATAATAAAAGGAGGAATATTCCCACACTCAGTATTCAGTGTGTAGTTATTGAAATTCATTTCAATAGTTATTTACCGCACCGTGTCATTAATTATGCAAAGAGCTGTGCGCTAATGAGTGGGTCTAACAATTTCAATCATCAAGTCGCGAAATTATGCAACTATTATCATCCATAAAGTCCATATATATTATAATATTATTATGCATTATTCCATTAATCGAGTATATAACCCCCGACGTTAATTAACGATGCTACTTGCTCTAACTAAACCATACGCGACAATATCTATTGGAAAATTACAACTCGTCGTAATAAAAGATTCATCGAAGATAATTAAGGGGATGGTGACTATGTCTGCTTTAGCGACAAATATTATTTTCATTTAACTCTTTATCCGCTATACGGAATAAAAAATCCTTTACTAGAATTAAAGTATTCATAATAACAAATCTGGGCTATTATATGTGTATATAAAAAGAAACCAAGAAAGTTAAATAATTACAGTTTTCTTATCGCGTTTAGGTTTAGGTTAGGTTGACCCAATGCAAAAGACTGATAGAAAAACTGTAATTATTTAGTTTTCTTGTTTTTTTTATATACATATATATAGTAGCCCAGATTTGTTATTATGAATACTTTAATTCTAGCAAAGGCTTTTTCATTCTGCATAACCAATAAATGGTTAAATGAAAATAATGTTTATCAATAAAACAGTTTAGGTTTAGGTTAGGTTGACCCAATGCAAAAGACTGATAGAAAAACTGTAATTAATTAATTTTCTTGTTTTTTTATATACATATATAGTAGCCTAGATTTGTATTTGAAGGCTTTTTCATTCTGCATAATCAATAAATGGTTTAATAAAAATAATATTTATCAATAAAACAGACACAATTAGTATCCCCTTAATCAATACATATTTCCATCCTACACTCGCACAAACACATATCGAGCACGTTTATACGCAATTTGCGGGAATTCGCTGATTCTCCGACAGAATCGCCCTCGTTCTAAAGGACGATATAAGAAAGAACCGCGAAGCTACTTAATTTCGAACCCCATTTCGCCATCACCCGGTATGCGAGAACGTCGCTTTGTCATGTATCACGCAATCACCTCTGTCTTTGATGTTGAGCGATCTTTTATGGCGCGCACTTTTCCTCGTTATGCAACCATCTGCATGCTAACTCGTTCGCACGCTCTTTGTCTTTCGCGTTATCTCGCGCATCGCTGCGATGTTAAAAAAATAAAATAAAATACAACAGAGAGAGAGAGAGAGAGCACGAAAGCACGACTTTTGATGTTTTACAAGCAACTTGCTAATTCAGCAGTACGCTATCCATTTTTATAACGTATCCCCTTCTTCGGCCCCGTGTTCTGCTTTCCGAGGCGTGCGTAGTAATTAAACGCCGACAAAGGGAGAGAGAGAGAAAAAGAGCGTCGGCAAGCACCCCTTTCGCGATCCGGCAAGAGCCCGACAAAGAGACCAGAAGCCGTTTGTCGGATCGTCCCTGTCGCCTGTCCTTTGCCAATCGAGAGCCAGCCGACCTTAGGAGCAAACACAAAAGAGCGCGTTGCGTCCGGTTAACTTATCTCTTCTCGGCCTCTTTCTCTTTCTCACTCCCTATACACGTATGCGTATACGTCGGTCCCCCACGTGCGCCTACGGCGATGGATAGAGAAGCCCCGATTTCAATACGTATATGTGTACGTGCCCGGGAATCCCCGGGAAACGACGCACGCCACGCCGCTCCACGTTGTCATTCCCGTTCGTGTCCCATTGTTCCCGCCGATCGACAACGGGTCGAAATCCGCCCGTATCGCTACGGATGGATCTGTCCCCCGACGCTGTTTTAACAGCCCCGGTTCGGCCGATACGCGCGGTTTCCCCGAATGCATCTGTCAGGGATCGATTTGTATGCGAATTTTTTAGAAACAGTTGTGTGCACTGCTGATTTCTTCCTCTCCCTCTCTCTCTCTCATTCAAAAATCCGATGTGTAAATCTGGGTTTTTTTCGCTGTAGTTAAACTACAAAATCGCACTTGTGTAAAATTTTGAAATTTTCAGATTTCTGGTTTAAAATTGACGTTTAATATTGTCAATTTCTTTATTTTGTCTTTGTCTTGAAATTATAGGGCGGATCATTTTAGTGTTTCATTCTAAAATCCCTAAGAAAAAATGTTTCATTGTTTGATCTTAAGAGGGACACAATTGGCAATATCAATTTATTTACAAATGGCACCGTCTTTGAAAAATTATTTATCACTTTTTTAAAATGGAAATCGACTTTTTTTAACAAAAGTTGTAGGTTTCGTCGAGTCAAATTCATCATATATTATTAGTAAGGTTTTTCTTATTTTTGGAATGAGTTGTATAATTTTTTAATTTTTGGAATATTAGTGTTTCTGTAAAACGATATCAAGAAATGCTTATGAAATAGATATAAAGTTTCCCTAGAAGCATCTCTTTTCTAGATTCACGACCATATTTCCTTTTAGCGACACTGAAATCATTTTTACACAACTTCACTTTGATCATATTTATTATCTCTCGCAATAGGTAATTTTTGAACTAATTAAATTGATTTAATATTATTATGCAATAATCAATGAATATTGCTACCAAAAAACACAAAATAAAATTTAATCTTAACAAAAAGTACCTTTTGATATATTTGCGAAATGTTCCAAAATTAAAAAAATTATATAATTCACGGTTTCTTCCGGAAAAATTCTTAACTAATGCATATAATTAAATTTATCTCGACGAGATCTAAACTATTGTTTAAAAATCAGTTTTATTTAAGAAACACGATTAGATAGAAATTTCTCGAAAGTAGCGTTGTTTGTAAACAAACTGATATCTCTGTCTCGTGTCTCCCTTGGGGTCAAACAGTTTTTGTACAAAACATTTTTTGAAACAGCCGTAGGAAGAGAGATATTTAGGGTAGGACATTAAAATAACCCTGTACATGTTCGTATATATGTATGTGTACGCCGCAACACGCAGTCCTCCTCGAGATTGGGCACTTGTAGAGAGTATAATGGTGCTCTATTCCAGGAGACCAGGTTTTCTTATCTGATGTACCCTGACCGCCTCTACCCTTGGGACAGACAGTTATATGGTACATGTAGTAAGGATGGCGGTATCGACCGGGCATTTTCCTTATTGGCTCGCTTTCCCGGCTCTCGAAGGAAAAATCCAAAAAGGATTCGATAAAATCGTCTGTCCACCCTCCGCCTCCCTTTCTTTCCCATACCTGACCCGTGCTAAGAAAACAATTCCGATCGACGCTCCCGAATACATTCGGAGAGACTCCTTTCGTTCCGGATCGGCAGCGAAGAAATGACATCTTCGGTATCGATAGTATCCGGAAGTAACCGGGATTGTGTGAGAGAATAATATCGATTCGCGCGAACTTGCGTGCACTATACAGAGTGTAACTAAACAAAGGTATACGAAGCACGTCATCGGATGCAGGATGACAAACTAAATTGAAAAGTCCTGAGCCATTTTTTAATCTGAGCTTTGATTTTGACGCTGTAAATTGTTAAATCAGCGCGTGGCTACAACGGAAAACAGGCCCCGCCTTAATAGGCCTTAGTACGCCCACTAAGGCGGAGCCTACGTTGTTTTCCGTTGTAGCCACGCGCTAATTGGCACACTTTAACAATTTGTAGCGTCGAAAATAAAGCTCGGATTAAAAAATGGCTCAGGACTTTTCCATTTAGTTTATCGTCCTGCATCCGATGACGTGCTTCGTATACCTTTGTTTAGTTACACCCTGTATAGAGCGCTCCTTCTTCTCGCGCGATAAATGTTAAGACCGCGATAAATTTTTCGATAAAACGATAATACTTGACGGAACGTTACGTTACAGGTCCTCCCTCGTCCAGGCGATACACGTGGCAAATACGCGAAGGAAAGGCAAATATTTATACGATTCTCGTGAAATACGAGCCTTCGATCCCCCGACGAGCTTTTTTCAACGTCTCGTCTCTCTCGTGTCGATTGAATTTTTTTCCAATTTAGGCGCGTGTGTGCGAAAAAAATGTTCTTATATTCGTCGAGAAAGACGACGACGTCCCTCGGAAGGGTGGACACGCGCTTGGAATACCAGGAAGTTAATTAAATACCAAGGAAAAGAAAAAGAGAGAAATTTGTCGTATACGCGAATATCTTTAATAAAATCGATATATACGAAATTTAATGGTTTCGTTATTATTGTTTTATGTGTTTCATAAACGAGAGAGCAGTCGAAGGGAGGGTATAAGAATGCGTGATGATTCTTCAACGAGCTACAACGATCTTAAAAGGGTAGATTTATCTTGAAATTCTCTGGCGTACGCGGAGCATTCTTCTTCTTCTCCTGCTATTCGTTCGTATTGATATTGAGCGAACGTAAAGTTTATTATCAGAATGCATTTTATAAGTATTGAATCGCTAGTGTATATAAAAGAATTGTATAAAATTCAATAGAAATGTATTATATTTTATAAATATATTTTATAAATATATTCTCTGGTGGACGGATTATAATTATTTTTATTAAATCTTTTATCAAATTTATGTACATATACATATATGTACAATAATTAAATATAATAATATAATATAATATAATATATATTCTATGTATATAAAATATATAATATATAATAATATATGTGATAATTTTATGTAATACATTATGTACAAAAAATAATATATACATAATATATACATATATTATACGTAATATATTATGTATATACTATGTATATAAAAAAAAATATATACATAATATATACATATATTATACGTAATATATTATGTATATACTATGTATATAAAAAATATATATATATATATATAATATATAATAACATATGTAATAATTTTATGTAATATATACATATATTGAAACCTCAGAAATACAATAAATCTTTTCAAAATTTCCATTCCTTAGATATTTATTCGCGTTAGCTAGAGAATTTTGTTGTAATTGCCGATAATACAACGAGATAAATATTAAAAAGTGTAAAAATATTCATAAGCACAATTTCTCTTGCATAGCCGGTCGTGTAATAATAATTTAGGTCTAAGAATTTATCGTCGCGTGCGCGACTATAATCATAATTAAAGAAAAACCGTATCACATGATTACACGTCAGAGGAATTTGCGAGCAATGCGGTATATGGCACGTTATTTTTCAGGTGTATCCATTTTCAGCTGACTTCCATGCCATCAACTTTCTCCGTTCTCTTTCGCCAGCGACACGATACTCGCTATACTTCGCAATTAGAGGAGGCATTATTAAAACGTAAAGTTTGTTTTGCTGTCGAGAGGCGGGAAAGTCGCGCCAATGAATTGTTTCGCATTCTTGGCTTCGGTCCCTGGATCAGTGTGGGTTTTAATCGAATTATCCGTCCAAGTTTCGGGCGAGAAATTCTCCACCAAAAGTCGGCGATAATGAATTAAACGGTCGCTAAACTCCCATTCGCGCGATTATTTTGCGTTATAAATATAGGCGAGCTTATCGGCGAACGCGCCATATTTTCGATCGGCGAAGGAATAAGGCAACAAATATATAAGAACGCGAATTGCAATTTGCACGTACGGCTGCTTGTTATTGCGCCATTGTTTGTTATTATTGCACAAATTATTGCAGTTTTCAGTTTTATTTATATATAGGTATATATGGTGGTTATTGCAAATATTATATTTACGAGCGACAAAGTTACAGTTTTTTGGCAAGGAACCATTGTCACGTTTGGTCGCAACTGTTACAAAACGTTACGCAACTGACAATAAGAACAATGAGAAAATTTACAGTATTAATTACACCCCTATATAAGAGCGGATTGTTTCGCGTTTCAAAAAACAGAAATAATAAAAAAATATAAAGACGAAAATGTTTTAATCTTTCTTTTTCGCGGAGATTGCTATTTTAAAATTTAAATATTTTTTTGTAAAACTGTAAACTGTGCAGATTTTGATGGACGGACAATTAAGACAGTTTCGGCTGGGAAAATATTAAAATTTAAATAATTAATATATTTTGAGTTTCTCTATATTAGATTCTGCAGGATGAAAAATGCAAAAGTTTATTTATTATAACATTTAACACTGTCGCGTAACTAGATGACATATATTTCACATTCTCGCTTGCAGAATCTCTCTGCTACATTTAGCCCTAGATGATATCGATTTACGGATTCGACACAAAGACCCGGAAACTCGGAAACTAAGTCATTGTTTCTGAATGGCTATAGATACGTAACTTCTTAACTCCTAAATGTCATCCACGTGGAATGATCACGATTACCACATTATGCAACTGCTAAACTTTATATGCGTTTCCTCCAGAAATATACTATCCTAGTTAACATGCTATATCGATTTATCTGAAGATTTATTGTAGATATTTCCTTACGTCTCCTGCTTAAGTTTCTTTTAATATTTTTATGTCTTTATTTTAATTAAATAATTTAAAATATTTTCCACACATACAGGACGTTTCTAAATTAGTGCCAAAACTTTAGGAAATAATTCTTTGTTGAAAATTAAATTTATTTTATTCAAATATTATTTCATTAATTTAAAGGAAAGAAGAAAAAGTGTTTTATACTATTCTGGATGCTTAACAAAGGAAAAATTTATTAAATCAAAATTACAAAACTAGGTCTATTTTATCACAAAAATATATCAGTTAAGAAATATATGTCTACACTAAAAAAGATCCATGTATTTTTACATGGATATTACTTGTTCAGAATTGGAAAATTACTTGCCTATCACTGATATTTATTTTGCCATTTCTTTTAAAGTAAAAATACATATTAATGTAAAAATACATGTAAAAAATAGTTAAAATTATTATTTTTGTGCAAAAATCATATGTAATTTTAAATTTACTATTTCTACTTTATTCATTAGAACTTCATTTTATAAGTATTTATTCATTTTATTTAGAACATTATTTTATAGCATTTATACATTCCTATGTGTAATTCCATGTTCAGTGAAATATTTTTAATCTTGAAAAATAGTTAAAAATATATTTCATATAAAATAACATATAATCTGTAATCTTCCATTTATTTAGCAATATTGCATGATTATGCTGGGTCAGAAAAAACCTAGCATAATTATGTAATTTTATATAAATATTTTTTTCAGTGTATAATCTATGTAATGAATAACGCTGATTTAATAATTCTTTAGCAGAAAAGACTTTACACTGTAAAAAAATTTTGTGTAAAATTACAACTATTATAGTGGATAATAATAGGACCTACTCTAATAGTTGTTTTCCACGCGTTTGTAATCTTCCATAGATATTTCTATTTGTAACAATACAAACGCGTAAACTATTATTAAGTTCACATTTTGTGCATTTACACTCTGTTGTAAATTTAATATTTGAATGTTTAATAATACAATTGTAAAAAATATTTTTACATTACCGTTTTATAATTTTACATATATATTGTGAATTTACTTCTGCAATCAGCTCAATTACAAATGAAGAAATTAATTTTACTTCTACATTGCAAATTTACAAACGCGTGGAAATTTACAACTATTATAGTAGGTCCTATTATTACCCACTATAATAGTTGTAATTTTACACAAAATTTTTTTACATACAGAAAAAATATAATTAAAAACTATTTGATTCATTTTTTATTTATAAATTATTATATAATTTAAATTACGAAGCATTCTAAATCAATTAATTTACCAATCAGAAAGTCTTCTGCATGTTTATTATATCGTATGATTTCGACGGAACATTGGTTATATTTTTAAAGTAAATAAGATACGAAGAAACAAATACTTTTCTATATATTTTACAAGAAAAATATTCAATGATTTCTCACCTTCGATTTTATAATTCGACACGACACGTCATTAAAAAATCTTTAAGCTATCTTTAAGCAGCAGAATACATGTATATATTAAACAAAAATATATATTGTACATATCCCACTTTCCTTAAAATATCATAGAAATTAAATTAATCATCTTGTTACCTTTTTTACATTTATAGTTATTTGTTATTATTTAGTCAAGTCATTCATAATCGCGATAATTTTAATATTGTTTATTAAGTAATTATTAATTTAATTTAATTATTAATTATTAATTACATAATTAAAATTAATTTCAATACTCACTCTATTATAATTGATACTAGTCGTAATTGGGTCATGAAAACCCTTTACACGCAATACACTGCTTTGAAAAATTCCTGATGTTTTGGTAAACAAAGGATCGGTTGTATCAGAATGTAGACATAATTACCTCCAAAACCTGTAAGTTTTCCCGCAAATTCACTCTTTTGCAATCGAGCGAATATCATCAAATTTACTTGGTAAAATTAATTTTGACGTTACTAGCAATTTTATTCAATAAATTTACGACGTTTCGACCATTTGGTTGTAATCCTTATCAAGTGAGAATTCTATAACACAATATTTCACAATAGTTTTTAACAATGTTGTAACATACAAGAACATATTTAAATATTAAATTATAACAACGAACATATCCATCAATTACAATGCGATTAACGCAACATAGAACCGATCTTATTTAAAATTAATAGTTAAAAGAGGAACACGTCTCATCTCCATGATGTTTCGTCAACGACTGAGTTTGAAACGCACCACTAAACAATCTTTATTATCTTGTCGTAAATATTTGTCAAATTCTCAGTGTCTTTCTGTAGGTTAAGAGTATTATCATGCTTCTTTATGAAGAACATTTCAGCAATCTCTCTCTTTATTACATGTTTTTCATTGTGCAAACTCAGTCGTTTCAAACTCAGTCGTTGACGAAACATCATGGAGATGAGACGTGTTCCTCTTTTAACTATTAATGTTAAATAAGATCGGTTTTATGTTGCGTTAATCGCATTGTAATTAATAGGTATGTTTGTTGTTATAATTTAATATTTAAATATGTTCTTGTATGTTACAACATTGTTAAAAACTATTGTAAAATATTGTGTTATAGAATTCTCACTTGATAAGGACCACAACCAAATGGTCGAAACGTCGTGAATTTATTGAATAAAATTGCTAGTTACGTCGAAATTAATTATACCAAGTTTATTTTCACCACTAGCGTCCAATATTAATTTTGATTGATCATCGAATTTCTTAGCCGATAAATTATTTTCACTCAATAATTGTTGAGTATATTCAATGCATGACTGCAAAACATGAAAAAAATAGTAATTATAAACCAGATGCAGTTTGTAGCAGATAATTATGTACTGTAGAATATAATATAAAGTAAAATCATATAATTGTAAAATGAAAGCAAAAGATACCCATAATTTAGTGTAATCGATATGATGATATCTATTTCTGAAGTAATAATTTTGTTCATGAAGTTTTGATACATTTCTACCACCATGATATTTAATACATCTAATAAAGCATTAAAGTTGTGAGAAGTATTTTGCATCATTTGATTCGATCTTGGTGGATTTTTCAATCGATCAATAAAATATTCATTTTTGCCATTTTTGTGGGATCTATTTTATACATTTTGTGATCGACACGTTGACGTTTCACTAATCGGTCGTATGTGCAAACGTGGGCATCAACGTCCGCAAATACGTAATCTTGCATACTTTTCTCGCAGGATTCAGTGAACCATTTATTTGACCTTAAATCATCGCCATTAAATTCAATTTGATAATGACCATTCTGCCAATGGAGGAAGCACGCTGCGAGACATACTGAGAACGACGTCGAGCTGCCAAGACCAGCGCCGAGGAGTAATTTCGTGTACACTTTTATGTGAAAAGGTCTTATTTGGACAGCTTCACGGTAACCGACAGAATAAAGCAGGAAGAAGAATATTTGTAAGCTAAATCGCTCCTCGCGTGTTGTCCACATACACTTTACAATAGTGATCAACTATTTCACGTATTCAAGCAAGTTGATGAGATTCGAAATCATGTCTTCAACGTCTCGAGCAGAAAAGAACCGTTGAAAGAACTCGTCTAAAGATACATCTTGTTTTAGAATAACGTTAAGGCACTCTATCCTGATATTGTTTGTTTGCGCATAAGGTAGCTCGCAGAATTCGAGGGTGGTGCGAAGATTTAAGCTGGTCGCAAGAAACTGTTTTCCATATATTGCTATGTGCTCTCCGGACAAGACAATTCTACCCGGTGCGGAAATTTTGAAACTAGCCATCATTTTATTAATTAAAATATGTTTTCTTTACAGAACTGACGTAATGTTGAACGGTAAATAATTTGAGTCTTATTTCTAGAAATTATATTTGGCCTTTCTTTCCGTTCTGTAAATGTTAGAAATGCGTATAGTGTCAGTTATATGACAAAAATGTCTCGTTAATTTTAAATTATCGAATGGACACGCATACAAATTAAATTCTTAAATTAATGTACTTACATATTCCATCAGATTCTCGTTATATCCTCTTAGTTTCATTAATCAATTGATTATTGTCTTGACTTTTTTCGCACAAAAATCTTTATATATTTCTAATTATTAAATTATTTCTAATTTTTATATTAAAGTTGTCAAGAAAAATAAAAGTCACTATATAATAATATAAATTTAAAACGTTCATTATCGCACGCAAACCAGTCTTTATATTACCAGTATGCTTTCGCGTCTCAGCTGTGACTGACTTCGTTTCAAAATATATATAAATAATATTACCCCAAAGCACGATCCATGCCTCGAAGTTATGACCCAAGGAGAACAGAAGGTCAGAATAATGTCAATTTGACGTCATATTGACTAAATATTGACCAAAAATGACATAAATTTAGTCAATATATGACATCAAATTGACATCATTTTGATTTTTCTGTTCTCCTTGGGGACTTTGTGTATGATTTACTGTTTATATTCTTTTGATGCTTTTTTTAGAGTTAAGCCGCGTCAGCTTATAACATAATTTAGGAAATATTTTTAATATCACAAACTAATTAAATTATTGTCGTAGACAAATTTCAAATAATATTTGATATCATAGTTTTAAAATATGTATTAGTATCGTATAAGTACAAATGTGTAATATCATATACGAAATATAAAAGTATAAATATAAAAAAATATATATTTGATGCAGTTCATTTCATGAAGTATTTCGTTCGAGTTTTTTTCGTTATTTTGGATTACATTGCTTTATATAATGATATGTGTTGATCATATTTTATTGTTTAATTTGATGAATATAATTTTAATTAACATAAAATATAAAAAACGCTATTTTTCTTATTTAAAACTTAATTTGATTTAATAATATTTATCATGAACTTCGGCTGAAGAAAATTATTCTGGAATATAATTCTGTGATATGATTTATATTAATATGATCTATATTTTTCATTAAATCTTATAATTTTATAATATACAAAACTGAAGATACAAAAAAATAGAATACAAATAAATACAAATCTCTTTCCATCAAAATATCATTACATTTTGCACAAATTCAATAGAATTTCATTATAAAAATATGTTAAAAAGCTTGATTCTTTTAGAAACTATTATTTCTTTTATTTGTGATTATTATATTATTTTCATATATTATAATATTACATATTATATATTTTTATGTATTATATATTATATATTTTTAAATATTATATATTATATATTATATATTATATATATTATATATTATCTATATATTATATATCATATATTATATATTATACATTTTTACATTTTTATTATTATACATTATATTATTTTTATATATTATATTCTTTAATATTATAATCTGTTAAATATCTATATTTTCTTTACAAATTTTTACAGAAGTTTCATTCACCGCTTTGTTTAATTATGATACAATTTTGTGTTTATCTATTTTTTTAAACATAGGATTATTTTTTTAAAAATCAATAATTATAAAGAAAAAAATAAATCAAAATCCCCAAAATCAATAATTATCAAGAAAAAAAAATAACCTAATTTTCATATTTCTAAAAAAATTTAACTCCTTAAAAAGAAATATAAGAAAATACGTGTTTATATGAAAAACCCCACTCAATTTTCGACAAAAAATCATCTTCTAAAATTTTTCTTATTTAGGAACACCCTATACATATGCGATCGATTAATAATATAGCGTGCCATAAAGGTAACAATTCTTTTAGAGAGAAACCCAACTTCTCCGCGGATCGAAAAATTCTATGAGAATTTTTTCCTCTTTTTTTTATTCCATTGCCTCTGCGAACGTCATATCGTTCAGCAGAGAAGAATTTTGGTGCCAAAGCTGAATGGCCATCGCGTCCGCTATCGGCGTCCTTAACGCGCAAAGTTAGGGAGGTGGACCTAACCTATTCCGGCAGCCCGTTCCCTATCTCTGCCAAATGAACGAATTTGCCAGAGTTAGCCGCGATAATAAACTTTTTTCTTTCCCAGAGGCCGGTCGGCGTCGAGAAAGTAATGCGGGAACAAACAATATTGAAGGAAGTAGGGAGGAGAGGGAAACTCTCTCTCTCTCTCTCGTAAAGAGAGGGTGCAGATTCAGGCCGCCGATTTGGCGCGGAGAACAATAGATGAGGGAACTAGAGGCAAAATGGCCGCTCGTTTTCCGGTGACGCATAACTCTATTCGTTACTTAATTCATGACTTTATACGACTCTTCTTCTCGGAGAAACTCGCAGACGTTGCGAAATTGCAATTGACGTTTAGTGGTTTATGTCATGGAACGGAGAAAATTATTGCGAGATATAACTCAGCTTTTTTCGAACATTCTTTATTTGCGAATTGAAACATCCAATTGTCTGCATCTCTCTCTTCTCTCTCTCTCATTGTTAAAAATATCGTAATAATTCCCAGACAACACACAATATTTATGATAAAGATTCATAAGTATTTATGAATATATATTTTTTTCAATCATTATATAAATATTTTGAAAATGTTTTATAAAAACCTTTGTTTAACATATTATTAAAACATTGTATTGGGTTGTATTGTTAAAGTTTCGCCGCTAATATTTTATTTGAATGTACAGACAAGCACTAGATTCTTTGTAAATAAATTAATATATATCCTTGAAATAAATTGAGAGAGAGAGGCACGCTACTTAATACTGTTTAAATATATATCTTTCTTAATATAAGGAGTACCATCAATAAATTTAAGTTAAATTTAAGTTGAAAACATACAACTGAATCGGAAACATCCTTTAACTCTTGCGTTTTTAAGCCCGGCATGAAGATGAAGGTAGAAGACGTTTTAAAAATTACCTTCAAGTTAATCTTTGCCCTAAACTTCATACTTACTTTGAGAAAGAAGTTTAGTGGAGCAAAAGGTAAACTCCTTCAAGACAGTTTGGTCTCTTGCTTCAGTTTCTTGCTTGGTGACTAAAGATAAGGAGTAAGAAATTATTAAAGGAAATCGATTTATTTCTTTCTTTCTCTTTCTCTCACTCTGTTTAATGTATCTACAAAGTCGATTTCTAACAGACACGATCTTCGTAACAGGCAGACATGGAGAATTTTCCAAAGGAAAATAAAGGCCTTTTATTTTATTTAAAGTGAAAACCATGCTGAGATGCCCGAGTGGGTTTTATGTTGCCATTAGAGACCCGAAACTTTATGGGAATAGTAGAAATGACTAGCAGTTTATAAACCTACGGTTATAGAGATCCGTATCTCTTGAATAAACGTTTTAATAGTAAACACGTCGTCTGTTTCTGGATTTTATTTTTCTCCTCAAGATAAAAGGTACACTTGTCATCGCAGACTAAGAGGATCCATCATTTTACGCTCAGTGTAAACGTTAGGTTCAATGTTGGAATATAAATACGCGCTTTTTCACACATACAAATTCCCGCTTTGGAGAGAAACATGAAAGAGCTCCCTACCCAAAATCTAGCCGGGGATATTTCTCGAGATCAGAGATAGACAGTCCTCCGAGAAGCGAGTGTTTATCGTTATCACGGATTCACAATGGCGGGTGGCTTTTTACAAGATCTTAATTAACCGAGATGTTCTCTCGTCGATCTTCCCGCCTCTTCCATCCTTTCTTTCATCAACAGTGGATATCTCTAAAGAGAGAGAGAGAGAGAGAGAGAGAAAAGAAGAGACGGGTGTTCGCCGAAAATTCATGATGAAAGGAGAAAAGCAAAGAAACATTTTAGTGATGGGATTAAATATCTTACAAGTAAGTTCAAATTTGTTTGTATGGTTTTAAACTTTCTATGATTGACTTCTCAAAAAATAGTACTTTCAAGACTCGAAATTGGACGAACTTGCTATAAGTATTTTGAAAAACAAGAGCAGTGCTTTCAAGTACATTCAAACTTTGATCAAATTGTTCTTTTATGAATATGTATGAGAAATTTGATGCCTCTTTTTGCGTCTACGTTTCTTTAGGAGAGACAGAGAGAGGTTTATTAAATAATTAAATTTTATTCAATTTTTTGGTACTATTTGAAGAAAAATTTGTGCCCTGTGCACAAAGAATCAATTTTAAGGAAAATTAAGTCTTTATTTTTTTATGTTAGAGTTTAAATAAAGTTTAAGTACTTGTAAAAAATTCGATTCTTTATAATCGAAAGTACTTATAAATACTTGTAAGCAGTATTTAGAACCTTGCAGATAATTTTAATCTAAAATACGAATAAACTAATCTTGATTCGATCACTTTCCAAGTAAATATATGAAATATTATTTCATACGAGCAGTGTTTACTGTTATCTAAATAAAATTATATAGATGATCTCATCTAGATAAAATTTTGGCGTTATCTTATCTTTATATAGATAATAAAAATACATATTATCTATGCCTGCATCTTAGATGAAAAAAAGTATTATCTTTATAAAATTATTTGGAATAATATTCAAATAATTTGGTTTAGAGTCATAGCACAAATACTTAATTAATAGAACTTAAGCAGTAAACGATAAAAACTTATAAATAAAAATATGAATATATTATAATTTACATTTTTTTATAACTGTGTTTACATAAACGGTCTTAAAAATAATATTTAGAAGTTCTAGATGAATCGCTATATAATTGTATCTTTTATCTATAGATACATTTAAAACAAAATCATCTTTATCTTCTCTAACATAAGATAAATGTACATAATTTAATTTCATCTTTATCTAGCTAATTTTAAAATCATCTAACAAGCACAACAATTATTCGAATCCTAGAAAACTGATGAAACTTGATTACTCGATTCGACTTGGAAGTACATAATGAACTTAATTCTATTATCCTTAATAAGGAACCTGTATATAAGAAGTAACTCGCACGACGATGAATACTTTTGTTCTCTCTTCCTTTCTCTTTCTTCACGTAAAATATTTGACGTACGCTACATTGCGTTCCGACGAAACGTTTTCCCAGGCGTTTTAATTAACAAAGAGTTGATAGCCCTGATCCTCATCTACGTTCCTGCATGTCTACTCGCGGCATTTTCTACCGTCAGACGCTTTCAGTAATTGGAGTAATCCTCTCTTCCGAATTCTAAGCATGAGCAACACACGGAAGAAAGAAGGTGGACACAGGAAATAAATAAATGTCGAGTTAAATGATTGTCAGCAACTGTGGCAATTATACAGTTGTATCTTGAAACGAAAATCTTCTTCGTGTCCTACATAAAGTTTCCGTGTAAGTACCTACTGTTTTGTTTTAGAATTTTCATATTTAGACTTTAGACCAAAAAATAGAATGCTTTCATATGAAGAGAGAACCTGAATATATATATATAAATATTCTATTTTAATTTATCATTCTGATTAATATGATTATCATTATAATTTATTCCAATTTTATGATCAAAAAAGGCATAATAATTATTAATTTTATATTTCTAACTATCGAGCTTGTCGGTTAATTTTAATATGATTATTAATTTACGAAAAAAAATGTTTTAAACAAAAGTTATAGGATTTCGAGGGGAGAAGAAGATGGAGCTATTGATTTTTTCTAAAGATTATTCCTTGCAGTATTCGGCATTAAAAATTGTAAGGGTAAGATTGTCAAAAAATGGATGTAATTTGCAAAATATTTTATATATACTTTAGTTTGACATAAACTATGAAATTTTTTTGCGATCTTATCACAATACTTTGATGCACAAAATAATGAAAGGAATCAATTGACGTAAAGAAAACGCAGTCATTTTAAAGAAAAGTATATAATTTGTAATATTGGGATAAAATCGAGTCACCCTATGTATATATATAATTTGAATCTGTACACATGTTTTTAATATCTCATGCATTGCGATAGTTTATTATCAGGAGTGATGTGTTTTTTTTTTTTGCGTCAACAAAACAGGTTTTCAAGTGCCGCGCAGCGATATTTAAATTATTAAAAATATGTGCTTCTCCTTTTATTCTGCGTTTATCGAAGCTTTTCGACAACTATTTATTTTCGTCGCCGTTCGAAATTTACGGTTCAGATCCCTTCGATATTTATACTATTTATTGCACTTTTTTCTATACATTCATCGCGCGCCGCTTTTTATACAACATAAACGTTGCCGTTGTATGGTTATCGTATATTTGGCGCTATATCGATTTTCTGTCCATGCCGCAATCACTATATCACTATATAAGTTATTATGCGGACCATTATAGCGCGCATTTCCGCCGGATGCGATCGCTAACGCACTTTTTCACTGCGATACGCGCGCATATAATTCGCATTTACTTCACGCCTGTGCGTGATACGTTTTTTTTTTCTTTTTTTCCCTTTTTTTTACAATCTGACATTGATATTTACGCGTCGACCACGTCATTTATTTATGATTGTTGTTCAATAATCTCGCGAGTCTCGTTGCGTTCGAATAATGAATTGTTGTGGAATAAACATCGATGTGCTTTTATCATCATTTGCGAGGCA
This sequence comes from Nylanderia fulva, assembly GCF_048542155.1. Taxonomy (NCBI): domain Eukaryota; kingdom Metazoa; phylum Arthropoda; class Insecta; order Hymenoptera; family Formicidae; genus Nylanderia; species Nylanderia fulva. Next base: position 867,933 of record NW_028190621.1, on the reverse strand, counting down.
AACCGGCCGGAATAATTTATAATTTATACAACGTGTGTCATTTACGATCTTCGCGTTATTCTTTTTGACGAATATTCACATTTTGATTGCTATAATCCGAAGCGATAAATAATCAAAATCAATCGAGTCCAAATTTCCCTCAATTCGCTCTTTTATTAGAATTTATTAAAATAAAAGTCACAAAAAGAGGACCCATAATGATGTTTTATTTTCACGATAAAAAGTTTTCACAAAATATGTCTCGCGTATTATAATAAAAAATATTTATTGAACCTCTCTTTTTTTATTTGGTTATACTTTTAATTTTAAAATACAATACTAGTATTTTTAAAATATTTTCCTAATAATTGATAGTTGTTTATAATACACAATTTTGTTTACTCTATTTTTAATAAATTAATATATATAATCTTAATTTAATGATATATATTTTCAATATTATATATTTTTTTGTAGTAATATATATAATACTTCAGTAAAGTTAGACTTGAAAAGGGCAAAACTTTATAAAAATTAGCATCAAGCTAAATGTTTGTGGAAATCTTTATTTCAATGTTCTAATGAAATCCTGAAAAGTACTCTTAATTTCATCCAGAATGTTTTTTATGGGGGTAAATTTTAGTTTTTTTGCCATTATCTCGAAAACTATTTATTTTTCGAGAAAAATAGTTATTAACAAGGATAGAGAATGTATCGCTGTGAAGAGCCAAATATAATACTTAGCAATTCGCTAAGACGAGGAACAATCTCAAATCGAGATTTAAATTCCTCTTCCTCTTACCCCCCTAAAATTGATGTAGACGAGTAAAATATATCGGTCCAAAAAAGTCGGCTGAATCACTTCACAGCGATACATTCTCTATCCCTGTTATTTAATATGATAAGAGCGTTCTAGCCATATTATTGTTAAAAATAGTTATTATTAAAATTATAACTCACAAAATTTCCTACAAAACAGTTTACTATACTTTTTTTCGTGAAATTAACCGTTTCGAAGATATATAGAGCGAATTAAAAAAAAAAAATACCCCGCAGTGGTGTGTAAAGGAGTACGTATTTTTTACGAACTACAGACATTGCAACTTTACCGCACGTTTTACTCAAAAACGATTAGTTGTACGAAAAAAGTATACAGATCTTTTTTGTAGAGAATTTTATAAACTACAATTTTGATAATAACTATTTTTCTCGAAAAATTTATAGTTTTCAAGATAATGGCAAGAAACTAAAATTTACTCCCCATAAAAAATATCCTGGATGAAATTAAGAGTACTTTTCAGGATTTCATTAGAACATCGAAATAAAGGTCTCTTCAAAAATTCAACTTGATCCTAATTTTTATGAAGTCGAAGTCTAATTTTACTGGACTATAGCTGTGATAGTTCGTAGTAAATAATTTTGTTCACGGAGAGAGAAAGAGAGCATCCTCCTTATTTATGTTTATTATCCGATAGGGAACGGCCGTATTTCGAATGATACCTCCCAAAAATTACGGTCCCGTGAATATCAATACTGCATGTGGATTGGCAGCGTCATACGTTTTCATCAAAAGAGGTCGTTATGCGCGAATCTACATCCTCCCGAATCCTGATAAAGTCACTCGCTATATCGGTGGATATCACACACGGCGCATTTGTACTCATTACGTTTCGTGAACGATTCTTTATGGCGGTATAACGTCGCTGCGTCATGACTTCTAGTAGCTTTTAGTATAGCTCGAGAGAGTGAGAGAGAGAGAGAGAGTGCGTTGTTTATCGAATTGCCCCGCTCTCCGAGATGTTCATTTTACGAGGGATCCAGTGGAATAGCATCTTCCATCTACGCGTTATTCCGACGTTCTTCTTGGACGACGACGACGGAATGACACTTGTAACTGATCAACAATCTTGTACGGATCTTAAAGGGATTCTAAGTTAACCTAAGTTTCCTTCCTGTTTTATCGACAAAATTTGAGGTTAGATAAGTTATAAATCTATTTATTGGCTATACGGATTGTTTTTTACTTGAAATTAGAATGCTTCACCCTTTGTTAATATTAATACTTTAATTTGTACAGGAAAAAGACTAATTAATCTGTATAGTTTCATATATCTTAGTTACAGAATTATTAATTCTAAGCATTCATAATTCTGTAATCAAGATATATGAAACTATGCAGATTGATAAATCTTTTTCCTGTACAAATTAGTAACAATAAGTATTAACAAAGGGCGAAGTGTTCTAATTTCAGATAAAAAACAATCCTTATGCCAATAAATTGATTTATAGTTTATCTAACCTCACATTTTGTCGATAAAACAGAACGGAAATCACAGACTTCTCAAGGACGTTTAGAATCACCTTAAGTAAGGAAAGAATTCGCTGATAAGTTCCTTTTAAGGTTACAATGGCTTATAGTATATTTAATAAATATTTATATATTTTAATTAGTGATGAAATTAAGTATCTTACAAGTAAGCTCGAATTTGGTTTCTAACTCTTTATGTGATTACAAGAAAATAAATAAAAATAAAAGAACAGCACTTTCAAGTAGACTCGAATCTGGACGAGATAGATAAGTACTTCAAAAAACAAGAAAAATTTTCCGTACTTTTATGGTACATTCGATCAAGAATGTTCAAGTATTTTTTTAATACTATTTACGAGTATTATTTGAAGAGAATTATTTAAATATTTGATTTTTTTTGTAGAAAAATAAAACCTGATTGTTGAATTTGACTCGAAATTTTTAATACATATTGAACTCGATCTCACTCCTAATTTCAATTATCATTATCGATGGTCAAGTGTTAGATACAAATTATTAATTGTGCTATGAAATTAACGTTCCACTGCTTCTCAAACTACTTTTTTATAGAAAAATTTTGAAAGAAAAAATGGGAAATATTACAAAAAAAGAGATACACGTCGAATTTTAATAATCCAATATTTTTGATTAATTTGTTATCATTTAAACAGCATTTTATTTTGTTTAAATTAATCTAATTAGATATACTTCGTATTTTTTATTTTTTTATTTTTTTAAATTTTGTTTAGTAAATGCATCAGAAGCATGAATGGCCGAAGAAAGAAAAAGAAAGAGAGGAGAAAATGAAAAAGATTAGTCATGATGCTCTATTCGAAATTTTACGTGAATAATGAAATTTTTGTTCGTGTAATCTGAAATGTTGTATACATACATATGGTAGCTTTTTATCTTTTACGGACGCTGAACATGAATGCTTTAATGATCGTGATGTCATTTACATTGTGCAGCGGCTCTCAATTTATCTGATATCTCGTAGTGACATATGTTTTGATTATAAATTTTTTATTAAAAATTCCGTTAATTATTCCACTTTGGAGAAAAAAATACCTACATATTTTTTAATCACTTTCCAAAGTAAAATTAAACAATAATGCAATATAATAATATAACATATAATAGATATAACATATAAATAATGTAATATTATATTATGTAATATAACAAATACATACATATATAATATAAATAATATTATATAATAGAATAATATACCAAAAATATAAATTAAAATTGAAATATAAAATTGAAACGAATGCTATTGAGAAGAATGCAAACGCATATAAAGATTCGTGAAAACAAACGGTTTGGAAATCGCCATTCACCGCGTCGTTTATTAGTGACGGTTGCGTGTGTGCTCGCATTCACGTATAAATTGATTTATCCATTTCGGTTACCGTAACATATTCAAGTACGCACGTAATCGCATTTATTTGCGCGATATACGGCTACAACGCAAAACCGCTAAACGCCAACGTGCACGTGACGTACGATTGGAGAATAATGTTTCTAATGACACACAATGTGTGTGTATGTGTGTATATATATATGCATGCATGTATGTATGTACGAACAATTTAACGCGTTCGCATTTTTCGCGCCGAATCTCTCGAATACCGACGATGTCCCTTTAATCCTTCACTCTTTGTCGCGAGAAATTTGAAATCTCCTATAAATGTGTTTATCATCTTGAATTTTCAATATATAATATAAAAAAGCGCTCAAATAATTCGTTAAGGCAAACGCTTTGTTTCTACTCTTTTATCGCTATTTTTTTTAATTAATTCGCGCAACACTTTTGTGCCAAAGTCGATATAATAATCTTTCTAGTAGCGCGAAATTAATCGAAACGTGGCGCGCTTATAAAAATCTAGATTGTTAAGAAATAATTAAAACTTAATTGAAAATGGAAGCTTGAAAATTTAATATCCTCTGAGCATAAATTTACGCTTAATTATTCTATTATCTACATATTTTCTGCCTTCTAAAATGTATTTAATATCCCACTGCAATTATGAATTTATATGATTATAATGGGAATAATAATACGCATAAAAATTTTTCCGACTTTTTTATTATGTCTTTAAAAATAAATTGTTTCACCATGAATAGAATATACAGGGTGTCCTATTTTAAATAGACGCATATTTTTTTAACTGGATTTACCATAATTTTTTTACCTCACACATTTCCGATTTTACATCGGTTCCTAGTAATATTTGGAATAAAAAATTGTTAGAGTGAAACAGTCGAAAAGTGAATGATTTACGATATATTTTGTTTCATTCTGGCATATTTTGACAAAAAATATAAAATATCTCAATACATTTTTCGATAATTTGATATTAATTTTCTATATAGAATAATGAGATAAATCACATTGTGTCACTTTTGATACAAGCTTTTAATCTCATTTTTATTATTTCTGTATTATTCTTTCATGTCATCTCTAATGGGGGCGCCATATTTTGTGCACAAATAAGCTGCAGAACTTTTCTATTAAATAACTATTGTTATGAGCTGATGCAAAAAGCCGATAAAAAAACTGTAATTTTTTAACTTTTATTGTTTTTTATACGAAATTACAGCGCTCTTTTATTATTATCAGTACTTTAATTGTGGAGAAGGATTTTCCAATTTGTATAGCCAATAAAAAGAAAAGCCCTTGAACTCAAAGTCGATAAAACAGACATGGTCAGCATCCCCTTAAGTCACTTAGAGTCAATTTCACCAATCTCGATTAACTTTAACCTTCGGTAAAAAAAACTATATCTTTGTCTCTTTTTAGATACGTTCTATAAAAAGCGAAGCACACATCTCGTTTGCATCTGCCTGCATATCCGGTCACATTTAATAATGTTTATTTCGAGATTTCGTTAGTGCACCTGTTTGTCCGAAATTGCCGCCGACGTTTTTTCTCACTGCTCCCCTTTGTCTCGCGTCCCGTCAGTCAACATTCGTCCGAGATGACGCATCCGAATTTAGCTTAACGCCATACTTCCCGGAGATTTGCCCCTCTTGACTCTGCCTGTCAAAATACACACGTGCGCGCGCGCGCGCGCTTTCTCTCTCCCTTTGTCCTTTCGGCGATTACCACCGCAAACCACAGTAGCGCCGTCTCGCCTCTTAGGTTTTACGGCTGGCACATTTGTTGTCTACCGGAAGTTTGTATTTCGGGCGGTTTACGAGCGTGTTCGTACGAAGTAGCGTATATAAACGACGCCCACGTCACCGATTTCTTCATCTTCTGGAGTTCCTGTCTCGCGTTCTGTCAACGTAATCTCTCACGTCTGTAAAGCAAAACGATGTTTTTTTCTTTAAACGAAGTCTGATAATTATTACCTCTGATGGTGGCGGAGAGTCATAATTAATGTCGGAATTAATGCACAAAAGAATAGTTGAAACGCGCCATTAGCCGTGCATATACAGGGTGTCCTACAATTAGCGGTTGTATTAATGTACGATTTTTCCTCGGCAAAAATATCGAGGCACCAATAAGCGATTGAAAATAAAGTTTTTCGCAAATTAAGTTTTGAGAAAATAAAAGATTAACAAAACCACATTCACATAGAGTTTATTTTGATAAAATTTAAGGCTTACAAGGGAAGTTAGGTATCCCAGCAATTATAAAATTCTGAAACTTGGTGTACAAGTAAAGCAGTTTATCTATAACACAAGACTATTTTTTGTTTATGCTAAATTACGTCCTGAAAAGTGAAATCACCCTTTATAAGTAGAATGGTTTTTATCTTTTCTCATTTTATCTCGAAAATTATTCAAGATATTAAAAAATATTTTAGACAAAAGTTTTATAGTAAAAATACCTCTATTTAACCACGTTAATAATATTTTTTTTAAATAATTTTTTAGGATTAATAATTTTAAAAAATTATTTTTTCAAAATTTTATTAACGTGGTTAGATAGAGGTCTTTTTACCATAAAACTTTTGTCTAAAACATTTTTTAATATCTTAAATAATTTTCGAGATAAAACGAGAAAAGCTAAAAACCATTCTACTCATGAAGAGTGATTTCACCCGTTCAGGACGTAATTCAGCACAAACAAAAAATAGTTTTGTGTTATGGATAAACTACTCTACTTATACACCAATTTTCGGACTTGTTTGAATTTCCGGGTTGCCTAACTTCCCTTGTTAGTCACAAAGATATATGATGGCCTTCTTTGACATTTTCGCTGAGGAAAAATCGTCTACAAATGATCCCACGAATCTGTCTCTAAAAGGCTAATTATGAGTTTTGAGACACCTTGTATATATTCAGAGAGCAGAGAAAGAAATTTCGAATTTTCGTCGTCAAAGCACACAGCATGACATCTGCATATAGTATATGTATTATATATACATACGAATAGGAACATATAGAACGAGACGACGATGGCGATAGAGGAGGAAGTTTGCCCTGCGAAACTTTTATAATACATACAGTGCGGCGCCATAGATTTGAATTAATTCGGCGGCGAAGTTTCTTCGTCGAGCGAATAAAAAATAATTCACTATATCAATTTAATATTGCTTTACGGTTCTCCGTTAGCGGCAGATTTTTTCTTCCAACCGATATTTCATAGATAGGGGCCACGATAATGTAAACAACTAAATAAATAAATATATATGTTGGGGAATAATAAAAAAATATTTTTTTCCGAAAAACATTATATGAAGAATTTTTATTGACCTACCAACTGATTCTATTGTCATTGAAAAAACAAGTATCGTAAAAAATATTTTATTCCTTTAAAATTTTTTTTCGTATTTCTTTAGGCGGGAGAAGCGTAACTATTATATTTTTATATAAATATATATGTTGCTTGTGCACTTGTTTTTCACGTTATTTATTTTGCGTCACTGCGAAAACTACTGTTTCAATAAGGAAAAATAAAACTTTTATCTTACTAGAGAGAATATATCTCTTTATTCCTTCGATTGTATTTTTTATCCATTTAAAAGAATTTAAAACAAATCTCCGCTTGTTTATCGATCTCTCGTTCCTTTCCGATTTGTTACGTCACAATATGGGGCATTGTTATTATGATAATTTTTTTCGCATCGAGTATAAAAAAGTTTCTTTCTACGTTATTACTTTGGTCAATAACTGGTCAAATAAAAGCGACCGGAATTACTCGTCTTCTCGAAGTAAAACCTCGAGTGGCGACGAGATCGCGCAAACACAGCATTATTAAAGCTACCCTTTATTACTGTCATTTTCGCGATTCTCAAACTTTGGGAATTACATTGGAAAATTGATCATCCATCTAGCATTTTATTATATATCTATGGTATGTTAGTCATAGTATATTATTTAAAAAACTTGAATAAAAACATCCCTTGAAATATAATCCTGTAAATATTTTAAAAATGAATTTTTTGACATTATTCAAAATATTGAAATGTTCTAATAAATCTCGAAATATATTTAATAATTAAAATTACCATATATTAAAATCAGCTGAATATAGTTGAGTATTCGCGAATATAACCTAATATACGACAATGAAATTTTCGGATTTTAAAAATATCTGAATATTTAAGTATATTCGCGAATTTTAGACTTTATTTTAGTTTACTCAACTTTCGATGAATGTTGGTATTATTATCGTCTATTTTCGACTATCTATGGTATGTTAGTCATAGTATATTATTTAAAACTTGAATAAAAACATCCCTTGAAATATAATCCTGTAAATATTTAAAAAATGAATTTTTTGACATTATTCAAAATATTGAAATGTTCTAATAAATCTCGAAATAAATTTAATAATTAAAATTTCCATATATTAAAATCATCTGAATATAGTTGAGTATTCGCGAATATAACTTAATATACGACAATGAAATTTTCGGATTTTAAAAATATCTGAATATTTAAGTATATTCGCGAATATTTTAGACTTTATTTTAATTTTCCACTCCACTTTTGATGGCTTTATATTAACATCTATTTTCGACTTTATTTCCATTTGCATGCTCCTTTGTATTTAGGCACTCAGATACGTCGAAAAAATTGGCAATAATATTTTCATCAAAAATCGTTGGATTTAAATGCACATAGAAATATCGTGAAGTAACGACAGATAACTTTTTTCCCCGACAACTTTTCGGCTCCGCTTACTTCGTTTACGCTTAATTTCTCATTGAAAGGGATATTACGTCGTTATATGCATACTCCATCGCACTCTCTCGCAGAACTGTTACTACATTTAGAAAAAGCACGCCGTGCTACACATTTTACGGCCGACGAGACTCGTAATGCGATAATTAACGTTTCTTTCATGTACCCTTTCGCCGCCTTCTCTCGTAAGCAGATACATACACACGCAAAATAGGCGTGGTTCGGTTTTCACCCTCGGACTCTACCTACGTATCTTATGTCTACCTCTTCTCCGCTACATTTAAAAAATAATTACTTATCTACTCTCGGAGCTCGATCCGGTTTTTCACACGGGGGGTTCTCCATTTTATTTGTCTGCGCCCATTATATAAATTTCGAATGCAGCCGCATAGAATTGATCAACATGTCATCTGTAACGCTTTATTCGAAGCCCTTCTTGCGCTCTCGTGAAATTAAATGGAGGTCCTATCTTTTCAAATCCTAAACCTAGCTATCTCGTGATTATCGTCCCCTTTTAATTTCGAGTGTAAATATCCGATCTACACAATCTATACAAATATTAGCAGAAAATATATACCATAGTGTAAACAATATGGTTTGTGTATCGGGAAATCTTAGAGCTTTTCTAGGAAATTTGTTGCTTGAGAAATTAAATACATCGGAGTCTTTCTTTTTCTCTTCTTTTTGCGAATTGACATTATTGAAATTATTTACACATTTTATTGATTAATAAGAATATTTGTCATTTTATTGATGTTTTATAAAATTACCTCGGTTTTCATCAAATGCGATTATTGTTAATATTATTTTTTATTCATATAATGTTAATTCTATTTTTATCTATATAATTATTAATTTTATTTTTTATCTATAAAATATATGGCATTTTTATCTGTAATTTTCTTAAATAAGAAAAATAATAATCTTTAAAAAATATTTAATATTTAATAATTTTATCAGTACGCAGTTTAAATTTTTAAGAACTATGCATCTACTTAAGTACTAAAAAAAAGTATAAAAATATATGTTATTAATATAACATAATATATAAATTCTCCCTTATAATATTCTATTAATGGAGTATATTTCGTAGAGTTATCTTAAGTATGTAACATATATATATATATATTTATATATTCTAAATTGTAAATATCATCTAAAAATATCTAGATCAATAAGTAAATTATTCATCTTTTACCTAAATATTTAAACCGGGATCTATTTCTATCTTATCTGCCATGGAAATATTTTATCCGATCTAAATCTATTTCAAGTTATCTAAGCGCAACAACACACACACACACACACACACAATCTACATAAAAGGGAATAGCGGCCGAAAGTCATTAACCGCATCGCTTTTTCGGGGGGAATCGTGGATTTTAATTTCGTGCATAACCGTACGTGTGCACATTCGGCCGCTTTTGATAAACAATTTTAAAATCCATTCGGCGCGCGTCGTAAAATCGATTGCCGTTTCGGCGTACACGTCAACGTACGGGGATATTAAAAAAATCGTTTACGCGATGCGGAGAAGTTTATTTCAATATATTGACGAGTATATATATACATATATATATATATATATATATATATATATATATATATAGGGCCGAGAAGGGGATGGAGAAGAGACTTTTCACTCGATGCAAGAGAGCGAGATGTAATCGGTAGGAGGGAGAAAGGGGGACGCGATTACAATTCGCTTCACATTACATTACAAAAATACACACATTACGCTCCGCTTATTGCGTCAAATATTAATATGTATATTCGTACTCGGACAATTTTAGTCCATGTGACGTGGTGACGCGCGCGTGCACTGTAACGAAATTTTATTACGCGCATTTTGCGCCCCCTACACCCTTTCTGTCCCCCCACTCCCTTCTCGTTTTCGCGTTTATAACGTATAGAATTTATATTCCCCCCCATGCACGCCCGTTGTGATATAGCGATGATAATGCGTTCACTCAGTGATTAACCCATTCGTCATCAAAGTTTCTATATATGTATACAATATATTCGAAATATATATACGATATTATCGACATTGCTACCGCAATACTGCCGCCAGTTCAATACTTTGTGCCAGCAATATATTTACGGATTTTAAAATATCTATAAAATTATACAAAATTACTACATATTACTATACGTATATATTGACTTTTTAATATTTATTAATTTTTATTATTTATTTATTTATTATTTATTTATTTTTATTAATTATTATTATTATTATTATTATTAATTTTATTTTATATTAAATATTATTTATTAATATATACTTTTATTTTAATTAATTATTATTAATATATTTTAAATATATTTATATATATTAATTTTTTCCTCTTTATATATTCTATATATTTTATAAATGTATATTTGAATGTAGAAAAATCTTGAGATACATGTAAAAATTTTTGTCCGGAAAATTACTACGAGTAAAAAATAAATTCTTATTAAAGAGCACACACAATTCTTTCGATAAAACGCAAAATGTATTTAAATAAAGGATTGTTAAATACGAATTATTCGACCCGAGTCTTTATTTTTTTCCTGAATTGTATCTGCAAGTTTATCTTTTCCCCGAGAAGAAATAACGAAGTATTTACGGAAATATTTAATATTTGAAATTATACATACTTTTTTAGTAAATTTAATTTCGAGAGTATAAACGGACTTCTCTGCACAGTAAAACTTTAGTTTTTTACATTGTCCCGCGAATGAACTTTATTTAACGGAAATTTAATATTGCAAGATACTTTATATTGAAAATTAAAAAAATTGCAACACAAGAGAATGTTCTTCCCCTTAAAATTTTTGCTGCTGGAAAAGTCGATTTTAATTTCGTCGAGAAATCTATCATTAAGCTCTCGTGATTAAATATTCAATGAGAAAGAAGAAAAAAAAACAAAGTACGTCATTATTGAATCTTGTAAAAAATATATGTCGACGTGCTATTTTTTAAGAATTTAAATCACAGTTTAAAAAAAGCTGAATATGACGTTATATTGAACGCAAGCTCACTACGATTTTAACGAAAAAGTTCCCCCCGTCGCCTCTGAAGAAAACAAGCAGAAAGAACAGCAATCCATTAATATACAAAATTAACATTTATGCTGTTGCATGGAGGAAAAAACTTCGATATTTCTTCGACATGATAAATAGCCGAAATAAATTAATCGATGATACGGAAGAACTTATTGCCATAAAATATCGATCCGATTCGCGCGATTGCGCGTTCCTTATTGGAATCTGACAGCCGTAATCATGACATCTGGTGGCGAAAAATACAAGCAGTAGAAACCCAGTAATTAGATGTTCTTTATTAATTAGTTTATTATTATTATGGAGTACGGGATATTTTCTCTGCATTCTAAAAGTTATATATATTATATAAGTTATATTATATATTATATTATGTATTATATATTATATATATTATATATATTATGATTAAATATTATATGGCTTGCTTGAAATATCCGTTCACCTTCAATGAATTTTCTTTGTATCAGCTCAATCATAAATGCTTTGCACATTAACAAACATAATAAATAAAATATCACATTACGTCATAACAATACTATATTAAACATAGGCTTCTCGGCGCCATGTTGATGACGTATGCATAAAGTTTCCGCCCATATATCAAATCCCAATATTCTAATACTACTCGGCCATTGTTTTTTTTCTCGTTTTACGCGAAATTAGCATATTTTTATTGCTCGTGCAGCTATTGAAGTCGCATCTGGAATGGAGACGAAAGCGCTTTTGCATTCGCCATCGCGTTGCCGCGTAAAAAGCGCGTATTCGATCGGGGAGATGAAGAGGTTAGGGGACCAGGCCTCGTAAAAGGCGCGGCGATAAAAGAATCGCTCGGTGAGAAAGATGAGGAACTGGCTGTTGATGGAAGAAGAGAGAAGCGGGAGAGTATTACGGGATAAAATGCGTTTATATTGCACGCTCCCTTATCTTTGCGTCATAGAAAGAGGGTGGTTTTCGTTGTAACTCGTGTTTATTTTTCCACGTGCGCGCGCATTAAACGCGCGAAACGGCGGACTTCCGGTACAGGAAAACTCGGAGAGTTTCTCGTAACGATTATGGGAGGGGGGAGGGGAAAGGGGGGAGGAAAAGGGGGGGCCCCCTCGTATCGCTCCGATCGACGGTGGTTTACTTACGGACCGCCACGAATTTGCCACGTATACGCACGTGTGCACGCGTGCACGCACGGCTGTACGCTTACGTGTGTATGCACGTATGTATGTGTGTGTGTGTGTGTGTACGGGAGTCACGAGAGGGAGGAGATATCGCGTATTCCAGACGCGACGGCGTAATGCACTTTCGCGATGCAGCGGCCGTTCCAGCATCCGAGACTCCTCTCGTGCCCAGGAAACGTGCGATCGCAAAGAGATGCGTCGTACTCGTGTTACGATTGCGCGTTCCCTTGTACGATCAAACAACTTTTCCACAACCGAACACGTAGAGTCCTTCTTTGCTCGTAATAAGAGAATTTGCGATTAATTAAAACGGTAAAGAGAGCTTAATTTTTTTTTAAATTTTATTTGAGGTATTATTAAAATATGTAGAAATAGTAAAAAGTAATATTTGATTCATATCTCAATATATTATTAATTTAATTATAAGATATTAGCGTTTGTAATTATAATTATTTATAATTATATTTTCAAGTTTTTTGTTGAATTATATTTTAAATACTATATAATGATATTGTGTGTGTATTATATAATTATAGAATTTCATATATTTTATAATTATGTAATATATATATATATATATATATTATTTTTACAATTATATATGTTATGCCATATATACTTATATAATATAATTACCTTATATTATAAATAATTACAATTACAAATGCTAGATATATTATATTGTATTATACAATTGTATATTATAATGATAATTATGCATTATAATTATATAATATAATCATAAGTATAATTGCAATTAATATATAAAATAATTATAAATAATAGAATTTTAATTCTAATGATATAATTCTATAATTATTTTTATTCTGATTTTAAATATTTTGTTGAGATGCTCTCTCAATGACGCGAGAGACAGAAAATGATAATTAAACAGGATAAAATTAGCAAAATTATATTAATTAAATAATTATATAATTCTACAGTTCTAAATCTTTTTTAAAGAGCTGGTCCTCATCTTCGACATATACATATATTTTTTTAGGGACATTAAGACGCTGTCTTGAACCTATACAAGAAAAGGGATAAAAATCGGAACAACTCTCTCGATATATCTTAAACGCTTCGCGATGTCAAGAGTTCTCCTTCGTCGCGGGTAAGTAAATCTAAGCGCGTGTTTCTTTATACAAATAGACGAGAGAGAAAGAGAGAGTAAGTCGCTAACGGAAGCCGCACGGCTTCCTCTTTCGCGCGAACGTGAGAGAGTCTCGACGCGCTTTTACAAGGCCTCTAATGTAAGTAAGGCTGACATAAAGCAGAGAGGCCGGCCTTTATTACCGCGCATTTACAGCGCGTCTCGCGCGTCTTTTACGTCTTTCTTCCTCTTGCATCCCAAGGGCCGAAAGGGCCAGCGAGATGTCATATCGCGCACGCGCGTTACTTCCAATAGACGGAGCAATACTTCAATCGCGGAAGCAATAAGGTAGGAAGAATCGTTTTTATGGCATTCAATGTATCGCGGATTCCGCACGCACCTTTCTCTCTCCTTTTTTCGCTGTCTCTCTCATGGGAAATTTAAAAAAAATCCCAGACTTTATGACATCCGTGTACCATTCGTCTCTTTTCTAGTCCGCCATCAGTTCCAACAACCAACGATTTGCACCCTTTTATATGTTCATGTTGTTTTTAGGTATAGTAAAAACTGTCTGCAAATTTTTTATTAAATATACATTTTTTATTAAATATATTAATATATTATTATAGAAAAATATATGTGCATGATTATATATATTGTATTAATATATTATATAATTAATATAAAAAATAAATAATATACACACACTTTAATATATCATATAATTAATATAATAAATATATTTTATTATAATTATAATTAATATCATAAACAAATTTCTTTATTGTATTTAATATTAAAATATTAATTATTATTATATTTATACGATACGCAATATTAATGTATATTCTTTATTTTTTATATTAATTATATAACATAAATATAATTACATATTTATATATTTTAATATATTTTAATATGTTAATATATTAATTCTATTATTACTTTATTTTATTATTATGACTTTTTCCTTCTTACGTCGCGATAAATGATGCATATCGTGAGCTCGCTTTCTTATCTCGCAGTTATCTTAGCTATATTTATTTTAGGGCTAGCTGCTGACATATAAAACCGAGCGAGATCTCTTTTGTATTCATATACGTGACTGCAACTTTTGGCAGGGGGAGATAAAAAAAACATGCAGGTCAAGTATATTCAAGAATTTAGTGTCCCTTTTGTCGGCCACGTAACTTTCTCAGGAAAGGTCATTGAGAGGAAAGACACTCGGTGGATCGATTTATCCGTCACATTTTTTTCTTTCATGATGTATCATTTTTTATGTAGCTCAACTTCCTCAGTTTGCCGGTTTCGATAAAGCAATTCCTAGAATTCCTCGTCGAAATCGTCCATTTAAAATTGCAATCACGAATAAAAAATAGCTGAATCAAAATTTAGACACTCGATGAAAGAATGGAAAGTATTTATTTAATGACATCTGTCATCCATCTTTTAAAAAGACGTATTGAAATATAAAGACATATATTGTAAGAATATTATTCATTTAAATACATGAATTACAAAAATACACTAAACTTAAATTTATATCAAAACATTATAATTATTGAAATTATAAAATTATAATTAGTAATATATTAGTATATTATACCTAATATATATAGAAAAATATACGTGCATAATCTTATATATATATATTGTATTAATATATTATTAATATAAAATATATAATTAATATATATAAAAAAGAAATAATATACACACACTTTAATATATCATATAATTAATATAATAAATATATGTATATCAATTATAATTATTTTAATTATAATTATAATTCACATATAAATATAATAAAAATATGTTTTACTATATGTTTAATATTAAAACATTAATATTAAAAGTGAACGTGGATAACTAATGTCAATTCATATTCCGGGATCAGAGATTCCCGAATTCAGATGAAGCTTTCTTTCTTTGTCCTAAAAATATGCACGGTCACGAATTACTCCGCGAAGCTCCCTCGGCGAATTTTTCAAGGAGTCCCGAGAGGGATGGTTAAAAAAAACTTTGCAAAAACAATTTGTCGCGCGCGCTCGCGCATGCGCGCAGCGTCTTTCTCGGAATTCGCGTCTCGTATCTCCTTTAAGTACTTTTTTTCATTCTCTCGCGAAAGAGAAGCCGAGGTAACGTCAACCTCCATCTCCCCCCGCCCACCCTCACCCCGTCGGCCACGCGATATTTTTACGGGGAACGCGGCATTATTTTCCTTTCCGCATGAAGGAACGATGAAGGGATGCGCTCGGCATATAAATCAGACTTATTTATCCAGTTACAAATAATATCGGCGAACGCGATGGCGGTCGCGAAATGGAAATATTCAGAGATAGGGGAGGAGAGAGGAGGGTGGAAGGGAGGGGGTGGACTCGTATATATCTCGCCACGCGATATCGACTGTGTTTGCGCGAGGGTTTAATTCCGTACTTCCGGTACGCCCATATATACGCACACATATACACGCGGATAGACCCGAGAACATCCATGTGTATTTGCACACGCAACACACACATGTATTAATACATATAATATATGTATGCATGCATATACGCGCACACACGTGCGCAACGCGGCTGTTTTTTATTAACTCGACAAATAAAATGTCGTTAAACAAATTTTAAGCGAACGGATATTTCGCCAATCGCGCAGGATTTCGCTCTCGAAACTTCGCAAGTGTTTTGTTCCACAAAAGGCTTTTTTTATAGTAAGTTGTAGAAGATTACCGTACATTTTTAAATTATATATTGCGTGCTCATTCGATGACGAATAAGTAGGAAATGGCACGTGTAGTCCAGTAAATTTAGATTTGAAACTTTATAAAAATTGGGAACAAGCTGAATTTTTGTGGAGACCTTTTTCGATGTTCTAATGAAATCCTGAAAAGTACCCTTAACTTCATTCAGGGCGTTTTTATGGGGGTTAAATTTTAGTTTTTTACCATTATCTCGAAAACTATCAATTTTTCCAGAAAAATAGTTATTATCAAAATTGTAACTCATAAAATTCTCTACAAAAAAGATTGTTATACTTTTTTTTTTGTACAATAATCGTTTTTGAGTAAAACGGTAAAATTGCAATGTCTATAGTTTGTAAACGTACTCGGCGCGTTATTTTTCGCTCTATATCTTCGAAACGGTTAATTCCACGAAAGAAAGTATCAGGACATTTTTGTAGGGAATTTTATGAGCTACAATTTTGATAATAACTGTTTTTCTTGAAAAATTGATAGTTTTCGAGATAATAGCAATAAACTAAAATTTACCCCCTTTTATCCCCCATAAAAACGCCCTGGATGAAATTAAGAGTACTTTTCATTAGAACGTCGAAATAAAGATCTCCACAAAAATTCAGCTTGCGCCTAATTTTTATGAAGTCTAAGTCTGATTTTACTGGACCAATGTGATTACAGGATTTTCGTAGATTAAATTATGTTGACGTTGATGTTTTGATGAAAATTGTAAATTAATGAACTCCTTATCTCTCGGCCAAACTGGCAGATTTATTAGTTAATTACAATCACGACGTTTCAACCATTATTTTTAGGTCCTTATCAAGTGATAAAATGTAATTACAATTATCATTTGATAAGGACATAAAAATAATGGTCGAAACGTCGTGATTGTAATTAACTAATCAATCTGAAATTATAAATGTTTAATTAAATCTATTTTGCAAAAAGTCAAACAATTAAGTAAAATTATATATTTGATATAATTTTGGATCATGACTGGATTATTTTTAAAACATCTTCTATTTAATCTCGGAAAGTATAAGAGATATATTATTACAAATATCTTATTACATCTACTATCAATTTATCATTACTTCATTTTTTCCATACAATTTCCATACAAAATTCGGTTACTCTCCTTGCGCAACACAACATGTCTTATTATGATATACTTGATATAATTCTGTATCACAAAAATGCATCTTTTAAAACATGTTTTATCTAATCTCTGACAAACTACACGAGATATAATAATTTTTATAAATAACATAATTATTTATACATTCTCCGTGTAGTAATTTATTCTATATCACACATTTTAAATTCTTTTGCTACAAATATCCCACCATTGAATTTACTATCAATTGAAATCATTACTTCATTTCCCATAGAGTTGCAAATATATATCCTTTTGCACAACAATAATGTCTTAAAGATGCCACAAGATTTTATTATGCTTTCTGTACTTTACTTGCTTGCGATAATAATCGCGAGGAAAGAGAGCGATATGAAAGCGAGGCAATTTCACGGGATATTCCGGAAGCGATTGAGGCTCTCTCTCTCTCTCTCTCTCTCTCTCTCTCTTGAAAAAAAAGAGGCAGGAAAAAACAATTTGTTGCGCCGGCATGCTCGTTTCCTTCGAGGACTCCTCGAGTTTTTGAAAAGGCAGCGCGATCGGGCATATTGCGGAAGCTGTCGAGTATTTGTGGTACTCGGGGCATTATTTGTGCGTAAAGAGAGATAGAGAAAGAGACAGAGAGAGAGAGAGAGAGGGGTCCGTTATAGGGACGTCGAGTGCATCGCTAATATTGGCGAACCGTGCCGGCGCTTGGCTGAGCACAATTGGAGCATTGTGTAAGTACAGACTGCAGCCTCATCAATTACGCGTTCAATTAGCAGAACTCGGGCGAAGGAGAGAGAGAGAGAGAGAGAAAGAGAGAGCCCCCCTCTAGCCTAATAGTAGAGAGACGCGCCTAGCTGTCTCGAAAATCCTTCCGCCCGGCCCGTTAAACGGTGCGGCCTTAACGTTCAATTAATTACCGGCGTCGGGCGCAAGCGGAGCTTTATCGTCCTCTTCGCCGCAGAATCGTCTCGTTATCGAAGCGCGAGCACTCGAAATTCCGGTCACGCGCTTATCGGGTATTTTCCCGACTGTTCCGGGGGTGGCGCCGTTGGTGGGTGGGTGATAAGTGACGCAAGAGGCCGTGTAAGAAATAACATTTCTTCGTTTCGTTAATGTATCTGATGCGTGGACTAATGTAGCAAATTATCACTTTGTTAATATTTTTTGACAAAAGTCAGCTAATTAAAGTGTTGCTTTGTTAATTAAGTTTTAAAATAATATGTTATAAAAACTAAAATAATATATTTTAAATAATATGTTAGTATGTTATAATACTTAGAACTTGATTAATAATTTTTGACAGATATCAGCTGATTTCTGTCAAAAAATTAATGTTTTTCTATTCTATAATATTAAAACTAAAATAATATATTTTAAATAATATGTTAATATGTTATAATACTTAGAATTTGATTAATAATTTTTGACAGATATCAGCTGATTTCTGTCAAAAAATTAATGTTTTTCTATTCTGGTCTATTTTGGACACGTTGCTGTGCAAAGATTTTATTATATTTGTATGGAAAATAAAGTAATGATAAAATGATAGTAAGAATTTTTAATGTGCAATACAATACAAATTATTACACATTCATACATATAAATGATTATATAATATACGTTAAAAATATGAAAATAGTTATATGTTGTATATAATATGTTATAACACTGTAAACTCGGTTGATATTTTTGATACTTATCAGCTGATTTCTGTCAAAAAATATTAATCGAAGATAAGATATTATATTACATATTATTTACAACATATTACTATTTTAAATTTTATAACATATTATTTTTAAATTTAATTAGCAAATTATCACTTTATTAATATTTTTTGACAAAAGTCAGCTAATTAAAGCGTTAATTTGTTAATTAATTCTTAAAATAATATGTTATAAAAACTAAAATAATATGTATGTTATAATACTTAGAACTTGATTAATAATTTTTGACAGATATCAGCTGATTTCTGTCAAAAAAATATTAATCAAGTTAAAACAAATTTTATATTATTTTTTAACATAAAATCGAAGAATGGCTTATGTTGTTCTAATTCATTATATGTAAAAAAGATATTATGCCTCTTGTAGGTTCAGAGACTAGAGAAAATATGTTTTAAAGAATGCATTCTTTGTGTACAAAATTATATGTATAAAGTGTATCATAATAAGACATTACGGTTTCTTTTAGACACGTTGTTATGCGAAGATATATATTTATAACTGGATTTTATATGGAAAATAAAGTAATGATAAAAATTGATAGTAAGTGCAATGATAAGATATTTATAACAAAAGAATTTTTAATATGCAAAAATTATTACATAGAGATTACACAGATAATGATGTAATATAAAAAAAATGTTATACTTTTCGTTTCAAGTTTCAAAGACTAGCAAAAAATTTTAAATAAGTAAACCGGAAATGCAAAACGCGAATTTATAAAAGCGCATTCTCTCTCGATAAAGGTACGTGCGACACATATTTTAAAAGAATATTTTGTTGGAATAAAAAACATCGTGACTATACGGGATATAATAAAAATGTGGGCCGTTATTTCAAGATATTCTACTCATCAAAATGAGTGGAAAAATTTATATGTTCAGAAATATGTCGTCTTTACGTTGTAGCTATGTTTAGGATAAGACTTAAAATAATAACAAAGCGTATGGAGTCTAACAATAAAAAACAATAGAAAACAATCCTCATATCTCAAAATTAATTCTCAAGTAAAAATTGGCAAACTATTCTCCAAAAATGGTCTATAAGCAGCAGCTGTCAAACGTGACAAGACAAAAAAATTAATAAATAATTATAAATAATTATTGTTACACATATATTTGTATGAATGTTTTTTTTATTTATTTCGATGAGTAGAATATGCACTTCTCAGCGGTTCACATTTTCGTTACATCCTATAATATGCACACAGATGGAGATATAATTACAAATTTTCTCTCATACATTCGCGATAATTTGAAAGTGTCTCGGACGTTTAAAAATTGATTTTAATTATGTAAAGTGCAAAGAGGGGGAGAAAGAGAAAGAGTATCTATATTGCCAATAACAGTTTTGCGTCGATTGCATTATAATACACGAAAATCCCGGTCGGCGAGAGCATTAATATAATAAAAGCTCTGTATTCCAATTTCATATTCGAACCAATATCGGAAAGCAATACGTATATAACATTATTTCTCCCCGATGTCGTTCTACACGCTTTCGCGTATACCTACTATTACTTCAACTATGAAACTGCGTATATATATATATATATATATATATATATATTTTACAGTCGATGATATATATATATATATATATATCATCGGCTGTAAAAAATTCGAGCAGATATTCATAGAGAGCATTGATGGAGGTGTAAAATGACGAAGCTGCTGTCTCTTTTTTTTTCAACCCCAAAAAATCGATCGACAAAATCGTAACACGTATAGCGGTCGGAAAACCTTATCGCGGACGTTGACGACGCTCGCAATTAATTTGTGATTGACCAGTAGTCCAGTAAAATTAGACTTTAACTTCAAAAAAATTATAATCAAGCTGAATTTTTGTGGAGACCTTTATTTCGATGTTTTAATGAAATCTTGATAAGTACTCTTAATTTCAGCCAGAGCGTTTTTTATGGGGGATAAAAGGGGGTAAGTTTTAGTTTTTTGCCATTATCTCGAAAATTATTAATTTTTCGAGAAAAATAGATTATCAAAATTGTAGCTCATAAAATTCCCTACAAAAAAGATCGGTATACTTTTTTCGTGGAATTAATCATTTCGAAGATATAGAGCGAATTAAATCTGAAAAAATGTACACATTTACTATAATATTATACGTGATTCAGAGGTGCAGAAAAATTATATTAGAAATATTGCAACTTTACCGCATGTTTTACTCAAAAACGATTAATTGTAGGAAAAAAAATTATAATGACTCTTTTTATAAAGAATTTTATGAACTACAATTTTGATAATAACTATTTTTCTCGAAAAATTGATAATTTTCGAGATAATGGCAAAAAAAAACTAAAATTTACCCCCTTTTTAAATTTATCTCCCATAAAAAACGCCCTGGCTGAAATTAAGGGTACTTTTCAAAATTTCCTTAGAATATAAATAAAGAACCTCGAAATAAAGGTCTCTACAAAAATTCAGCTTGATTATAATTTTTTTGCCCTTTTCGTCTTATTTTACTGGATTACTATTACTTCGGCAATGAAACTGCGATATATCTCATCGACTGCAAAACATTCGAGCAGGTATTCGTAGAGAGTATTGGTGGAGGTGTAAAATGACGAAGCTGCTGTCTTTTTTTTTTTTCAACCCCAAAAAATCGATCGACAAAATCGTAACCCGTAGCGTTCGGAAAACCTTATCGCGGACGTTGACGACGCTCGCAATTAATTTGTGACTGACCAGTGAAATTCCATCGCGACGAACACCGCCAAGTGCGCCAATTAATACGGCGCGCATTTAATCGGCCGTCACCCGACGTTCTCATCAGCATCGGCGCGGAGAGAATTTCGTCTGTCGTGCGTATGTTTCGAGAGTCCGTCCGAGTGGGTCCACCACCACGAGGGTAATCCGAGAATATTAACCGGGGCCATCGGTAACAATATATCCCGTCGTGCCGGTCTGCTCCCCTTTCCTCCACCTTTCCGCTCTCAGCCGGTAGTGACTAACTGATCAAACATAGCCTCCGGGGTTGGAAAACGGGCGAGTCCTTCCGAGTTTTTCCGTCCCTCGCTAATATCAGCTGTTGATGTATCGCGCGCGCGCGCGCGCCCAAAGTAGTCTCTCCCTCATGTGCTTGTAGTACGAGTGTACATACGTCCGCGTCTGATGAAGGCTCGGCGATGGGAAAGAGAGGTTCGCCAATATTGAACGTATTTCGATCTCTCGACGTTTATTATCGCGAGAACGAGATGGAAAGTAATTCTTCATTTTCCTTCCCTTCTTTTATGTATGTATCTCCGCCAACGCAGTCGCCTTGGCGTTAAGTGCAATTAGCACGCACGACGACTCGTTGCTTTCTCAGAGGAATATTTGTATGTATACCGTTGCGTTAGGATATTACCGATAAGAAGGTATAATGTTAACGACAAATCTCCTTTTTGCTTTTTTCTTCATGAATATTTATCTTGTACGGAAAAATATGACATGTGTATTTTTTGGATTTGTAAGGTGGAGCTAAAAATTTTTATATTAACTCCCTAATTTAAATAAAAATTTTCTATAATATATAATGTCATTAAAATATTGTACATATAAAATATGTAATGTGTAAAATGTTTCCCTTGCAATCGTATGAGACGTTATTTTATAAATATGTGAACAAATGTTTGCCTTACCCTCTTATATATCGAAAATTTTCTAGAATACAAATATTTCCCTCGAATTCTTGTTTTACGTCTTTCGTGAAATCTATTAATAGCAAAAAAATGGTATATGCGATGAAATATTTTAGTCCAGAATGTTGCACACATGACGTGTTGGTGTATATAAGTGTATATAGAGGATATTAAATTATCTGAAAATATTTGAAACTTTAAAAAATATAAAAGATTCTATAGTATATAAATAAAATTCTTTATAAAGATACATAAATATTTTTGGAAAAACAGCTTTCCTGAAAAAAAAATATTAATAAATCTTAGACTCTTGCAAAAAAAATTTTGATTTAACAAAATACATTTTTCCTCCTTTTATTTTTTATTAGTTAGTACATGTAGCTATTAATATCTTGTTATGAATGGCTTTGAATTTTTAACGTTACATTTTGATGTTACAAATAAAATGTTTCACTTTTTTTCATGACATAAAATGATCATAGAAATTAATTTGCCAGAACCAATTTAACAATTGAAATGCAGAAATAGTCCAATAACAAGCAGAGTGTCAAGCTATTCTACATAAAACGACCACAACTTTTTTTATTTTACCATCCTGGCAATACTGCCGTTTAGAAAGATATTCCGCGGTTCTGGAATATTGATATTTGCTATTTCAATTTACAGCAGCACACGTTACAATATGACACAAACACTCATGGGTTAATGTTAAATTTTGCCAATATTCATAACAAATCCCTCTCACCCCTTTTTCTCTAGACACAATATAATATGTAAAAATATTATCCTTAAAATTATCCTTCAATTTATCCTTAAAATTATCCTTAAAATTATTCTTAAAATTATCCTTAAAATTATCCTTAAAATTGTCCTTAAAATTATTATCATTGAACTTTTTTACTCAATTATATATATCTCTAGTTAAATATAGGATATTACATTTATACCGCTACATAGATTAAACAATAGATCTATATAATAAAACTGTATCTAATTACGAGAGTAAAAAGGTTTTATGATGATTAGTTTTTTCGTTTGTTTAAGTCCCTGAACAAATGTTCTGATTTTGTAATTTCCTTTTTCTATATCAAGGAGCTCTTTTTCTTAAATATAAATATTCATTTTGCTCGAAGTACCTCTATATCGCGTGCTGAGGTGTCGACGATTTCCCAAATATTATTTTTAATCATAAGAATTTTACTCAAACGGTTCACAGCCTTTTATTCTTTATTTCTACCTGCGTTGACTTTAAATGCGAAACGGGTTCTCAGATTCTTTTCCATCTTTTTTTTCGGCTGCCAAACATGACACTTATCCCTCTCGTCTCACGAGAGTTTTCATTCTTCACACATTAGATAGATCATCTTAGGTTCCCCGGTGATCTTTTCTTCGACAAGCGTGGAAAAGAAGAGGCCCGGAATCAGGTTAATCGGACGACTCTGACCAGCTGCCTTTATCCTCAAACATTTTCTTTTTATTTCGGCGGAAACTAACTCGGCCTCTCAGCTTCTTGCTTCGAATCCCAGT
This sequence comes from Nylanderia fulva, assembly GCF_048542155.1. NCBI lineage: Eukaryota > Metazoa > Arthropoda > Insecta > Hymenoptera > Formicidae > Nylanderia > Nylanderia fulva. Next base: position 843,432 of record NW_028190621.1, on the reverse strand, counting down.
AGAATTTCCCTTTCAAAGTTCATGACTTTACGACGCCGTCAAAACCCGACTCTGCATTTTGTGTTGGTTGAACACTTCGGAATAGGCCAGCATTGTTCATGAATCTACGAGCCTAAGAGAAGCAGCGTCGAAAAACCCTTGCACGCAAATCTTTATGTACCTGTATCTAACATTTATAGTCCTCTTTTTTCCCAGACGACCCAGAGCGGTTAACAGAAGTACGATAAGCTTAATGCAGTGACTATTGGCGAAAAAAACGTCCACCGCGTAAGAGCGGCGCTACTGAAGTAAAACAAATATGGCTGCCGCGAATACACAACAACATTTTTAAGTGTAAGAATTAATTTTTGTAATGAACAAGATGTCATTGCGGCTAGACACACTCTGTGATTACACAAAAGCTACGCCTTCATCGGGGAATATGATTGAGGGCCAGAATGTTATAAATTCTATTTATGATAGTTCACGCAACCACCACTAGTGTCGCATTGAATTTTTAAGCCCCGAATAGGTCGGAGAAAGCGAAAAAGATGATCTTGCGTCTGGATGCGCAGCAAAATGTGTAATTTCACAGCGGATCGCGAAGATTGCCTCGTTTTAAGGAGAGAGTCTCCCTCTCCCGCCTTTTTAAAAGTGCGAGGGAATTTTTCACTCGACCGAAAGGAACAATCGGTCCGCGCGTACTTAATGGAGTCCCGACACCGAATGAGAAAGAGAGAGAAAGATGAAGGGGAAATCTCGGAAATAAAATTCTCTCTAGAAATTTAACTCTCTCCTGACAACGTCGAAGGGAGAAGGGGAAGGGGCGGTCGATACGACGCGTTTCCGGGCCGATGGTTCTCTCCCGATTCGCTCGAGCGAGCATCGAGAAATCGAACATTATTTATCGCGTCAGATTGGTTTATTAACGAGGCAAATTGGTTCCTTAGCGCGCGATAATTAACATTGGGAGCTATACAACAGGGCAGGAAGTTTCTCTCATTGATATCGAGCTTACAGGGTGTCCCATTTTAAATAACGCATTGCTATTTTTTAAGAACCAAGGCTTCTATTGAGAAATATTTTATACAAAAATTGTAGAATTTCAAGAGAACGTCTTGTCGTAAGCATAATTTTATTCCAAATGGAGGCATTTTTGCGATTTCAAGGTCGTTATTATTTTTCTAAACCGAACCATCATTATTTTTTTACATACATCAATTTCTCGTAGTATTTGACGTAAAAAAATTGGAGTAATCAAAGAAATGAATGGTTTACGAGATATTTTATGCTTTATTTTGATACTGCTTTGTGTTGACAAAAAATATGAAATATCTCGTAATATATTCATTTTTCGGTCATTTTACCTTAATAATTTTCTGCATAAAATAATGAGCTGAATCAATTCGAGTAAAAAAACTCTTGTAATTAGAAAAAATTGCAATCTGCTGTAACTGCATACTTTTTTAAAATAATTGTGTTACCAATTGATTTATCTCATTATTGTATGCAGAAAATTATTAAGATAAAATTATCAAAAAACTAAGATATTTCATATGTTTTGTTAAAATGTATCAGAATAAAGCATAAAATAAACCATTTATTTTTTTTTTATTATTCTACTCTAAGAATTTCTTATGCCAATATTAAGCAAAATCAATTTCTGTAAGAAAGTTATGATGTTTAAAAAAATTATGCTGACCTCAAAATCTCAAAAATGTTTCCACCTGGAATAAAACTATACTTACAATAAGACATCCCTCTCGAAATCTTACAACTTTTATATGAAACGTTATTCGATAGAAATCTTGATTTTCGAGAAATTTGAATATACGAATGTTAAAATTGGACATCCTATATATGCATATAATCAAGTTTTCGCAAGTCGACGTTCTTGACAAATGTTGCTCGCATCACGTTTCGCGTCTCTTCATAAAACAAAACCAATGCTGAAACCGACATCGCTTGTGCGACACAAATGTCTCCGATAATAATTTTAACAACCCATTTATACACGAGGGCAAAATTGTTCCCGCTCTCTCACCTACGTGCGATTTTAAATTTGTAATTCTTAATACGTATAAATCAGCCGCGAGATGCAAAACTGTCTCGTAGATTTTCATTCGCGTTAAAATTATCAACTTCCTTCCTGTGACCCTTTACTCTGTACCCCGGACAGAGGGGACAACTTGTACGCGCCGCATTTTGAGAGAATTATGCGTGCTCATGTCCGCGAGTTAATGCGGAATATGCGCCGAGGCGGTAAAGCGAAATATGGAGCGTATTTTTCGCTCCGCCACTTTCAACAGGAAATTATAGTGTTTAATAATTGACGTCCCTCTCTCCGTTAAATTTCTTCACGCGAATTCGCGAATCTTATAATGCGCTTTATATTTAAGATAACGATTCCTGTAACGCAATATTTAAATCTTATATATATTACGTTTATATATGTATATTAAATTTACATTTAACTAAATATATATGAATTTTATATATGAATATATTTAATTATAACTTTTAATATAATATATATATATATATAAATTTAATTTAATATAATATACTTATAAATTATTACAATTTATAATTAAATAAATTATATTCAGAATTATTACGTTTATATATATGTCTTTTAGAATTATAATTAAATTTATTAATTATAAAATATAAAACTACTATAGTTAAATAAATTATAAAAGTTAATTAATTAAAACTAATTAAGAATTCTATATCCTACGTTATAAAAATTTGCATTCCCTTAAAACCAAGCTATTTCTACTATTTTCCTAGATTTTCATAGAGTATATCCATATAAGCTATTTCGAATCTTAGGTATCCTTTGTATACATATGTCCTTATTAACTTAGCTGTTTTTCCTTTTATTTAAATTATATCAATTTATATTCAGGAAAAGGGCTAATAAGAATCAGGTGCAGAAATTAGGCGCAACAAACTTTTTTTTTTTAAATTCTTTCTTATTTAATTTGTCGCGTTTACAATTAATACATTTCAATATAAATAGAGAAGAAATTAACTACAAATTTGTTCCGCCTAATTTTTATACCTAATTCTTATTTGCTCGTTTCTTATCTGAATTTATATCTCAGATTTTTTTTGTGTAATTAATTTTAGTTTTTATTTCTTCGATTTGATTAGCTTTTCGTCTATCCTTCCTCAAAAAATCCTGACTGATTCTATGAATTCCATTTCAATTACAAGTAACTTCTGTGTTTGCTATTCATTAACTTGTCATATTAAAACATAATTCTGTTCAGAAGCATTGTATAACATAATATGAAAAATATTTTTTATTGAAAACTTTATTATTAACGTGCATAATTTACTAATTGAATAACTTTTATTAATTTTCTACCTATAATATCTCAGATAATTCCCTCATTTTATCCAATCAAAAACCTCACCTCGTTTTTGAAATTAAATTCGAATTAAGGCAAGAGTATATAAAATTCTATCAAATTAAAACCACTATTATGATTATATCTGTACAATCAAACATTTGAAATTTTGCGATTATAACGTCGAAACGTTATAATATCCGAATATTTCGTCGAATTCCGCTCAAGAGAGAGAAAGAGAGAGAAACCCTTCGGTCCGGATATAATTCAACGCAATTCCGCAAAGAGGGAGAATGCGCAATATAATATCGATTAGCAGATTCAATTATGCATTAATACCACCGAAGGGGGTATTTCGTGACCGAACGATTCCAGGCCGCGCTTTCTTACTCCCTAGCGTGTCGTCACGCTCTCTCGCGAAGCTCGCGCTCCATTAAGTCGGAATAAATGCGCGGGGGGCAAAAGCGGGCAATTGGGTCGCGCACGGCAACAGGTGAACAGATATTGATATTACAATTCGTAAACGTCCGAGAGAGAGGGCTTTATGCCGTCGCGCGCACGTTTCATCCGCGGAAATGAGAGAAAAAGCGAGGGGGGCCGAGGGGGGCCGAGGGGGGCAGAAGGGGGCGTCGTGTCGGGGTTCGAGATACCTGAGCCGATATATGTTCTCCTAAATCCCGGGTCGTTCGTTGTCGACCGTTGTTGCCCGACACGCCTTTCCCCCCTTTCGGACCCCCCTTGACCCCCCTTTGCCCCCTTCGCTCGGTTGTTGCGTTGCAACTCATTGACAGCCGGTGTTTCGCCCCGAACTGTCTTCGACAACGACCCCGCGAGTTAACTAGACGCAACCACTTGTTGTCGCCCCCTCCCTCTCCTCCTTTCTCCCCCCCCCCCTCCCTCTCGTCACGCTCTCGAGTAGAGGTCAGGACTAATTCGAGGGTTCGACGGCGGGTTCCAACTTCTGTTCCGCGGAGAATGAGACGGCTCGCGAAATCAGTTCTGGCGTGATGCTTTCAGCGAAGATAGATAGAGAGAGAGAGAGAGAGAGAGAAAAGGAGCCATTTGAGCTCTGGAGTAGAAGCTTGCTCACCTCCATGAATTTTAAGAGGGTGGGCTTACTGCTGCTGCTCGCCCGCTATGATGTACGTCAAGATGCGCCGGAACCGGAAGAACGCCGGCGCGCACCGAAGCACCTCGGCCGTCGTTTGAAATAATGTTTTTAGCGTCGCCCTAGGGATTTTGCGGCAGTGTGAGCTTATGAGAGAAATGTCTTCTTTTTTTTTTTCTCCTTCCCTGTTCTTCTCGCCGAGAATTTGTCAGCCGCGTCAGCTGGCCGTCCCGAGAATGATTGTCATATTAAGGAGTCTTTTCCTTTGCGGAAATAGCTGAGTTTGCCGTCTCTTAAAAAGTTACATCGTCGACCCCCTCTGCAAAATGTCGCCGCGTTATTACATCATTCGTATTTCCGAATGTGTGGGTTTTTTTAAGGAGGATGAAAAGGGGTTTTCCTGCATCTCTATTCTGAACAAATTCTGATATATTAAATTTAAGATTGATTTGTTATATTAATCCTTCATCAGCAATTTGGGTCTTTTAAGGTGCAAGTATTTTATTCAAATTTTGCTTTGTATAAACAATTAGGTTTAACATTTGGCTTTAAAATCTATTGAATAATGTAATGGAGATATCAACAAATAATCTAAAATTTTTTAATAGTATATTGTGTATTACAAGTGCGGAAAGTTGACAATTGGTCACGAGTGCGGTGGATGGACGCACGAGCCGAAGGCGAGTCAATTGTCAATCCGCACGTGATACATATACTATTTTGTATTACACGTGTAGGCAAAGTGGCACTTTGTGTACGTGTTTTCTGTGCGAAAAGCGGCCGATTTTTCACGCCGCCATCTAGCGGCGACGCGGTGAGTGAATAAACCGCATTCAAAACCATTGTCTACGGCTGAGCCGCGTTTAAAGTCATTGCCCACGGCTAAAACGGGAATAGCCGTGTTCAAAGTCATTGTTCACGGCTAAAGCCGTGGGCAATGACTTTAAACGCGGCTCAGCCGTAGGCAATGGCTTTGAACGCGGCTTATTCACTCACCGCGTTGCTTCTAGATGGCGGCGTGGGAAATCGGCCGCTTTCCGCACAGAAAACACGCACACAAAGTGCCATTTTGCCTGCACGTGTAATACAAAAATTTATTACATCATTCGTATTTTCGAACAACGTGAGGCTTTTTTATGAAAAAGGGTTTCCTTGCATCCCTATCCAGAACAAATTCTGATTAATTTAAAATTATATTTGTCATATTAACCCTTCATCAGCAATCTGGGTCTTTCAAGACGCAAGCATTTTTTTAAATTGCTGTTAAAATTTTGTATAAACAATTGAGTTTAACATTTAGCTTTAAAATGTGTTAGATATTGTAATGAAGATATTAACAAATGATCCAGAATTTTTGTAGATTTTTCGAAAAAGTATAGAACATAAAAATTATATGTATAGTGTTGAAAGACCCAGTTTGCTGACAACGTGAGTAAAAAAAATGATTGCTGACAAAAAGTTCAAAAATTTGAAAAATAAAATCCTCTATGAAACTGTTCTTTTAAAATTGCTGTTCAAATTTCGCTTTGTATAAATAATTGGGTTTAACATTTGGCTTTAAAATCTATTGGACATTGTAATGGAGATATTAATAAATGATCCAGAATTTTTTAGATTTTTTAAAAAAGTCTAGTTTGTTGATGACGTTAGTAAAACAGATTGCTGACAAAGAGTTAAAAAATTAGAAAAATAAAAATTCTATGAAAATGACTTTATGCCAATAATTTTTTCTTTAAATATATTAAAATTTCTAGTTTATCCAAAAATATCAAATTGAGAGATTCCGGAAATAACTCCCTCTATCTATTGCATTCCTCTTCCTGATATGAACATTTTTAAATCTAGATTATAAAAATGTTTGCAGCTTTGACTTCTTTAAGTAGAGGAAGGGGGAGGAGATAATTAGAAAACTCATACGGGGTATGTTTTATAAACACACTTTATTGCTTACACGCTACGGCATAAATATGTGCAACTGCGCACTGTTAATTTATATTTGTATGTTATAAAAACATAGCTCTCTCTTTCTAAAAGACAGAATGAGAGAGGAAGAGAGAAAGAGGGACGAAATATTTTTAAAAATAAATTTTTGCAGAGTGTAAGAGATTTTAGTCGCGCAATGCGTGAGGAAACGTTGACAACTTTTTAAAATTTTATACTAGGATTTTTCATATTTTTCTCTTTTTCAACCTGTCGCGCTCGAGATGTAAAGATTTAAATAATAGCATGTGTCCTCGAAAATTTGCATTACGCGCCTGCAAAAAGCGCCAAATCCTCTCTCCATCTACAGATGTAATGAGCAACACGACCGAAAAATGAACAGCGCGCATAAATGCAAAATTTGCGAAAATTATAAATTACCCTCTCTCTGTATTAAAAATAAAAATACATTCGTAAAAAAAAAAAAGAAATAAATTATATACCTCGCGACACGAGAACTTCCGTTTTTATCTCGCCATTTCGAAGAGATATCGAGATATCATAATAAACTGTTATTGACTATCCCTTTTTCTCTCCCTCCCTCTCTCTCTCTATCTCTCTCATCGATTCTCGATAACACACGAAACATTCCACTATACGGGAAATAGGGACAACAACGTCCGCTGGTGCGCGACACTTTTTTTTGCCCCGCATACCTTTATTGCGCGGTCATTTTTCTGCAGAGAGCGAACGCGTTGTAAGCGACGAAAGATACGAGACCTACAATCCAGATTCCAACCGCTGGTGCGATGGTGTCCCAGAATGCATTTTTTGCGAGACCCTTGCAACTATAAAAAGGGTAGCAGGTCAGAAAATTGCTCTCTCTCTCTCTCTCTCTCTTTTTCCTTTTTTTCACCTCTCGTATCTACGATCTCGCAGGCGGTGAAACATTCGACCAAGTGAAATATCAACACGATGCTCTGCGCAAAACTTTATATTTCCAGTCGTTCCTTTTAGCATCGATGATGATACCTTTCGAACTCACCGAGCTCGATATTCCAGAGCTGCAAATGACAGCTCAATTGTCCGATTATTTGTATCAGACTCCGACACAAAAGGATGATCAAATGTATAAATTGCAAAAGTAGAACTTCATGACTTTTTTTTTAGTTCTTCCTGTAATGTGAATTGTCGTTTTCCAAGTCTCTATATAAATCTCTTTTTATACTTGTTCTTATTTAATAAAATTCGAATATTTATATATTTCGCTTTTATTTTCTTCAAGTTGGAAGACCAAAAAAGAAAATAATTTTTGAATTGAATAATTATTAAATATTTTATATACTCATATTCCGAATATTTAAATTCATATTTTTAATAAATGTATGAAATTTAAAAGTTATCAAATTTTGAGATGGCTAAAAATGTTTACGAATTTTATGAAATCTTTGTCTAATCTTTGTCCTAGATTTATATATATAAAACGTCTATTTGTATATATATGTATATATATTTTTTGTTTTCCTATTTTTTTAGCAGGTCCTAAGTCAATACCTATTGTCAAAGAATTTATGCACACTTCTTTTGCTTTTAGCAGAAGAAATGTATATATTTTGATATACTTTTGTAGCTCTTAGCAGGTTCCTAAACAAGCTTTTAGCAAGTCTCTTTACTGTCATTCATTCACTTCTCTCGGAATATTCCATTTAAGAACGTCTTTTAGGCAGACTTAAAAAAGGGATAATCGCAGGAAATCCACTGTCAAGGTGCTAAAAAGTCGTGTTTTAAAGGACGAACTGCGTCAAAAGAGATAACTGGAACGAAAAACTTCACTAAAGGTTTCCAGAGAATCATCTTGATGAATTGTCATAAAATAATTTAAAATGAGGAATATATTATAACGCAGGAATCAAAATGAATCTTTCGGAACTAACTCGATTATTCCGTCCCCTCTGTAATCAAATAATCACATAATTGTAAGCATATAAAATTTTTGAAAAGCCAACATATTTTTGTAAATATTCTCGACTTTCTAAAAAAATCTAAATTCTAGAAAATTAAGTATACAAGAGAATAGACAAATATTTTGTTCATACATGTGTGTATAAGACAGTGTTTTATATGATTGCGAGCAAAAAATATTTTTTACGACTTGATAGGAACATACATATATATGTTATATATATATATTTTTTTTTTAAATTTTAATTTTTATGTCTCATGGACAAAAATATTTCACGAACATATATATAATATTTTTGTTTATGAGACATAAAAATTAAAATTAAAAAAAAATATATATATGTATGTTCCTATCAAGTCGTAAAAAATATTTTTTCCTTTAATGAATTTTTCTTGTTCGAGTTAGCTCTTTTGACGCAGTTCGTCCTTTAAAACACGACTTGAGGAAAACCAAAGGGCACTTAAAATGGATCCGAATTCCTAGAATGAGAGATTGTGTCTCATGGACATAAAAAAAATATATATATATATGTTCGTAAAATATTTTTATGTCCATGAGACACAATCTCTCATTCTAGGAATTCGGATCCATTTTAAGTACCCTTTGTTTTTCCTCGTGCAGAGGGGGGGAGGATTGGGAACGAAGAAAAGGGGGCGGAAAACGCGTCTTCCTCTCCGGGTCGAGATGGATTTATTTGCATTCGTCGATATTATCGGAATTCGCGCGCGATCGGGTTTTCCCGGTCGGTCTCACGTTTCGCTCGCTTCGTATTACATTTCTTCGCGAAGGAGAGAAGCTCCTTTTCCCCAAAGGGAAATCAATAATTCCGGTGTACGTTCGCTTCCCTTTCACCCTCTCTCTCTCTCTCTCTCTATCTTTTTCTCGCATTTTTACGCCTATGTTACATGCAAACGCGTATTCTTAGCTTTCGCGGATCATCCTGTTGCGAATTCGGGAATGGAACGTGTCGAATGGGTTCGTCGTTGATCCATATTGTGGTCCCTTGTGAAGAAAAAGGAAAAGAACGGATAATACGTTGGATAATCCATCCACTCGCGGCTCCTTTATAGCGAAGAATAGTTCTTGATAATAGAAAATCGATTTACCGCGTAGCTCGCCTCCTTCGCTTTTAAGGATATGGACAAATCGAGGTATTACAAACGTCTAGCTATATACTCTCCTACTTCCTTTATTATATAGTATATATATATATATATATATATATATATATATATATATATATGTGATTTCTACGAAAAATATTTTCCGCAAACTCACCGACAATCGGTTCTTGTTTTCGAACGAGAAGGAGAACATAGCGAAATGCTTTATGTCGTATGATGTATTTGGAACGATCGAGTTTGGCCTGATTTAATGCAATATGTACTGGACCGAAATTGCCATTTCGGTATTGTTTACCCGAGTCGAAATTTTCCTCCTATTTTCAAACTGAATTTTCTCACACATAAATGGATAATAGATGTATTAATTTATTGGGTTGATTCGTACGTAAAGTTTCGTTCTATTTAGTACACAAACAGAATTTTGTATTTATAATTTGTTATATTGTTTTATAATATTATTTATAAATTTTAATTATTATTTTATTTATTTATAATTTATTTAATATGATTTTTGTATTTAAAATTGTTTACAATAATCTGTACATTCTTTATTATTGGAAATATAATTTGTTTCCCATTTAAATTATAATTTATTAATTTCTTCCTCGTAGAATTTTCGAGGAATTTTTCAAGGCAGAAGAGTTCTTTTCATCGCTATGAAAATTTTTCCACTTAATGACTTTTTGAGTGACCTAAACATATGGAGATCCGATGGAACAAGGTCCGGAGAATAAGGAGGATGAGGCTAAAATTGACCACAGAAACTCGAGAATATTTTTCTGGGTTATTTTAGCTCGGACCGTATTTCGTTTCGATTTAACAAGTCATGATTTCTGAGAAGTGGTTCAGTAATTATCTCTAGGAACTTATTTACAAATTAACCCAATACATAGAAATTAAACTATTATTTTGTATATCAAGTAGATAATAAACGAACAAGTTTTTTATTTAGAAATTTAAAATAAAACTTTTTGACTAAATTGTAGATCAAATAATTTCGAAGAAAAGAGGATGTGACGATACACTTAAAATATCAAAGTAAATATTAGATTGAAATATCGTAGGAAAATTTAGTTATATTTTTTAGTAATAGAAACCAGAACCCGGTAAAAAATTTGTTATATATTACAACATAAAATTATATAGAAATATATAAAATTATACACATATATAATCACAAAATTATACATGAAATATGTTCATATATAATTAGATAAAAGTGCTTTATATATATAATTATATAAATTTATATATATATATATATATATAAATTTATATAATTATATATATGTATATAATAAATATTTTTTCATATTCATATATAAATTTATATAATTATGTATAAAAAATTGTTTACCGAGAAATAAACTAAAATCGTTTCGTTTCCAGCAGCACGTAAAATATTTTCGTAATTAAGATTGATGTACATGATAGCATTCAGAGGGCATTTAAATGTCATTTTTCTGACAAGGAGATTCTAAATACGCTGTTATTTGAAAGTTTCCTCGTCAAGAAGTTTGGCAAGTAAATGCAATTAGCCGAAACGAGATGATCGTTTTCACTCGTCGGGGATTATCGAGGGCTAATCAATTTCTCATTGAGCGGAAGCACCGACCGGGAATTTATCGAAGTCACGACGCTTCGTGTATTTGTTCTTGCGATCAAAGAACCCGAAGACAAAGCACGAAGCCTCGATTACTCGGGGAAGATTGCGTTTTGCCATCGCTATTTTCCCTTTTCTTGTTCTCGGAGCGATCGTTCTGTTGCTCCCCGTCATTTAGTATACCGGTAGTACGTGTCTGAATAATTCTGGAAATAACTTGCGTTGAATTCCTAATGAGTGACTTAAGCGCCGTTCATTTTCTCCTTCTTGTGTGTTCGGGAAAAAAATTGGGGGAGAAAGAGAACTCTCATTTACGCGACGAAGAGTTCTCGAAAAATACCTGTGTGAGCGATAAAATTAGTCGCTTATATAGGATCGAGCTTTGCTCTCAATCTCTCTCGCAAAACTAGCGTAAGAGAAAAGGGGATAGCAGGAGAGAAATGGAAGATGCAGAGACGCATTATTGATTTTCCAAAGTTCCGTCTAACACGACATGAATAGAGTTAGGCGGACTTAAAGGGTTAATCTTTAGCAGTCAATTTAGAACGGAGAGAGAGAGAGAGAGAGAGGAAGTTGGATAAAGTCCGGCGCTCCCTCGCCTGCCGTTGCTATTACGCAGGTAACTCCAACTGACTGAGACAGCAATAATCTAATTACATTCAATACCGTGTGTAATTATTGTCGCCAAACACAGTTAACATGATACAAAGCTTCAGTGGATAACGCCTATGGGTGCTTTGCACTAACTGTTCTGCTCCTAAACGTGTAAACTTTGTTTTTCTTCTTTTTTTTTTACGTGTCACATGGCTCTTATTACGTATCTTTTTAATGAAAGATTATTTAATATTTTATTTAATAAATATAAACTTTTAATTTTTTGAATAAAATATAATTAAATATAGATATAGCTCTTTTATTTTATATTTAAAATTGATCGAACAAGAAGAGGAATTTTATCAATTGAAAATTTTTCATAATGTATATATAAAAAATTTTGGAAATAAAATTTATTGCTCCTAGAATAGAAGATATTTCTATATAAGGAAAATATTGCTAGATCAATTAAAGGTTTATTGTGAAAAATAATAGAAGCTACAAAAAGATATGTTGTTTTATCTCTTCCATTATTAATAAAGTTTCTTAAAAAAAGTGAAGAATTAAAAAGTAATAAAATCAAAATTTTATGTTATTTATTTGAGAATACAATATGTCAAAAGATTAAACGAGATTCTAATGAGAGTAGACAGTTTCCAAATCTACCAATTATAAATGATATAAGTATAAAAAATTATATTAAATATAATTTGTATATAATTAAATAATATTATTTAAATTAAAATGTTTTAAATAATATATAAACAGAAAAATAGAGATCAGTTTTTTAGAGCACAAAAGTGTGTAATTGTAAATACATTTATTTCAATGTACAATATAAGGACATAAGACTTTGTGCAAATCAATTATAATCATTTTATTTATTATGACAACAATGAAGCGTAAAAAATATTTGATCTGAAAATGGTCAAAATATTTGGAATATGAATGGTCATAGATATTCGTAAAAAAATAATTTAAATTTATTATAAATAATTATTATTGTGAAAAATTTATATAAAAAATTTATTATAAAATAAGGTTAGTATCAATAATTATTACTGTAAAAAAATTATAAAAAAATTATTTTGAACAATTATTTCTACAATTTAGTAATATTTCAAGTTGTTTTTTTTGTGTGATTTTCTTCTTAATTAACGAAAACGCTGTTGCTACATACTACGAGTAATAAGAACTGCTACATTTACATATTATCTATATAAATATAACCACATCTGGCCAAGATTTTTTTAATGCGCTACTTGACATCCCGCTTGAGAGCAGCAGGAGTGTCGTCGTCAAGTTTACACGGGTATGTGAACGACGTGATCAAGCTAGACTCCGGTTTCACTTTGGAAAACTTGAAGTCGCTTTAAATTTAGAATTGACTTCAACACGTAATTCAAGAAAGAGAGAGAGAGGGAGAGAGAGTCTGCAACATACCTAATATATGGCTTAAGTCGCATTCAAAATGGCAGTTGCTTCAAATTCTAGTATATGCGACGCAGAGAGAGAGAGAAGTGGGTCACAACGCACGACAAATATACAAGAAATAGGCAAAATAATGTGAACACTTGTGAAAGAAGGGTATATATATTTGTTTGTTAATAAGATGTTGGGCCGCCCTTTATTTTTTTGCAGTGGAATGTTGTCTCAGTCTTCTATCTGCCAATTGCTTTGGAGATGTTGAAGAAGAAAATCTGCTTCTCACTCTTTTTCAAAAAATTGTCTACAGTCCGATGATATTAAGCTATTAAGATGTTTAAATATTTTCCCTGGCCAACACAATTAACACATTTGAATATCATCGAGCCACTATAGGCGATTTTGGTTCGATGAAATTTGGGTTTGGTAATTGTGCTGGCCAGGGAGAGTGTTTGCGTATCTTAATGGTTTAATATCATCGGACTGTGATCTGATGATATTAAGCTATTAAGATGTTTAAATATTTTCCCTAGCCAGCACAATTACCAAATTTGAATATCATCGAGCCACTCTGGGTGGTTTTGAAGAGAGTAAAAAGTTTTTTCACTCTCTTCTCCAAAACTGTCCATGATGGTTCGATGATATTTGGGTTTTGTAATTGTGCTGGCCAGGGAAAGTGTTTGGGCATCTTAATGGCTTAATATCAACGAACTGTGGGCAGTTTTAAAGGAAGAGTGAGAACCAGATTTCCTCCTTCAACAACTCTAGGGCAATTGGCGAATAGAAGAATGAGACAACATTGCACTGGAAAAAGGGCAAATGTTGGCCCAACATCTAATTAATAAACAGGTACATATATATATATATATATATCCCTTTTTCACAGGTGTTTATATTATTTTGTCTACCCTCCGTATACATATATAAAATCTCGAAGCTTCGCGAAGAGAGCAACGTTAAATCGCGTTACACCGAAACCTTATTTCTGCCTAATACACGAGCAACTCAACTCAGCCAGCCACTTGGCGAATCCGGAGCCTCTCGTGAAGCGACTACGGGCAGGTCAGGCCAGGCCAGGCAGGCACGACGCCCTTTCCTCGTATCCTTCGAGGCAGAGGATCGTAATTAGCTCGGGTGTAAACTCTGACAGGGCGTCAGTTCGTCTCGCATCCGTCAGAGCTGTCTCGGTTGGGTGTTGCTGACGAAAACCTCGGAGCCGAGCAAATCGAGAGACGTTCGTAACGAGGAGAAACAGATAAGAGAGAGAGAGAGAGAGAGGGAGATGAGTGGATCCGCGTGATGTCGGTCGAAGGATAAAGACCGACAGCGGCGGCGGCAGCTGGCGGAAGAAAGATATGTCGAGGTCGGATGGAAGCGACAGAGAGGAAGCAAAACCGCCGACGAGAGCTTGAAGGGGCGCTCCCCGTGTTTCGGGACCGCATAGGGGGAAAGGAAGGTGGGAGCCGAAAGGACGAGTAAAGTGATTGCGAAAAAGGGGTCAGAAGGGAAAATAGGGTATACGGATGGTTTAATAGAGTGAGCCCGTGATGGATGACGCCTTGGATCGATATTACTTTTTCTTCGTCATCATCATCAGCTCCTTCTTCTTCTTCTTCTTCTTTTTTCTTTCTCTTCCTCCTCCTCCTATATATTTTACGCGAGATCCGAGTATCTGCCTGATGCTAAACCACGTGCTCGGGTATTCCTGGCATTTCGGAAGCCGCGGTAGACCATGCACGATATACGGCCCCGCATACCGGACATTTTCGGCAGCATATGCGCACACGCGCGCGACTCCCTTCCCTCTTCTCCTCTTGTCTTATCGCGGATCGCGTTATTACGCGAATTCGTCTACGCGCGCGCGGGACACCGAGGGAGAATTCTCGACGAGAGAGAGAGAGAGAGAGAGAGAGAGAGAGAGAGAGAGAGAGACTTGTGAGTGTTGCCAGCAACCGCAAGATGGGGACTTTTGGGAGCCCCCGAAGTCGTGGCGCGTACAAGTACGATTTGCGAGGATGGCAATCGTCGTCGCCGATGGAATTCCTCCGGGATAAGAAATTGTCAGCGACGGGGGTCGCTCGCGATAATTCCGCGCGGCCCCACCGCGTCGCCGGTTTTACTCCGGGCTGAAGAAACGATCGAGATTTATGGGCGACAATGAACCCCCTTTCCCTGAAGTAAACGGAATCTGAAATTCACGCGCGGGTCAGCCGATCAATGGTCGATAGCGGCTGGAACCGCACCCAGCGTCTGACATTTCGTGACATTGGCAGATCTATGGTTGTGGGGAAGGGGAGGGAAAGGGGGAGGAATCCAGCCGCTCTCCGAATATGACTCACCGCGATGTCGAGGGGGGATTGTTTTGGAGGTTTCTCGGATTTCCGCAAATATTTGAGCGGAAAATTTGTCAACTCTTCTGCTCTTCCCCTCTTTGGGTTTTTACTTCCCGTTATGGCTACTAGCTACTTTGATGTATTATGGATTTTGATTTCTCATCGAGCAAACTTTGTCTTCGGGAAGAACATTTTTTCAAATTTTTTTATCTTAAGAATATTGCAAAACATTGAAAAATCTTTATTTTTTAAATGTCCGTATTTATGTATCTATATCCACTTTTCTGAAAATTAAATGTCTTAAGAACTGTTTGAATTCTAATTTGGCGTACAACTAAAATAGCATAACACTTTTACTTATTGTCATTTTTATAAAAATTCATACAGTATTTTAATGCAATTTTAATTTTCTTACAAAATGTCTGTGGTTGCTCTAACTGCTATAAATTTTCATACATCGAGATAAACTTTTTTCACATGAAGAATGTTATTAAAATATAGTATTAAATTTGGCAAGGATTGATGAAAGGATTCATTTTATATGAATTTTTGAGTTTTGAAGAAATGTGCATTTTTTAAGTTTCACAAATTTTTAGATATTGAACTAAATTCTTTTACACAAATAGAGTAAAAAATAGTTGATATTGAATTTGACAAAGATCAATAAAGGAGATTTTTTTTATAAAATTGAATTTTTCAAACAATGAAAATTTTCGAATTTTACAAAAGAAGCATACAAAAGGAACACATAAAAATAGATATATACATACAAATATACATACATATATACATACACATATACAGGGTATATCTAAATAAATGCGAAAAATTTTAGATGATTCTTTGTCGAAAATTACGAGGGGTTTCTTATATAAACGTATACTTCTATATTTCTCCCTTGGGAGGGCTTTTAAATATTAATAAATATCCTTTTTGCTACTAGAAAATATCCACCAAGTTTCATTTTTCAATTTGTCTAAAAAAGTAAAAACTTAAAAACTTTAATAATCTAAAATTTTTTTGCACTTATTTAGATACCTTGTATATACGTAACAGAAAATATTATTTTGTATTACACGTGCAGGCAAAGTGGCACTTTGTGTGCGTGTTTTCTGTGCGGAAAGCGGCCGATTTCCCACGCCGCCATCTAGCGGCGACGCGGTAAGTGAATAAGCCACGTTCAAAACCATTGCCTACGGCTGAGCCACGTTCAAAGTCATTGCCCATGGCTGAAGCGTGGAAAATCGGCCGCTTTCCGCACAGAAAACACGCACACAAAGTGCCACTTTGCCTGCACGTGTAATACAAAATAGTATGTGTATCACATGCGGATTGACAATTGTTCACTCGTGTGAGGTGGTCGCACTCGCCTTCGGCTCGTGCGTTTATCCCCCGTACTCGTGACCAATTGTCAACTTTCCGCACTTGATACACAATGTACTATTATATGAAAAAGGTGTGCAAATTAAAATCTTGTACATTGCTTTCTCACCATTCTATTTCGCTTATTAAGCTTCCTCTATGAAGAAGCCAAAATTAAAAAACCAACTTGCTCATAAAGGATAATAAGGCTTAATAAGCGAAATAAAGTGGTGAGGAAGCAATGTACCCAATTTTTTTTTTGCAAAAAATAATTTCTCGATTTTTCTCGTCAATATCCTGTATTTATCTTCTTGCGTCTCTTACAAGGGGTTTCTTCGACAGCCCGAAAGTGGGCGGCCGGAAGGTAAATTTGTTTATCCGCGAAGGTGTTTGACTCGCGCGAGGGAGTAAGTTTAATTCGCCGGAAGGCGGGGATATAATAACCGAGGTCTGCGGAGCGCTGAAAAAATATTTGTCCCCGTCGTGACGTCGCGTCGCGCCGAGCGCATTCGCAATTGCAACCCGAATGGGGTGGAGTTCGGTATCGTTGCTGAAGTTACGCCACCCTGGGACACTCTCCGAAGGGGTATATGACCCGGGGCTGCGCGACGGGCAATATAAAGTTACTCGAAATTACATCTGCATATTATTTCAATTTTGTAGATTGTTTAACCCCAGGTAACGCCGGATACGGGGAACTCCCGTGAAAGTTTTCTTAGGATAATCTCTTAGGTGGCCCCCGCCGGGCTTTCCCACCCACTCTCTCGCTCTGTCGCTCTATCTCTCTTCCGTTAGTAGTTCGTAATTCGTCGCGTCTCATCGGCTCTGTCGGAAGAAATTTGTTGGTCCCGCTGTCTAAAATTAATTTACCGACTGCCGCGGCAAAATAGACGAAAAGCCAACGAGCCGCGAAGCGAATAAATAAGTGCCGACGTCGACTGCCGTCGATGCAACAACCACCGCGAGCGGAGGAAAAAAGAAAGGGAGGAGCGTGGGGGTGGAAAAATGCGCGTCACTCGGCCCCGGGAGTTTTCCGCGATAAACAGCACTAAAAAACAAGTCGACCGGCGTAAATCGTGGAAACTTTATATTAGGTATTTTTGAATCGCCGAAAAAAAGAAGGGAAAAAGAACCGAGCTCCGCCGCGAGAGTAGTTTCCCGCCACCGCATCGTCGTCGTCGTCGTAATAGACTCTCCGAATGCATTGGTGCGTGATAAATCGATCTGCCGAAGAAGAGAAAGGTACCTCAAAGCGACGCATCTGATTCTAGACGACTCGGATCAATTCTAATCGAATGCTATAAAAAAGGGCACAAGCTATCAATGACTCGTCACATCCTTCTTTTTATTATTCTTGCATCTGTTGGGACTGATATAAATTTTCGTTGTGTCGATTATTTTTTATAATCAATTATTTTGTTAATGTAATTTTATTTTATTTGTATATAGAGTTGTATAAAGAATATCATAAATATTGTAAAAATGCAGTGTTATAAAAATATTTAATTAATATTAATATTAATAATTTTTGCCCTGTATGTGATAAATTAATTCTCGTAAATTAATTAGTTTTGGATTATAAAATAAAAAATAATTAAAAATAAATGTGAGACGACCCAACTGGCTTTAAGCCAGTTGGGTCGTCTCACATTTATTTTTAATTTTATTCATCACTGGCGATACAAGATATCTATTAATAAAAAATAATGTTTGATACTAACACACGATGAGAAGTAGCGGAGAATTGATCTATGTTGTGATTTTTGAAATGCAAATATATTTACATAAAACAATGAACATGTATCTTAATAATTTTTATCATATTTATGTGCTTAATATTAATATCTCAATAAATAATTATTGCACCAAATTAATTTTTTAATAAATATTTGTTCTTTAGATAATATATTTAACAAAAAAATTATATAATTTATGGAAAAAAATGTTTAAATATAATTTTATATATATATATATATATATATATATATATATATATATATATAGGTAATCTTAGTTATTATATAACTCTATTTGTATTTATATGTATATCTTTTATAAAACACATTATTAAAAAATATGTATCTAACATTTATTTAGCGACGCATCTATATTAATTTATATATATATATATATATATATATATATATATATATATTAATTATTATTAATTCACATAAAGTATTTTATTTTATAAAAATTTTAAAAAACCTCGAAAATTAAATTAAGAATATATTATATTATTTACGTAATATTAATAAAAATAATTTAAAATTGACCACTATCCCGGAGATAAACAAGCAATTAATTTTACAAGTAGAAAATAATAAATGAAATGAACTATTCACATGTTTCGCAATGTGGATACTGCGCTATCGTCCAACATCTGTCTACATTTCCTCTTTCTCTATTGTTTATCCATAGCTATCGTGTCATGAGGTTCACATTCGACATTCGATATTCACTCGCGGAAACAGAGTTAATTATGATAACGCGCACTAATCAGCAAAATACGATAATCACATGGCATTCCTGATGTTAAATATGTAATTGAAATTTAATATCGCAAACGTGTGTAATACGCATTGATCGCGTTAAACACATCTGTTATTTGTTAAAAGAGTATCAAAACAAAATAGTGACCTAGTGACGTAGAACTATAATATTCCGCGCGCTCGGCTTCTTGTTTATCTCGCGGTTATCTCGATGTCATTCACATATAATGAGGTTTGTACGAAAAGGAAGGTAAGCACGAACTGTTTCGTACGTCGTATCATTCTTCTTTAATAGTTCAGTAAAATTAGACTTTGACTTTAAAATAATTATAATCAAGTTGAATTTTTGTGGAGACCTTTATTTCGATGTTCTAATAAAAATCCTGAAAAGTACCCTTAATTTTAGCCATCATTTTTATGGGGGATAAAAGCGGGTAAATTTTAATGTTTTGCCATTATCTCGAAGACTATCAATTTTTCGAGAAAAATAGTTGTCAATAGTTATCAAAATTGTAGCTTATAAAATTTCCTACAAAAAAATCATTATACTTTCTTTGTACAACTAATCGTTTTTGAGTAAAACGTGAGGTAAAGTTGCAATATTTCTAATATTAATATTATATAGTAATGTGCACATTTTCTTTCAGACTTAATTAGCTCTATATCTTCGAAATGATTAATTCCATGAAAAAAAGTATAATGACCCTTTTTGTAGAGAATTTTATGAGCTATAATTTTGATAATAACTATTTTTCTCGAAAAATTGATAGTTTTCGAGATAATGGCAAAAAATTAAAATTTACCCTCTTTTACCCCCCATAAAAAACGTTATGACTGAAATTAAGGGTACTTTTCAAAATTTCATTAAAACATCGAAATAAAGGTCTTCACAAAAATTCAGCTTGATTATAATTTTTTTGAAGTTTTTGACTTTTTAAATCTAATTTTACTGGACTATAATTACTATTGAGCATCGAGCCAGACTAAACGGCGACTATGATAAAGTAAGTTTACAGACGTAATCTATAAGAAACATTACATATTATACTATACATTATTTATAATACATGTAGATTTTAATATAGAATAGTTCTAAATAATTGCGAGAAATTTTAAGAGATGATTCTTTGTCGATAATTAAAGAATATCTTTTATATAAACATATATATTCTTATATTCCTCCCTGAGAAATTACACTCTTTGAAGAAGGAGGTAAGCATTAGGTTTTTAAACTTTTTAATATTTTATTTTTGTTCCTTTTTTTCCCAACATTTGCTAAAATTTAGTTTTGCTAATTTTTTTTAATTCTAAAATTCAACTTTTCGTAACTTGAAACCTGTGCATTTAGCTATACATAATAATGTATTTTTATTTTTTTCTTGAAAATTATTAATTTTACAAATAAAATAAAATAAATAAATAAAATTTCTAAAAGAATTAAGCTTCCTAATATATATTTAACATTATATTTTTACATGTTCTTATTCCAATTTGTTAAAGTTCTAATAAAAAATTGAAAAAGAGTTTCATTTTCGTTATTTTCACCTATTTGTAAAAAGTTCACAAGTTCATAAAAAATTCAGTCTCTACACTATACTGTAGAGCAAAAATTCAGCTTTAAGAATCCATTTTTAAAATTGCTGTACGATGATTTTTGACAGAGTTATGAACGATTAAAGTAAAAATGGCATTTTCTCTTCAATTTGCGATAACTTGATAAGGAAAGATCGAAACTTAAATTTTAAAAAACAATTTTGCAGAGAAAACTTCAGGCTTTAACGTGAAAATGTCAAAAAATTTTTCATATTTTCTTGTGTATACGACATGTCTACAAAGTGAAAAGAAAATTTTCCATTTCGTTATGTTCGTCGTTTTCTGTATGTAAAAAAATATCAGAATTGAAGAAAATGAAAAAAGCTATAACCTTTCGAAAGTAGAGATTTCAAACTTTAAAACCCTTTTAAAATTCAAATTCTCATTTTTCGAAACAAAGTTACAACTATTTAAAGTTTACCTATTTTCGAAGAATTTTTTTATCCCTTAATTATTTTGAGGAGTGTATTTGAATAATCTATTCTCGGATAATCTATTATATATGCATCGAGACGGCAGTGAATTAGAAATATCTCCGAATTCGCGACATTCTGATAGCTTTACGTACGAAATATCCTCTGTCGAATAACTTCGTTAAACAATGTCTCCCTCCCCTTCTGGTCACGTCTTTCCCTTGACACTTCATTACCTGAAATAATTAATTCCTATCCCGATACGCGCCGTTAAAGTCCGTGACACTCGTAATACGCTCGGTTAATGATATCCATATCGCGCGGGGGCCTATCTCTG
The DNA here is from genome assembly GCF_048542155.1 of Nylanderia fulva. Classification (NCBI taxonomy): domain Eukaryota; kingdom Metazoa; phylum Arthropoda; class Insecta; order Hymenoptera; family Formicidae; genus Nylanderia; species Nylanderia fulva. The sequence goes on along the minus strand of NW_028190621.1, from coordinate 821,827 downwards.
CGTATATATACATATATTCGTATATGTATCATAAGCTGACGTGAGATGTACAGCTCTTCTCTAAATATTTCATTTTCCGGTTTCACTCGCGCCACGCTCGGAAACTGATGTCCGATTAAAAATGGATTGGCATCGTTCGATATTATTGCGCGCTCGGCGCGCTAAGAAAAGAAGTAAAGAACCAAAGGGAGGGAAAGAAGAAGGAAAGATTAATTTAATATTCCAGGGGCAAGACGAGATATATAACACAGCTATAAAAAGAAAAGAAAAATAAAGCTCCAAGTGTTGTAAAGACGATAATGTCCTTGACGTTTGAAATTGTCAGTCTGTTGTATTCACTTGTCACTTCTCAACTCCCTAATTTATTTTACGTCAGATTGAGAATCAGATTGTTATGGCATTTGTTCTTCAGAACGTTATATGTCATACGTTTCAGAAAATTTAAAGGTTATAATTAGATGTTATAATATCGGAATTTTTAGATGACGTTTGACAAATATTATTTATTGGACATCATATCGCTTTCATGGTTTTTTTAATTTTTGACATTTCTGACAATCAAGTCTAAGATTTAAAGTTTTTACCTGGAGGGGAAGAGGATTAATTTATTATTGTGTATATATTTACTAATTTTCCAAGATTTCTTATTTTTGTTAAATAATAATAAGAGGTCTTATCGTTTTTGTCATTTTTTAATTTTTGATATTTGTGACAATCAAGTCTGAGATTTAAATTCTGTAAATTTAAAATTTATCTGAGGAGAAGACTACAGATTAATTTATTATATGTATAGTCACTAATTTCTCGAGATTTCTTATTTCTTGATTTTGTATAATAATTTTTGTAAAACACTTTTTAATTTTTGACATTTATAATTTTCCAAGATTATTTATTTTCATTTTTGTTAAATAATAGTAATTCTTTAATTAAGTTTTCTAATATAATACTAGCTCAAATGATTTGTTCTCGAATATCGGTAGAATGAAAAAAAATGTTTAAATTTTGTTTACCTAAGGGAAAGACAATAGATTAATTTATTAAATGTGTAGTCACTAATTTTTCGAGATTTCTTATTTCTTGATTTTGTAAATAATTTTTGCAAATCATTTTTTAATTTTTGACATTTCTAATTTTCCAAGATTATTTATTTTCATTTTTGTTAAATGATAATTCTTTTATTAAGTTTCCTAATATAATACTAGTTCAAATGATTTGTTCTCGAATATCGGTAGAATGAAAAAAAAAAATGTTTAAATTTTGTTTACCTGGGGGACAGACAATAGATTAATTTATTATATGTGTAGTCACTAATTTTTCGAGATTTCTTATTTCTTGATTTTGTAAAATAATTTTTGCAAATCATTTTTTAATTTTTGACATTTCTAATTTTCCAAGATTATTTATTTTCATTTTTGTTAAATAATAATTCTTTTATTAAGTTTCCTAATATAATACTAGCTCAAATGATTTGTTCTCGAAAATCGGTAGAATGAAAAAAAATGTTTAAATTTTATTTACCTGAGGGAAAGACAATAGATTAATTTATTATATGTGTAGTCACTAATTTTTCGAGATTTCTTATTTCTTGATTTTGTAAAATAATTTTTGCAAATCATTTTTTAATTTTTGACATTTCTAATTTTCCAAGATTATTTATTTTCATTTTTGTTAAATAATAGTAATTCTTTAATTAAGTTTCCTAATATAATACTAGCTCAAATGATTTGTTCTCGAATATCGGTAGAATGAATGAAACCTCTACAGCACAGATTGCGCGTGCAACTATCCGAAATAATAGAAAACATAACTCCGGTCAACATTAACCTTCGACCATTCCAACATTGACAAATATACCGAGTTATGTACAATACTTGATCGGGTGCGAAACGAACACACAGCTGTTTCGGCGGTTGTTACTATTTCCCGATTAATTTCGCATGTAACGTCAGAATAAACGCGGCGGAGTTTGCTTTACTTTATCGTCGTCGAAAGAAAATTGAAATGAGAAACGCGACTTGTGTCTCGTAAACGCCGATTGGCCGACTGTGATTTATCGATCCACGAAATTGCGCTCAACCTCGAGAAATTTAACGTACTTACTCCACGATCCCTCACCCCCTTCCATCAGTTCGAATCGCAAGGGAAAGGGCAGGGACTATTGGATCCTTTAAGAGGAAACGAATCGCTAACGACCGTTGCAGTCGATGCTGAAATATTTCGTATCGGCCCGATAAAAGTTAAATTATAGGTTCCGTTGTGCGCGACTCCAGGCTCCCGACTCAATCCAGGAGCACTGCTTACATTTTTCAATAAGACGTTTCATTCTCGCGACGTTCAAATCCCTGTTCATTTTGTCCTCGATCGTAAAATTCGTTACGTGCTTTCGCGATACTTTCTTTCTCTGTCATATTTTGAGACGTCATTATTTAATGCCTAATTGTCACATTTCTTTAGTTTGCTGTTACTATAATCACACGTTTTACTTCTCGAGGATTTGTTTTACTTTTCACGAGTTTTTCTTTCTTTGAAATTTATTGTAGATTTAATTAAATGATCTTTATAAAATTCTTAGTTTCTTTCTTTTTGTTTTTTTTTTTTTTTTTAACAAATCGAGAGAATAAAGTATACAAAATTCATAAAATAATACTTTGATATTCAATTATGCACATAATCGAAACAATAATTATCAAATATAAAAAAATATATATACGTACATATGTACATAATAATTAATTTGCATAAAAATATTGTATAAAATATATAGCATAAAAATTAAAATACAAATATATTTATAAATTTTAATTAATTTTAGGGATTAAAATAATTTTTTCTCATATATGGATATCTTTTTAGTTTTACAAATTATTTTAGAAATCAATTATTAATTAAAAAAGAATGATTATTATTTTACATTTTTGATTATTTAATTTAATAGAAGAAAAATATTTTTACTTTCTATTTCAATTAATCTATTATAGTTCACACTTCACGTGCAAGTCATAGAAAATACGGGATATTCGTAGATAGAGAAAGAAGCGGGAGTAGCTGACAAGATAGCATTCAATTTAGTAAGGCAGGTTCTTGATTTTGATCTATCGTTCGTCTCGAAACATGTGTTCTCATCGTACATCTGCTCGGCGATCTTTCGTTCTTGCGTGCTGGATAACTCGCGAACCAGTTGCCAACCTAACCTCTCTCTCGCTCGCTCTCGAGACACGCACTTCCTCGTCCCTCGAAGAAACAACGCACCGGCACCCCGGTAAATCGGCTCGCGCAATATAGGAAGCTACTTAAGCCTCCCTTTCTCCACTACTTCACAAGCGTTTATTATCCGGCCGCATAATGATATGGTACTTGCGTATGTGCGTGCGACGCGAACTAACGGCAGCTTGCGACCGTCTCTTCTATGGCCGCCATTTACAATAGACAAGGAATCGGTCGGATTGCGCGGGACAGAGACAGGGAGAGAACATATCCCTTTTGTCCCATAAGAGACGTCTTTTGCGACCGACGACATGTCAAACGATCCCTCTCTCTCTCTCTTTCTCTGTCCCCGGTTGGAGTATATAAACAAAGAGACCCGGAGAGAGAGTCTGAAGAGAAGCGAGTATAATGTCCTTCCTCCTTCAATCTACCTCCCGCCTTCTCTGCTCGCGATTTACGGCGTTTCTTATTCTACGCGATCGAGCCACCTCCGACTCCGGGAATTTCGCTTTTCTCCAACCCCGAACCTTCCCGTTCTTCGGCGCTTTCCGTCCTTTCGAGGGCCAGCTTCTTTGCATTGTCGGAGAGAGAGAGAGAGAGAGAGCCTTCGGCGAGATCTTAATTCCTCTCTTTGCCAGCTCCATTCCCGGACTTCTCGAGCGTGAAATCGGCGCCGCGCTCGCGTTTCTCATCGAGAAGCCCGCGACAATTCGTAAGAATAAGACCGTGTCCCCATTATCGGATCAAGATATTATCATAATTGCCTGGGCCTCTCTGTCCGCTGGCTTTCAGAGAGGCAAGGGACCGCCGAGGGGTCTTAAAATTAAAGCAAATACGAATTTAAGATTGTGAGATAATGACTGCCAGGCTCTCGCTCTCGCGCCTTTATTCGCGATTGGCTAAATCGCGAAAATATGTGGATGACAGCATGTTGTGTGATCGAGGTGGAGGTTAGGTTAGGTTAGGTTACCATAAAATTGTAAAATAATCTTGGAGATGTCGACCGTATTTTTTGATTGTGAATAACAATCGAGATAGTTTCAGCAAGTTAAGAATAATTTGAAGTACAAGCGGATAATAAAGCTTCACATATTGAAATTGAAAAATGTACAAAAATAATAGATTTCCAATAAAGTTTCCAATAATTTTGTTTCGTTAATACATCCAAGGTGACAAATTTTGTGTATGGAAATAAAGGAAGGGAAGGAGAAGGGGAAAGTAAAGATTAAATTTTCTAGGGGTGTAAAACGTATATATACAGCTAAAAAAAGATACAAATAAAAGGTCAAATGTCATAAGGATAACATCGTAACGTTTAAAACTGTCAGTCTTTTATATTTACATTTTTAAATTCTCTAATTTACTTTACTTCAGATTAAAAATCAAAAAGTTAATATTTTTTTTTAGAACGTTATATATGTAACGTATTTCTATAGAAAATTAAAGATGTTATAATATTGGAATTTTTAGATGACATTTGACATTTTATTGGACATTTATCGCTGTTTTATCATTTTTAACATTTCTTCAAACGTGAGATTTAAATTTAAAATTTATCTCGGAATAAAGATTAATTAGTTATATAAATAATTATTAATTCTCCAAGATTTTTTATTTTGTTAAATAATGAAAGAGAGAAAATTTTATCTTACCACTTTTGTTTTTTAATTTTTGACATTTCTGACATTCAAGTTTGAGATTTAAATTCTGTTAATTTAAAATTTGACAATAGATTAATTTATTTTATGTGCATATACATATATATATTTTCACTAATTTCCCAAAATTTATTATTAGTGTTAAATAATAATGATTCATCTTATTGCTTTCGTCATTTTTTAATTTTTGACATTCTAACAATGAAATATGAGATTAAAGTGTTAATATAAAATTTATTTGGTAATATAGATTACTATATTATATTTTCTCTAATTTTCCTACATTTTTACAATGTAATTATATTACATAAAATAATTCCTATAATAAAAATGTACTAAATGTAGCATAAATTTACAGATATTACTAGTGAGGGTAGGAAAAGAAGGGAAAAATAAAAACTGCGTCGTCTCAATAAAGATCAGTAGGCGACATTAATAATGCAGCAAAGTTCAGCTTCTCGTTAATCGTACCTGCTGAATTTCTGCAAAAATAAGGCACTCATAATACCCTTAGATCTTAGCTCCGTAAGAGTCTTATGGCTTAAGAAGATTTGATAAAAGAGAAAAAAAATCGGATAGCAAGTAATAAAGATAACAGGTTTCTTGCGATGCCATTCGAGGAACATCGAATGAAATACGACGGCCGGGGAGGAAACTAGTGGTACAGTTGGAAGTCTAAAACATTTTTGCGGTGGGGAAAACCAAGAGAGAGTGTGCACCACTTCTACTCTTTCTCTCTCTCCTGTGGCCATCCATGACTCTTCTTGGTTCGGGATGAGGGAATTGCTAGCACAGACGTGCACGGAAGTTTAGCGTGATCTATTGGCGGAGTTTTCGTAGCTCGCTGAAGCGCCGACGGAATTTAACGAGCCACTCGGAATGAATATTTTGTTCTCGTACGAGGGTGTAATGCACGACCAGGTTTCACCCTTCCTCCTCCTTTCGAATTTGTTGGCCAGGTAATGAAATTGATCTCAATGATCCGCGACCGGAGCCTCTCTCTCTCCCTCTTTCAATGCTCGTATAAATAATCAAAAGGAGCAAACGGGGGTCTAATAAATCGTGTCGCGAATCGGCGTCTTCCTCCCACGTATAGATTTCTCCCCCGTCGTTTCGCAATTTTGTGACACATTCGCGATTCAGAATCCGGCGTTTTTCGATATATCGTGTTATCATGAATGTCCGCGGGATTATTTCCAGGAAAAAGCATAATTAAATTATTTTTGTATTACACGTGCAGGCAAAGTAGCACTTTGTGTGCGTGTTTTCTGTGCGGAAAGCGGCCGATTTCCCACGCCGCCATCTAGCGGCGACGCGGTGAGTGAATAAGCCGCATTCAAAGTCATTGCCCATGGCTGAAGCCGTGCCGTCTCAAGATGGCGGCGTGCGATCGGCCACCTCGCGCACAGAAAACGCGCACTAAGCCACTTTGCCTGCACTTGTAATACAAAATATCATGTGTATCAAGTGCGGAAAGTTGACAATTGGTCACGAGTGCAGGGGATAGACGCACGAGCCAATTGTCAACTTTCCGCACTTGATACACAATATACTATGTTATTTCTTCATTTTTTTAAATTTATTTCCATTTTTCTATATTAAATATGCAAATAAATTCCATTGTTTATTCAAAAGGAGAGCAAATGGTCAATTCTTTTTCTGATTCCAAGGGGAGCAAATGCCCTTTCTTGACCCTCCCTGCGGACACCCATGAGTACCATATATATCAGAGATGATCAAGTTAACCTTAGAGCAGCGTTGCTCCGCGGATTATCGCGCGCGTATCAAATTAAGTTTTCATATCGTGGGCCGGCGAATTTGTACGAGCAATATCCCTCTCCCCGTGATTACGAGCGACCAGGGGACGCGATGGGGATGCCGAAATTGAGATATGTCTTAATTTGCCCGTCGAAAACCGTCGAATGGAATAATCCTCAAAGAGAGAGAGAGCACGCTCTCGTATAATCCCTTATGAGTTTCGCGGACGCAAACGTTGATTTGCTCCCTTCAAGCATAAATACATATTTTCCACTCTCTCGGACTCGATATAAACATACACAGACGACGTGCAACCTAACTTAACGATATAAACATACGCAGACGACGCGCAACCTAACCTAACCTAACCCTAACCCTAACCTAAACCTAAACCTAACCTACGTAACGTTATTTCGGATTAATCGTAAACCCTTATCGAACCTGGCCGAAATTCGACCAGACCGAATTTAATTATTTACTTTTGGCCGCCGAGGGTAATGGCGGACTCCGAGAACCCGTGGATCTTTGTTTAATGAATTACCCATCTTGACGTGGCATTAGATTAAATCCGAGGCAAAGTCGATGGACGCGTCGGGATGGCTTGGGCTAAATTGATACAAACGACACAGCTGCCCACGCTCTTTTTCCCCTCGTCCTTTCCCCGCACACAAGCTTTTCTCACCCTTCTTTCGTCCGATTCTCGCGCCGTGATTGGAGAAAGGCGAAGGTGTTGGAAGTTATTTCACCGTCGTATCTCGCCGATCAAAATGCTGAGAGGTGCGGGAATTAATCTCGAAAGTACCCCTATTCCGTCAAACGTCACCCGTGTTCCGCCGACACGTCTCTGATAAGTGTGCGTCTTGCAAATTGAAATTGAAGATCGGCAGCTACGCCCCGAACTCTCGTTCTTCTTTCTCTCGAAAAACCGGTTAAATAAGGCGCGATAAATAAAATATCCCGATAACGTGCTGGGGAGATTGTAATAGCGAACGAACAGCATGCAAGTTTATAGTCGCGGATTATAGATCGTTAGAATGCTCGACGTGGAATAAAAACATGTAGTTTCTTAAGCATTAGCTGGAAAAGAAAGTACCATACTGTATATATCGATTTTGACGATTATTTTTATACTATATGTGACATAAATAGATATGATATAATTTTCATTCATTTTATATCTGTAGATAAAATAAAAAATAATTTGACAATTACCGAGTACAATTACGTAACAGTCAAATTGATTAATGTTGCAATTTGTAAAATATATCTTAGTTATAAATAAAGCATTTAAAATAATTTATTGGTATTTATTGCGAAGATGAACGAACAATCAATTTTACAGAAAAGAAATAAATGAAATATAAGTTAAAATTTATAAAAATATTACAATAGAAAGCGACTTTTCTCTCTCTTTGTTACCCTAATTAAAGGTTTATTTTAAATTAATTAGTTTTCCAATCAATAGTTTAAAATTATTCTAAATATTCAATAATTAGTCTATAGATTAAAATACATATGAATAAACATAAAAAAAAATGTGAATTTTATTTAAGCTGATTTTAGTATAAAATATAGATATGAGAGGAATTAATAAATTTTAATATCAAAAATTTTTTTAATTTAATTATAGAAAATTAAATTCTACAAGAAATTCAGGAATTTGTTATTTGTCAAATCCACATTCAAATAATGAAATTTTTTCACTATTTTTTTACAGACTTTATTGAGAACAAAAATTTAATATTTGAATGAGTAATGCTAATAATATAAAAATAATTGAAATATATAAAAAATTAAAATTATTTATATATTAATAAAAAATTATTTCTTTTATTTGTAAGTAAAATCTAACATTTAAATACACTATATATAAATTTAATTTTGACTAAAGGAAAAGAATAAAGTTGCAAATTTTATCAAAATAAATTCAATATAAATACTTTTTATATAGTTATATTTTAGTATCTTTAATAGATTGAAATATATAAGAAATCAGACAACATCTACAAAATGTCAGCATCAATTCTTCTTCTCTCTCCCTCTCTTTTTCTTTCAACTCTCTCCTTCTTCAGAGATCGATACTTGCGGAAGAAAGAAAGTGACTTTTGCACGAGGCACGACACGAAAGCGATGGACCCTTCTAATTTTGTGTGCTTGATCATTATTGTTTTTATCAATGCAATTAACGTCACGGGCATTTTTATTGCACGTCGCTGTCGCTCTTCGAGCGAGCAGCTTTCTTTGTATTTTCATCTCACGGAAATCTTTGACACTGCCGACAACTCGCAGAAGTACTGTACTTTCGTCGTTTTCTTTCTCTCCGAGTTTTTCTTTTCCTTTTTTTTGCCTTACTTTCTAAATGCTGTTTCGCAACCGCGACAAATCGAAGTCAGCAGGTGACGATTCAGCAGCGAGTACAAGAAGAAGAAGTTTCCTCTCGTACCTCGGCGTGGTTTACTCGCGAAGTCTAGACGTATTCGAGATATTGTATGCAAAGCTGTCGATGTCTATCGGAAGCTTTCTTCGAAACTGAAATTCGAAAAGTTGCATATCGCCGTGCCGCAAGAAAGGAGGCGCGCTCTCAAAGAAAGAGAAAAAGACACAAGAAATGTCTGATGAAAAAAGAAATCGCGATGTAACGAGGTGTGTCCTACTGAAATAAAGGAGAAAGAAATTCCTTCTTGCGCGATAAAAATTTAACCAGTGTATGAGAAATTATTTATATTTGACTTTGTTTAGTGTATAAAAGTTGTATAGCTGGGTATACGTAAGAATATTGAATAAATGCTCACATATGTACACAAAAAAATATGTGCTCTATTTTTAAAAATAAATATCATATAAGTTTCGCGAAGTCTTTATCTGAGATATGTTGCAATAAAACATGAAATAATTCGCAACAAATTTTAATTACATTTTATCTACATATTTTTATAAGAATTTTATATATTTATATTTATTATAGTTATTATTATTTATTATATTTATATATTTATTATATTATTATTAATTTTTATATTTTATCGAGAAAAGTTTATTTTTAATTTTTCTGATAAAATATTGACAGAACCGGCCTTCAAATTCAAAGCTGTCGCTCTGTATAAATTTAACTTTATATATTATTATATATTAATTATTATACATTTATTAATTTTATATATTTCACCAAGAAAGGTTTATTTTTTCTTTATTTTTCTGCAAAAATATTGACAGAACCGGCCTTCAAATTCAGAACTTTGTCGCTTTAAATTTACCTTTGTATACTTTTATATATATATTTATTTTTTTAATTTTTATATATATTTTATCGATAAATTTTTGCAGAACAATAAAAAAGAAATAAACATCTCTCGATAAAACGGTCCGGGGACGCATTACTTCGGCTATTATCTTTCGTCTCATTATAAAACTTAACACAGCTCGTCTTTCATATTGCCATAATCCGACACGACTCTGATATAGAGTCACATTCTCCTTCCTGCGCCCTTCTAAATATTATTCGCCTAATTGGTTCGCTTCTAATTACTCGATAAAGAATTCTACGAAGAACCAACGCTCACGATCATAAAACGTTGGAATCAGTAAAAAATTAAGCATTTGCTCTCCTTTTGAATAAAATTTGCATATTTAAAAGGATCCTAATATTTTCGTGCACACATAAACATAAAAATGTAGGATGAGTTATTCTCGTTTACTAGGATTCCAAATTGATATCTGAACATTCACTTATATTCCTTTATCCAATCCGGCCTGGTCTAATTTCAGGTAAAAAACAATCCATATAGCTAATAAATAGATTTATAGTTTATCTAACCTCACATTTTGTCGATAAAACAGGAAAAAACAACAGATTTCTCAAGGGCATTTTGGATCTCCTTAATATAAAAAAAATAAAAATAATAAAAAAAATAAATTTAAAACAATCAAGAAAAAACAAAAAATGACCCATACAGCACAAGATTGCAGCAGCATTGTAGCAACATTTCATTGCAGTATTACAACATTGCATAAACATTGTGAAATGTTGCAGCAATCTTGCTGCAAGGTTGCAGCAACGGTAAAATGTCCGCTTTCAAAAATATTGTTCTATAACATTGCAGCAATAATGCAATAAAATATATATGTAATATTACTATTGGATTATTGGAAATGTGCCAAATACATGATCGGACTGAATGTTCTGTACCTAATATTTTTTGCGTAATAGTATATTGTGTATCAAGTGCGGAAAGTTGACAATTGGTCACGAGTGCGGGGGAATGACGCACGAGCCGAAAACGGGAATAGCCGTGTTCAATACATTGCCTACGGCTTCAGCCGTAGACAATGACTTTGAACGCGGCTCAGCCGTAAGCAATGGCTTTGAATGCGGCTTATTCACTCACCGCGTCGCCGCTAGATGGCGGCGTGGGAAATCGGTCGCTTTCCGCACAGAAAACACGCACACAAAGTGCCACTTTGCCTGCACGTAAATACAAAATTTATTTTCATAATATTTCTGAAATGTTGCTGCAACGTTGTTTAAACTATATTGCAAATTCATGCCTACATAATATTTCCGCAATATTGCTATGCAATGTGTACAATATTGCAATGTTGTTGCAATATTGCTGCAAACTTGTATGCTGTATGGGGAATTATGCCCCCTTCTGGAAAAAAATCCCGCGGGCGCCCATGATCATGATCGTTTTTATTCTCTGTGCTGACGTCATCAACATAAACTCTCATGGTCGATATCACGATAGTACGGACTGCTAATTTCGAGACAATGGCCCATCGGAAGCCTTTGTTTCGTGCCGGTAAGGTAGACAAAAAAAAGAGAGGAGCCAGAAACACTCGGCGTGTTTTCGCTCCGCGAACTAATGAGCGGCGTGTCGCGCAGATAACGCGGGAGAGCGACTAATCTAATATCGAAGCGAAATTACGCATAAGGGATGCAAATCCCGGCGGTCCCCCTTTCTCTCTCTCTCTCTCTCTCTCTCTCTTTTTCTCTCCATTCTTCTCTCTCTCTTTCCCTCTCGTCGGCGCGCGTCCTAATAAACTCCTTTCATTAGAGCCGCCCCGTCGTGCTGCAAGCACGCCGAATGAACAAACTGTGCAGTCGTAACACCGGCTTGGCGACAGCTGCGGGACGCAGCACCCGCGGTTTTCTATCCCCATTCCTTCTCTCTTGCCACAACCCTCTCACCCCCATTAGCGTTCTCTCTCTCTTTCGCTTTTTCTCTCCTCATCCTTCCCTCTCTGGAGCTTAGTTCTTTTCGTCGCGAAGCGTTTCTACGAGAGAACTCGCTCATCTCCCGCGATCCTTCTCGCTCCTCGCGGCGAGCCGAAGCGCGCGCGGAATTTCTCTCCGCCGGGTCGCCGGCGACCGAGCAAATATCAAATAAATGAGACGGCTGCGCGAAACCTCGACGTTTTAATTACTGGTGTTTAGTCGCGGCACCGGAGTCAAGAGCCGCGGCGGACCTCGAAGCTCGTGTGTCGCGCGAGTGCTTCCTCATTCTCTTTTTCTCTTCCGGTGACGTAGCCTTGCGCGCTCTCTTTACCTTTTTCCCCGGGATTCCCCGTCGTAATGCCAATCTCACCGCACCTCCGCGCGCTCGTCAAGAGAAAATGTCGACTTTCGGGGAGACGAGCGTGTTTTTATTGCACGCGCGGTTCATTATATCCGTCACGGAAAACTGGCTCGTTGGAATGCACGGCGAGCTTTCCGCATGTACGTATATAATATATGTATGTGCATGTACACTACCGCTCAAAAGTACCCTTAATTTAAGAGAAAACTAAATTGTGTCTATTGCCTCTCATCGATGTTTATCTGTTTACGCGCTAACGGAAAGTCGTTCTCAATAGCTATATATTATAAATATCACTTCATGTTTATACTAACAGATAGCGAGAAAGTCAAATTAGGTATTTATGACTCTTTTCTTAGAATGAGTATTTTTAAGTTTTTATTACAGGAACACGTGGAATTTTTTTGTTTATTTGATATTTTAGAATGTAGCGAATATAGATTTACGTTATCTGCTGCTATTTAAACAGACATCTTTCAATGCATATTTTGCAAAAATTGTTTTCTATTTTTTTTCTTCCACGTAATATTAAAATGGTAGAAAAAAGGAATTATCTGAAGAGAAGAGAGACATAATTGTCGAGTGATAGACACATTTTATAGTTATTTATAGTCGATTATTTATAGTTATTATTTGTAGTCATTATTTATAGTCATTACTTATTATTTATTTATAGTCGTTATTTATAGTCGTTTTATTTATAGTCATTAATTTATAGTCATTTATAGTTACTTAAACACAATTTACCTAGATGGGCAAATACTTTTGAACGGTAATGTATATAGTATATATGTATACGGTATATCAACAAATATGCATTTTGTCGGGTATGGTTTAATTGCGAGCCCCGTAAATTTCGCACACGCAAGATAATCTATATCATTTCGTATAAATAAAAAAAAGGAGATTATTTCGAAAAATAGGACGGATGAAGAATTGATCGCGCGTGAGCGCATTATCATCGAGAAATTATTTTTCGCGCATTGGTTTAATATTTTAGCGTTATGCACGCGTCACGAGAGATGTACGTTGCAACGAAATTCTCGAATGTTTCCATGTAGTTACAAACTTCTTTGTGAATTTAAAGTGTCAATTTTTTTCTTAGGTTTTTCAATTTTTAATGTATTACAGAGAGATACTTCACTTTACTTCTTCTTCAATTATTGATAAACGATTCAGTATTAAAATTTTGAATATTTTATGTAAAGAAAATCTCATCAAGTGTCATATATCTTTCTTTTGAGATTGTTTATTTCTCCATTTTAAATATTTAGATAGTTTTATAATTTCATTATCAATTAAGATTCTTTTGCAATAAAATCTGCAAATTATTAAAAAATAATTTTTATTTTGATTACAATGTTTTGTGTTGAAATTGATGACATAAGTCGCAAATTAAAAAAAGAAACAATCTTCCTATTGTAAATCCAGATGTCATATTTTTCTTATGATTGTTTTAATTAGTTTTTTAATATAATTTGTAACAGCTCTTTAGAAAATTTTAATCTACAAATAAAAAGGCAATTAGTTTTTTAATGTTTTAAATATGTAGATAATTTTAATCTTAACTTCAAATAAAATTTTTTTTCTAATAAAATCTATAAATCAATTAAAAAATAATTTTCATCTTGTTACAACGTTTGGTGTTGAAATTGATGACATACGTCCCAAAATGAAAAAAAGGGTAGTAATATAATAATACAACAATAATATTAATGAAAACAATTCTCCTACCAGGTGTCATATATTTTTCTTATAATTGTTTAATTATTTAAAAAATTTTAAATATGTGAATAATAAATCTTAATCTCAAATTAAGATTCGTTTATAGTGAAATCGGTAAATCAATTAAAAAATCATGTTATCTCGCTACAACGTTTCATGTTTGAAGTTGACGGCATAAGTCGCGCGCAAATAAAAAAAGGACTAGTAGTAATATAATAATAATAATAATAAAGATAATATTCGAAACAATCTCTACCGTAAATCCATATATCTTTTTTTCGGCTATTGACGCGTCACGGTGCTGTAAATCCGCACAATTTGTGGCGGCGGACTTTTACGCTGCGTTGGTCCCGGACATCGGTCATCAGGGAACGACGCGGTTTCTCATCGGGAGCCAGACGATTTCGCGATATTTCGGCATTTTGATAAACGATAATAACATATTTCAGCGGAACGGAATTTTTTTTCGACAGGTTTTCCGACGCAAAATTCACGGCTTAATAAATCGACGAGAAAGAAAACGGAATACACCGTCACATAAATGTGCGATAAGGTCTCAATAACTAAAAATTGCCATGCTGACATTTTTTCATCTAATTGGAATAATATGAAGTAAGAAACAATTGCGCAAAGATTTCTCGGATAAATGAAACTCTTATAAGTTTAATAACTATTACATGATTTGTTAATTAAATAAAATGGTGAGAACGTTTAATCATCATTAAAAGGAAAAAATTGAATAATGACAATATTTATTTTATTATAGAGAATATAATAAAATGTAATAAATTATATGTTATATAATAATAAATATAACAATGCTATAATTTATTATATTTTATATTATAATTATATAATCTATACATATATGTCATATATAATGATATATTATTATATAACTCATTGTATAATTATAATCAAATAAATCAAATAATATATTAATTAAACAGATATAATATTAAATTATAATATAATAAATTATAATATTATTCTCAAACGTGACATGTCTCTTACATGAAAATTACTCGATTACTCCAGCTAATGCCTTTGTAACATTGTTGCGTTAAACAAAGGCATTTTTTAATTCCTCGCAAAAAAATCTGTCGAATAGATCCGGCGCGTAATTATCTTTTTCTTTTGTTTTTAGTTTCCACTCTCGCATACTTGTATTTGTAACAACGCGAAATGCGCGAATTAACGTAATTCTCGGGCAGACGCGATAGCGAGCGTCAAATCGCGTAAATTAATATACGACGAAGCGTGTGGCGTGCATGTGTTTTTAAAAAATGCAACTCGCGTACGCTTCTTCTCGCGAGTACGTGTACGCATTTACATTTGTCGCGTGTATATCCCTCCCCGTAGAGTTTAACTACTTTCCACCTTTAATGCCCTCGCGAGCTTTTTCGCGAGAATGCCATTCGTTTCTTTCCCTTTTTTTCTTTTTATTTTTTTCCCTTAAGCGCTATTGTCGCTATGCGCGACCGGGGCGACTTCTTCTCTGCATTTTCAAAACTTGCCTCCATCGCAGCTTTGCCTGCACGCGCAGCTCATTTTATCCCCGGCGGGACGGGTTTGTTTGTCTCGCCAAGTAGTTCTTTCAAAGACAAACATTAAGCGAGCTTTTCGAAAACTTAATGAAACTCTCTTCGCTACGTGCGCCCCGCGCTGTCGGTATTTATTTTTATTTAAACGAGTGAGAGTAAGCTTTGCTCGGTATATGTACAAGAGAGCGTATCGATTTATCGCGATAATTGTAAGGTTCAGTGGGAAATTAGATGAAAAATGTCTCGTCGCGATAAAATCTCTCTTTTTCCCTCCCAATTTCTCTTCCTTCTAATCTCCTAATTAAAGGTTGATTTTAAAGTAATTAATTTTGTCAACCAATCAAGATTGGTCTAATTATTCAATAATTGGTTTAAATATTAAAGTGATAAAATAATTATGATTTTATTTAAAGTAAAAATAAGAAAATTAATGGAATAATTTTAGTGTCAATAATTAAAAATAATAATCTAATTATGAAAAATATAATTTTAAAACCAATTCTTGGAAATTTGTTAAGTGGTCAAATTCATGTTTAAATAGTAAAATTCTTTCACGATTTTTTTATAGATTTTATTGAAATAAAATTTAGTATTGGAATAATTAACGCTAATAATATGAAAAATACATTTATTAAAAAATTGAAATTATTCATATTGATAAAAACTAATTTTTTGAATTGAAAATAAAATATATACATTTTATTTTAAGTAAAGAAAAAAAATGGAATTGTAAATATTAATAAAATAAATTCAATGTAAATTAAAAAACTTATATTTTAATTATTGATATATCTAAGTATTTAGCTGTCAATAGTTGTTAAAGGATGCTGTATAAATTCGATTCTGTTTTATGTTGTCACGATGATATAGTATAAAAATCAACAAGTATATCTTTTTTGAAGACTTTCAACTCTTGCAAAATATGATTACGAATATCGTAACACAAATTTATTTTATTTTAGAGCTGTGCATTGCAATATTCAGATATTACTTTGCAATTTGATTATAAAATATAGATATGCGGATAATCGGAACTCCGAGTAAACTTTTTACTGTATTTTCATGTTACGTAACACTTCAGCATGTGAGAGCAGGGGATTTCGACACTCTTTTATAGTTTAGTTGAGAAAATGAGAAAACGTAGATAAAACTATTACGTTTTTATTATGACGATATGAATGGACAAAAATTGAGTGCAATTTTGTGGAAAATGTAAAAAGTGGTTTCTATGGTTCCATGGGAAATGGTATGACAATTTTTGCGTATGCAGAAGAACTGCACTTTTTTATGCGCGAACATTGTGTTTAGATAGGTATCCTTTATTTTATGTATTTTTAAAAAATATACCTATATATTATTTGAGCATTCCAAATATTCAAATTCACTATAATATCATGAATATCCAGATTATCATCTATATAATAAAAGGACAAGTTACTTACATGAATATCAAACTTTGCTTTTATGTTTCGTGATTTCTCGTTTCATTCTTCTTTATATATATTGCTACAAAATTTTTTTTAAATTCTACTTTTTAACAAAAAGCTTTAGACTTTTTATAAAACATTGGCTCAGAAAAATTAGATACTTTATAAAAAATTTTTTGTAGAAGGATTAAATTCATAAAAAGTCTGCAGCATATAGTGATAAATAAAATAATAAACTGAGTACTTTAGTTTGTAGAAAAATTTTAATTAAATATAAGTACATATATTAATGAGTTAATCCAGAGCCATTAATTTATATCGAAAGATTTATAATTATATGATTTTTATATTTATTTTAATTATTATTATAATTTTTCTATTTTTACATAATTTATATGAATTATATCATTTTTTAATCAAAATATTCGTGCAACACAATATTTTATGTAATTTATATCAAAAGATTTCTAATTATATATAATTTTTATATTTATATCAATTATTATATAATTTTCCTATTTTTATAATTTATATGAATTATATGATTTTTTAATATATTTTTAATATATTCAACTTTCTTACTTTGATTTAATATATTTGGCGCTATATTATATACAATAATTTTTATATAATAATTTTCATACAATAACTTCCATGCTATGCAAAATGAGATTTTGCAAAGAGATTTTATTTTTGACGAATATGTGTAATTTTTTTTTTTCGTAATTTTTAAAGTCTCACCGTGTGTGCATAATAGAACCATTTAAATATTTATAACTCCAAGAGTATATCTTCGATGTACCAGAGAGAGAGTACGTACATACACGTTGTGTGCGGAACTCCGTCGCGACACGTAATAAATCACGTAGGTAATTGCCTCAATTCGGCAGCTTTCGATATTCACCCCCCACGTGGAGGTCGATAAGAACGTTAAAAACTGAGAGGGATGATCAATCTTCCGAAGTAAATAATAATGGGAGCTCATTGATTCACACATCCTGCTGAGAGGGATGCAGCCATCGTTCAGTCAACGTTGGAGAACAGCATTGAAAAGCGATTTGAATATTCAAGCCGAACACGTTGGAACGACACGCGAATCCTCCGGTAGCGAGATAGTTAAAAGCCGGAGTCATCGGTGAAATTGGCGGTTTTATCCCTTTCCCTTCTCTCGCCGATAGATTAAGAGGGGAACTTTATAACCCTGTGCCCGGGCTCTTTTTTCTTTCTTTTCTCTACCTTTTTTTTCTTTTTCGTGAACTAATCCGCGACACGGCGCTTTCGATTTTATTATCGACTTCCGCGCCATCGGGTCAGCCGAAATATTCGCGCGACACAATATATGACGCGATTGCACAAAAGAGAGAAAGAAGGAGGGCGTTTGTACAGGATGACTCGAAATAAGTGCGTAAAATTTCAGGAGACCATTTTTTATCGAAAGGAATTAATGTACAGGCTGTATCTAAATAAGTGTGACAAATTTTTGGAGAGATGATTCTTTGTCGAAAATTAAGGAGAGTTTCTTACATAAATATATACTCTTATCCCTCCCTAAGAAATTACTTTTTCCTAAAAGATATTAATAATCAAATATTAAATATTTCATATTAAATAATTAATTATTTAATATTAATATTAAATGTTAATATTAATATTAAATGTTAATATATACTCTTATCTCTCCGTAAGAAATTACATTTTCCTGAAAAATATTAATAATCAAATATTACATATTACATATTAAATAATTAATTATTTAATATTAATATTAAATGTTAATATTAATATTATTAATGTAAATCACAACTTTTTTAAAAAACAAAAATTCGAGCTTAGAATATGACATTATATAATAACATGATAGTATGATGTCAGATTCTAAGCTCGAATTTTTGTTTTTTAAAAAAGTTGTGATTTACTTTGATTTAAGAACATAGCACTTGATAAGGGCCGAAACCCACGGCCGAAACGTTGTGAATATTAATATAAAATTACTTATTTGCCAGAGTTGGTCGATTGAATTATTACCATTTTTTAATTATCATCTAGTGACTTCATAGTTTTATATCATTTATTAATATTATTAATGGAAAATATCCATGAAGTTTCATTTGTTTAATTTGTCTGAAATTTGAGAAAAAAATAAAAACCTAATTTTTACCTCCCTCTTTAAGAAAACTCCTTAATTTTCAATAAAAAATCATCTCTTAAATTTTTTCGCATTTATTTAGATACACTCTGTATATTTCTCCTTAAAAGTTAAAGCAAAGAGGGGACGATATAAATTAGATTATAATTTTTTCTGAAATTTTATTTTTGTTTTATTTTTTCCCAACATTTACTATTAAACCAAATTTTGTTTTACTTGCTCTTTTTATTTTAAAATTCAATTCTCCTAACTCAAAACCTGCACCGTTTAATTATATTTGATAATGTATTTTAATTTTTTTCTTGAAAATTATTAATTTGATGAAAAACATAAAAAATGCAAAAGTTCCTAAAGGAATCAAGCTTTCTAATACATATTTTTAAATAATTACATTTTTACGCGTTAATTTACGCAAATAGGGGTTGCTAGTTTCATCCCCATATGACAATACAAGAGAATTAAAAAAATATTATAAACATCCTTTCTACTAGTGGAAAATCCATCAAATTTATTATTTTAACTTGTCTAAAATAAAAAAAAATAAAACCTAATTTTCTCTCCCTTTGAATTAGTGTAACTCATCAAAGAGAAATATAGGAGTATATATTCATATGAAAGACCTCTCTTAATTTTTGACAAAGAGAATCGCTTATTTAGTATCACCCTGTATAACGCTTGCACTGTTCCTCCGCGATGTCACTGATCCTTATTGTCCTTACAATCCATTGAAAAGAGAGCTCGCGAATGTGTCCACCGATATCAGGTATCCGGCTAAATGTCGTTCAGGTTTTGCCGGTGTAACTTGAAAGAGGGTTTCGCAGCGCATTGAAACACGTACGTACATAGGTACACGCCATGTTCCGCACTTGCGTTCTCTCTCGTCGTCGTCGTTCGTTCTATACATCAAATTAACGATCTAGAATGAGTGCGGCGGGAAGGAAAAAAAAGGAAAAAAAAAGAAAAGATAAAGGAGAGAAGCTTGTGTTTCGACAGAGTTCGCGGTCTCTCTCTCTCGTCGATCAGTTCGCACCGCTGCGCAATCTCCGAATCATTGAAAAGAGATTGGTTGAAAGAACGTTACTAGTTTCCTCAAGCAAGAGACGCAATGCAGTCTCTCTTAACCGTAAACTGTCTATAGAAAATTGTATATATGTCTCGTGCACAAAGTACAACCTCCTACGCCCCTACAGGCGATCCTTAAATTCTACAATACCGAGGTATGTTAAAGGAATCGATGTTACCTTGGATTACTCGTCAGGCTAATGTGATTAAGAATTGAAACTGATATAATTTTATGATTTTCCTATTTATATTAATTACATTATATCATTTTTTTATATTTTTACATGATTTATACATTTTGTGTTCTTATACATGTTATGCAGAATGAGTGGTAGCGTTTATTCTCTTTCTAGTCCAATAAAATTAGACTTTGACTTCATAAAAATTAGGACCAAGCTGAATTTTTGTGGAGACCTTTATTTAGATGTTTTAATGAAATCTTGAAAAGTACCCTTAATTTCATCCAGGACGTTTTTTATAGGGGTAAAAGAGGGTAAATTTTAGTTTTTTGCCATTATCTTAAAAAGTATCAATTTTTCGAGAAAAATAGAAAATTATTAAAATTGTAGTTCATAAAATTCCCTACAAAAAAGGACGTTATACTTTTTTTGTGGAATTAATCATTTCGAAGATATAGAGCTAATTAAGTCTGAAAGAAAATGTGCACATTACTACAGTATTATTTATTAGTCACATATGCCTTGGATAAAATTAAGGGTACTTTTCAGGACTTATAGAACATCGAAATAAAGATCTCTACAAAAATTCAGCTTGATCCTAATTTTTATAAAGCTCTCCTTTTCAAGTCTTTTTCAAGTCTAATTTTACTGGACTATTCGTAATTTTTAAAAAGCATGTTGTCGCATGATTCGAACCTGAAATATCCAATCTTCCTTTTTAACATATAACCAGAGGGAGAGAAAATACGTAATTCGACAAAGATCGCTTTAATTAGCATGGAGTGCGCGCGCCGGAGTCTCTGCAATTTGTTTTCGCTGGAAAGGAAAACTCTCGCGAACGAGCTGTGCATCGCACGAAAAGAAATCGATTTGAATCGCGGACGAATGTACGACCGAGCAAAGTAGACAGCTCGGAATTCGGTGTAAGAGACGCGCGCGGTTCTAGCAAAAAGAGCGCGCGCCATTCTCAGAATTGATCTGAATTGCAACGATCGAATCGAGAGAGGGAGAGAGAGAGAGTAAAAAATTGCTACGCGTCGATCGACCTCTTAGAGACTTGTTCCTTCTTTTACGAGGACGCGATTTAACGAGGGGGTGCGCGGCTTCTCTCTTATTTGCTACACAAGAAACGGACCGAATCCGATCCGAGCAACGTTATACAAGTCGCAACTACACAATGGGAAGGAAATTGAAATTCCATCTCTCGATAACGCAAAATATGTATATTCCATCAATTTTTCTTTCTTTTTTGTATTATCAATTTCAAATTATTACGAACGATAATGAAAATTTTTCTTTCTCATATAATGCGAAAGAAATATCTTTTTTGTTGAAATAATGCGAAAGAAATACTTTTTTAATAACGCAAAAGAATTTTTTTTTGAAATAATTGCAAAAGAAATATATATATTTATATTATAACATATATTTATATATATATATATATTTATATATTTATATATTTATATATATATATTTTTTTTTCAAATAATACGCAAGAGAGATATATTTTTTCAGAATATTATAAAAGAAATTTTTTTTCAAAGCCTCTACAGCACGAAATATTGCTAAAATATTGCATAAATATTTCAATATTGTGCCATATTACAAATATTGCAGCAATATTGTGCAAATATTATAAGTTATTATTTTATTGGAGACATTGCAAAATATTACTGCTATATTACAATGTAATCACATAGTTCTTTCATTTACCGCACGTTCAAAAGCTATCAGAACTAATTATTTTTCATCAGTTTAATTTTTTCTGATACGATTCCAACACAGGAAACTCAAATGTTAAATTTATTACTCAGATATTAGACAAATAAATATCTGAATAAATGAAGAAAATAAAGAATAAGAAATATTCTACAATATTTTATAAATATAATATTCACGTTTGCAGAAATAAATCAGCATTATTGCAGAAATGTTGCACAATATAATAGTTTAGAAGCGGACATATCTATATATTGTGGCAAGCTTTCAAGAATATTGCATGCAATATTTCAATCTTGCAAAACAATATTCTTGCAATATTCCGTCAATATCTCGTGCTGTAGGGGAGTAATGCAAAATAAATTTTTTTTCGAAATAATACAAAAAATATTTTTTTTTCGAAATTTGATTAAAAAAAATATTTTTTTTTCCAAATAATACGAGATTTTTTTTTAAATAACGCAAAAAAAATTGATTCTGTTTTTTTCGTGTGACGTTTCGATCGAGCAAAAGTGTTACTTGAATGAAGTATAACGGGAAAATTTTTACAGCGCTGCGTGGGAGAAGAAACAATATTCTTGCAATATTTCGTCAATATCTCGTGCTGTAGAGGAGTAATGCAAAATGAATTTTTTTTTTTTTTTTCGAAATAATACAAAATAAATTTTTTTTCGAAATTTAATTCAAAAAAAATATTTTTTTTCAAAATAATACGAGATTTTTTTTTAAATAACGCAAAAGAAATTGATTCTGTTTTTTTCGTGTGACGTTTCGATCAAGCAAAAGTGTTACTTGAATGAAGTATAACGGAAAAATTTTTACAGCGCTGCGTGGGAGAAGAGAAGAGGAGATTTATGAGGGCTAAACTTAAATAGCTGTTTGCCACCGCGAGAAATTCGCCAGAAAATGGCGGTTATGAGGTCATAGCCGGCACGCGGGCAAATTGCGCCGCCGCCGCGGTAACAATGCAATTTTCGCGGGAGAGATTCGTTTAAGGCAAGGATCAAAGTTCCGCGCGGATCCGGCGCGTCTACGCCGATGAGTGGCATTGCGGTTCTGGACTTTGTTCGACGCTGATGGTCAATCTCCTTAAGAAGAGCCTCTCTCTCCTTCTGGGCTCTCTCCTTCAAAGGGAAGTGCCTGTCTCATTTGCGGCATCCGGCAGTTCATTTCTCTCTCTTCCGTCTCTGTCTCTCTCTCTCGTTTCCCTCTCGTAGGGTTTAATGCCGCTCGAAATACGGTCGTCCACGAAAAGTGCTGGCCGCACTGCGGTAATTTCTTTTATCTTTTCATTTCAAACAACTTTTCGCGTCGCGTATACATACTTTTTGCGTGTGTGCCGTCAAATTACTCGTTTAAATATCTTTGTGTTTCTTATTCCCTCACTATTGCAAATTTAATCCTTCTGACAATAAATGGATACTCAACGGGTACCTGAGGCAACTTTAAACGTTGATCCTAGAATGGTTGCCCTGTCAATAAGAGTTAAGGTCTTACGGATGACATCTGTCATTTATTTAAAAAAAAAAAAAAAACAATCTAAAGTTGAAAGATTTATCGGAATGTCAACTCTTTGTAAAAATTGGGAAAATCAACAATTTTTTCAGACATTTTTGGTAACCTTGAAATCCAGGAATTCTTGTGGAATTTTATTGATTCAGGGAATTTTTTCAAAAATTGTATCTTTAATAATTTCATTTTTATATTACAAGCGGTCCATAATTTACTAATTAATCGAATTAGCAATTCTACATCTATGTTAAGAAAAATAGATATTAAGTATTTTGTGTTTTTAAATATTTTTTTATAAATGTTATTTAGCTATTATTTTGTTTTTTTTATAATAAAAAAATGCATTTTTTTAATATCATTAAATTATAAACAGACTGTGTTTAGTTTTTTGTAAGGCTTGTAATAAATATTTTTAATAATGCTTAAGAAACATAGCTTTCTAATATTTAAATTTTTATTACAATTTTATGTGATTTTATTGACGATTTTTTAAGTAAGTCTTAGATGTAAATTTCATAAAAAATTGTTCAATCTTTTCTAATAATATTTAAATAAATTAGTACTTTTTAAGTCATCTTTAATAAATAATTTTAAGTTTTATATTTTTATTTTACATTTTTTGCATATATCTTTAGCATTCAAATACAGTGATATATTGCACTTTGTTATATATTCAATTAATTTTATAATTAATAAATCAATATTAAATGCTAGAAAAACTGTATTTTTCGTAATTTTCTTTGCCAATGTATGAATAAAAAACTTTAAAAAGCGCATACAATAAAGAAACTTATTTTAGAAAGCTGCAACTACAAATTTTCTTATTTTACCTGGAATTTTAAACGAAAATACCTGGAAGATCAGGAAATTCTTAGAGAAGTTTTTTACCACAAAATTTGAATAGATATTGCATATTATTTATTAAAACATATATTACATACGTATATCAACAATTACATTAAATTAAATTTTTTTAAAAAGATTTTTTTTTAAATATTAAATTTTTAATATATTTAATATATTTATAATATTTTTTAATATTTAAAATAATATTATTATTATTAATTTACTCTTTTTAAAATTTAATCTTTTTTTAATTTAAAAAAGATTATCGATACAAGAGAAAAAAAACGAAAAAATGACAGATTACGCACTCACATGAATGATTAATCATACCACAATTAGAAATATGTCGAAGCTTTTTTCCTCTACTAATGGAAAGATGAAAAAATGATCGACAGAAAGGATTAACGGAGATCAACCAACACGCGCCCGCATTTCGCGATTTTTCTCCCCTCCTCTTTGTATGGACCTTCGTTGTTTCTCCGCTCGCGGGACACCGTTTCGATTTGCATATCGAAGTAGCAAATACACCTCGGATACGCCTTAATAACACGAGCCGGCGCGGCGCGGCACGACTTATTCAGAAGTAAAAGTCGCGCGATCGCGCTGCGGAGAGCCGTGTTCTCTCCTTCCGTAAATTCCGATACTTTATTGTACCGCGCGGAGCTTTCAATTCTCCTTTACTGCTCGCCCTTTCCGGCTCTCGTTCTCTCCTTCTCTCTCCGCGGCGCGTCACGAACTTTCGATAAATTGTAAATACCACCGTTCGCCGAGCGCGCCGTTATTGAAAGACAGTCGCGAACTGATTGCCGAGTGCTTTCGTATCATGGCGATTTCTCATGGCGCCTGCTTAGAGACTTTTATTACCGTCTCACGGCGGAGCGGCCCTCGTAAAACCTCGCGACGCGACTAATAAGAAATGTACGGATACGTCGTCATCGAAGGGAGAGATGAGGGCGCGATAATCTCATGATGTATTCATAAATATGCAGGAATACGATTTATAGATTCGCGACGCGATAAATGTCGTCGAGTGTCTCTCGAGGAATTATACGGCGATATACGGTTTATGAGGGACCGAGTCTTTGAGTAATTTAGGGTGAATTGGGCGGACGTCTTTTCCCACCTTTCATCAGTCAATATTAAAATGTCTTGGTAAGTTAAATTAAAATTAAATTAAATTAAGTCTCTAAATTACGGTTTTCTGCCAAGTTCGTTCTTGAAATTAACTGCAGATTGAAATTTTATTATTTATATTTGGACCCGGGAGTGGGAGAGAGGGCTCAATTCGCGAGATGCTCTGTCTTTTTTATATGATTCGTAACTGAAAATGTTTTCTTTGTAGTCCAGTAAAATTAGACTTCGACTTCAAAAAAATTATAATCAAGCTGAATTTTTGTGGAGACCTTTAGTTCGATGTTCTAATAAAATTCTGAAAATTATTCTCAATTTCAGCCAGGGCGTTTTTCTTTATGGGGACTGAAAAAGGATAAATTTAATTTTTTTACTATTATTTGAAAAACTATCAATTTTTCGAGAAAAATAGTTATTATCAAAATTGTCACTCATAAAATTTCCTACAAAAAACGGTCATTATACTTTTTTCGCGGAATAATCGTTTCGAAGATATAGAGCGAATTAAGTTTGAAAGAAAATGTGTACATATTACTATAGTAAAAATGATATTAGAAATATTGCAACTTCACCGTACTCAAAAACGATTAATTCCACGAAAAAAAGTATAACGACCTTTTTTGTAGGGAATTTTATGAGCCACTATTTTGATAATAACTATTTTTCTCGAAAAATTGATAGTTTTCGAGATAATGGCAAAAAATTAAAATTTATCCTTTTTTACCTTCCATAAAAAACGCTCTGGCTGAAATTAAGGGTATTTTTCAGGATTTCATTATAGAACATCGAAATAAAGGTCTCTACAAAAATTCAGCTTGATTATAATTTTTTTGAAGTTTTGCCCTTTTCAAGTCTAATTTTACTTTTTTTTTTAAGACAAACTCGGCATCGAATTAATCAGAGGAGAACAAAAAAATGAATTTACAGCTGCAGAGGAACTTGGAACGAATTAGCGCGGCGCTATGTAAGACAATATTCATTGCCGTACGAATTCATTTCAGCGCGCCGTTTAATCAAGAATATGAAACGATAAACGCGACATCCGCGCGTGTCATCGTACAACGGATTCGCCCTATATGTACAATATTTTCCGTGCGCGTGGCAGTGATAGACTTGTTTGGCAAACGGACGCGGATCTATTTTGCACGAGACTTGGACACATGCCGTGGCCGCACATGTGCGCGCCGCGATATGTATAGCAAACGGCAAAAAATCCGATATAAATCGAATCACCGTAAAACATACCATTGTTCGTTGCATACAGTATACATATATATATATATATATATATATATATATATATATGTTGCGCCGAACAATACTCGCGTAAAATCTAGCGGCTGAAAATGATTCGCGAAACCACCATTCGGTCGGCTATTTTTACGCGCGTGATATCTCGGGAGTTCGCGCGAAATGGGATTTATTCGATAAAATATATATATATATATGTATGTATAAGACGGTAAAAAATGGATGCATTGACAAGAGACTTCCGCAATTAATTCGTAAACGAGCGAAGGGAAAGTCGTCGAGGTTTTTCAACATTTTCAGCGCAAAGGAGCTGCCAAGACTGTCATTTCCGGGACTCCTCAATTTTGATGAGTCATTTGCATAGAATTTTTTATCAGAAGAGTGCAAAGCACAATCCACAGTTTTCGAGTTATTTCTAATTATCAAAACCTTCAACTTCAAAAAATTCTAATATAACTCAAATCCATTTCTGATTAAATTAAAATTAGATTTGTTATATTAAAATTAGATTATATTGAAATTATATAATTATATAATTAAATACATAATTATATATTATATTAAATTATATTAAAATTAAATGGGTTATCTTAAAAAGTTTAATGAAAATAACTTCTTGAAAAAAATTGAAATCTCAATATATATGTATACTTATTAGAGATGTGCGAATCAAGATTTTTTAATTCGAATCGAATCAAATCACCCATATTTCGAATACGAATCGAATCAACGCGTATAGAATTAAACGATAGAATTAAACGGATTTTAAGCCTTCTTACGCGGTTCTTTGATTCAAATTCGAATTGCAGTGATTCGACGTTATCGAATCTTTCGATTTCGAACTACGTCGATTCGAATTCGAATAATTCGCACATTTCTAATACCTATTTTCAAAAAAATTTTAAATTTTGAAACGATATCAATATCTCAAAATATTTCAGAAACTATTTTATTGTAGCGCATTAGAAATTTGCGGCATTCTTTTTCTCAGTAGATTTGTTATATTAAATTTGATGAAAAGTTTTTATATATAATCTCTTGGCAAAAATTTTAAATTTCAATATATATGTAAAAAGAAATTAAATTTTGACATCGGCATCTCGATAACTATTGAATCATAGCGCATCGTTTGTAATATTCTTTTTCTCGGTAGTTATAAAATTTGATGAAAAATCTCTATAAAAATGACTTGTCAAAAATTTTAAATCTCAATATATTTTTAAAAAATTTTGAGACCGATATCTCAAAGATTATTGATCATATGTATCGTGATATGTTTTTCTCGATAGATTTATTTGGAAAAAAATGAGGAAAAATCTCTATAAAAATAACATCTTTTACCAAAAATTTTGAAATCTAAATATTAAAAAAAAAATAAATAAATAAATAAAATCTTGAGATATCGATATCTCAATCGCATAGTAATTTACATTTTTTACAGGGTAAAAAAAAATTGTCGAACACCTATTAAATTAAAGAATCCCGAAAATAACATTTTCCCCGAGGAGCCAGCCGCAGCAGGATTTTGGGATGCAGGAATTGAAAGCATTTGATATAGGACGCGAGATATCTCTCGCATAATGAAAAGCGAAATCTCTGCTCCATTGTACGCGCGAAGTCGGGCGTCTCGTCACCCCCGTTAATTAGACATAATGGAACATTCGCAGGGAGAGATTTCGCGCGCATATTTATACGGATGGCTTTGCCCGAGGTATTTTTCGAAGTCGCTTGCGAGTCGAAAGAGAAGACCGGCCAGTTTCCTCCCTTTGACCCTACGGTCGGTTTTAATCCCCTCCTCGGGGGGGTGGAAGGGGGAGGAAGGAGCAAAGGGAGAGGGCAATTAATCCCGCTCGCCCGATTAAACTCTTATTCTAGGTTTAATTAAAACTTTTTTTTTTCCCCGCCACTTTCAGGCGCTATTTTCCGGGACGATAAGATTGCGCGTCTCCGCGCGATGCGCGCGAATCGCTTCTTACATGGGAACCGAATCCGTCGCTAATTGATTTTCGAGTCGCGCGGCCGAGTTTTTCAGCAACGGGGACAAATTATTTTTCGGGCTCCGCAAGTTTCCGGGAATTGCATTGCGCGACACTTTGGAAAATAAAGAGCAACAAATGTGTCCGAGAGACTAAAATATTGTGTTCAATAATCAAGTGTATATTTCAATTAATACAGCCCAATGTTGCGAAAACTACGACTTCATGAAAACAATTTAAAAATGTAATGATTTTAAAGATCATTTTTCACAATTATCTTGTGAAGCTTAACCTAGTTTTTTTTTAATGGAACTCCATTTTTTATATAAATAGATTCTCGCAATTTGACATAAAAAGTTATAAAAGTGGGATGGCCCAAAAATGAATAGTTGACAAGATATTTATATTTTATATTCTAATGTAAAATAATTTTACATAAAATATCTCGTAAAATATTTATTTTTCAATCATTTTATACGCACAAAATAATGAGAGGAATTAATGGTGTAAGAAAGCACATAATAATCTTTGTAATATGTAATTTGCAACTAGTATAGCAAAATTAGGTTGATCTTCAAATGACCTTATAATTAGTTAAAACTCAAGGTTATCAACTTTTTTTCTTCCTCGAAACTGTTGTATAAAATATATTTTTATTACATTATTTGATTATATAAAATAAAATAGGACATCTTATACATTAGCTAATATTTCTACATCTTTTGAACATTGATTCTTGGGATAGATATTTTTATAATATTGTCATGAAGAGAACGTGATTTTTCAAATGGGTCGAGACTATTCAATTTCGATTTGTTCGGCAGCTGCGTATCTCTCGATGTAGTTTCGTTGCCAGGCTTCGTTTTGAAGCTTATGATATATAGCTCAAGCCGACGAGCGTTTTTGATACCGTGGGTTCGTTCCAACATTAGTTGATAACGAAGCGGACGTGTGCTGAGAAATAACAAGTTCGTTTCTAGAAGGTGGCGGAAAGAAAAAGAGAGAGAGAATGAGAGAACGAGAGTAAGATTGCGTGTATTTTTGCCCGGAGGAAAACTCTCTCGTCGGATATCTACGGTACCTATTATTGAAGCTATAACGATCCGCGATCGCCCTTATAACGATTTTAATTAAACGTGACTGCCCGAGAGAGAGAGAGAGAGAGAGAGAGAGAGAGAAAGAGAGAAGAACACTCGCGTAATGGAGCGACAAATTAATTGCAGTTCGACGAAACGTTTGATCTTTTCCCGGGAGCGTCATATTGCGTGTACGTGAATTTAGTTGCATTTGCACCGGCAAACATTATAATCGCGTCAAATATTTGTTTAGAATCCTTTCGGAAAAAATACCCCAATTCAATTCTTCACTGAAAGAGAGGTCTACATTTTTATGAATTATTTGTGTACAATTATAGTTAATTAATGGTAATGAATCTTGATGGCACCGAATCTATATGGCATTTTCAGAGAGATGTGCTTATTTTAGCTTGAATTTAATTAATTATACGGGGTTCCATTTTAATTAATATAGGATATTGCTGAAACATAAAATAATGAGAGAAATCAAGTGATATAAAAAATAAAACACATAGTTGTTTTTAAGAAAAAATATGTAGCTTTTAATTGCAAATTATATACATTTTTCATAAAACAATGTTATGTGTTTTCTTTTCATCAATCACTTGATTCCTTCCATTAAATTTGTGCATAAAAATATTAAGATAAGATCATCGAAAAATGAATATTTTACGAACTATATTTCATACTTTTTATGTAAAGTTAATATCACATTAAAGTACGGAATATCTTGTAAACTATTTATTTTAACTATCCTACTTTTACTTTTTATATAAAATATTGCAAGACATCGATTTATATTATTAAAAAATTTAATAATTAAAATTAAATTAAAAATCATACTTAAGTAATTAAATAATTAAAATAATAAGCTGATTTCGTTAAAAAAAAACTAGGTTGATCTATAAATAATCTTGAAAAATGACCTTAATTAAAAAATTTAAGATTATCAACTTTTCATCCCCTTCGAAATTTTTTAACTATTGTACAAGATATTATCTCGTTGAAGCCATAGTTTCAGCGATATTCGACTAATTAATTAATGGAATACCCTCTCTGTATAAGTATGGTATATCAAGATTAATATTTTTTTTTATTTTGAAATAGAAGAAAGAACTTGTTTTCCGTTCTTCAATCTTCTCAATTCAATACTTGTGTTCCTTATCCTAGGATTTTCGCGACTCGTCAACAATACAAGAAGTTGAAGTATAAAATCGTTTTATGGATTAAATATCCTTGTTTTTGAGTCATGTCTCATTTCGAAGAACTAAGAAAGGACGAAACATCTCTCACCCTGCGGTTAATAATTCACAATTTTCCGAGAGATTTTGCCTATTATAAGCCTAATGTTTGATGCACATACTCTCGCACAGAGAGTACCAGATTTCTTTAGAGATCAACTAGTATGTGCATCAAACCTTAGGCTTATAAATGATCACGTCTCTCGACAAATATTCAGTAGATAGAGGAGAAGGCGTACCCTTGTTTTCCGTCAAAGTTGCCGATTAAATGACACTTGATATGAATTAATGCCCGCTTCCTTGGCGAGAACCAGCGAAAATCGGCGGGGCAAAGGAGAGGGAGAGAAACGAGAGACGCGCAAATATATTCTGCGAAGTCGAAACCGCAGCGCGACCGTGGCTACCAAGTTACAAACTATTTCGAGTCCCCATCGATCAAGCCGAAAGTCGCTTGTCGGCCGAACGAGCATGAATCAGCGAGGCTTATTGAGCATTGGACGTCTAGCTGAAACTCTCTCTCTCTCTCTCTCTCAGTCTGTCCCCCTTTCTCTCTCGATCTCTGCAAATCTCTGGACCAGCAGAGATCGAGAGAGAATCTCGACCGAGAGAAAGCGGGCGAACGTTGTTTGTCGGTTTCCGGGGGATGACGGGAGGGAGGGAGGAGAAAAGGGAAAACGAAAGAGAGAAAGAGAAAGAGCAGTGCCGGTTCGGCGGCCACTTAAAAATTGATCGAAACCTTTTTACGACCGGTGGTCCGTGTCGGGGTTGGATGCCCCGAATATCGTGGAGTCCATAGAGAGAAGAAGCAGCGCGTCTCCAGAAGGGGCGCGAAGGGAGGAAGGGAGGTTAGGACCGGTTCGCGGTTCTTCGTGCAAGTTCGGCAATCGAATCGCAAAGTCGTGCATGCCGGCTCTGCTCCTTTCTCTCTCTCTCTCTCTCTCTCTCTCTCTCTCTCTTGTCTACCGACGTCTCATCTGTGTGGACCCTTCGGGCGATGCTGCAGCGGTAGCCGAGAGATGAGTATGCGCTGCGTGTGCGTGGAGACGATCCCTATGTGCCTCTCGTGTTCCTCACTTCCTCTCGGAAACCGTTCTCCTATGAACGAGAGACGCGCGCTATCTCTCCTCGAATGAGAGGAGATTCCGAGCGCGATGGAGAGATACAAGGACGGAGCAGAAACGTCGAGGATCGTCCATGACGTGTCCACTTGCGCTAAACGTCCACGAGCTAGTTTTAAATGTCCATTTAAATGTCCTGTCCTTTTTCGTTTACTGTCTGCCGCGCATTTTATGCAGTATATGTAATATGTATATGTATTTTTTTTCTTTTTTTAAAGAATATATTTTTGGAAACGATTTTTCCTCAGCAAAATTGTCGAGGAACGTGCCATCATTTCTTGCATGTTCCCAATTTTTGCCATCATGTATCTTTATTGTAAGTAATTGTAAGCTTTGAATTAAAATTCTATTAAATTAAAATTAACTCGACCTGACATTAACTGAAGAATCTAGTTTTAATATTTTAACTCTATAAAGTTTAGTTTATGAGATATCTTTTCTTAATCATTTATAACTCGAAAATTATTGGTGCCTCGACATTTTCACTGAAGAAAAATTGTCTCCAAATTGGCCAGAGAGTTTGATGGTATGCTTCATGTATGTTTGTTCAGTTACATCCTGTATACCTTTTTCGGTAAAAATAATACATATATATTTTCTTTTAAATAAAAATTTGATGATAGATCAATTTAAAAAAAAATATATATATGTAATTATTTCTACACAATATTATTATACATAATATTATTTCTTTGAAAAAAAATATATATTCAGATCTTTGAAAATATATATATATATATATACGAGCATTTTGTTTGCGTACTGTCTACACGAAATATGCGACAGACAGTAAACGAAAAATATGGACATTTGAAAAAAAATACATATATGTATATATATATACATATGTGTGTAAACTCAATTCTGTATTAGTTTATGGTATTAAATTATATGATAGTTATTATAAAACGCAGTGAAAGATCTCCTAAACTGTTTAATCATTTGCTCGTCGGACGAGAATTCGGAGAAAGCATGTGTCAAATATTTGTGCGTGCGCGCAAAAAAAATGTTGAAAAAAAACCGGCATGAATAGAAGCAGCGCCAGAGCCCCCGGTATCCCTTCTCGATATTTACTCTCGTATTGACGACGGCATATTCATCGATATTTTTCTTTTTCGAAGCCAGTACGGATATCGATATTTTTTGTCGACTCTAATAACGAGTAAAGTGTCGATGCTTTTTTCCGATACCGTGTCCTCGGTCCATGTCGGTGGGGGAGGAAGGGCGAAGAGGGGGAGGCAAAAGAGGAAGGGCGAGAAGATACAGACAGGTTGCGTGCAATGTCCGCTGGTTCTTCTCTCCTCTCTCTCTCACTCTCTCTCTCTCTCTCTCTCTCTCTCTCTCTTCTCTCTCTATGCGAGCTTGTCGTCCGTCGATCGCGTGTAATGGTAACGACGACGACAACCGTGTACACACGTATCTGTATGCGTGCATGCGTGCATGCATATATGTGTAAGAAA
The DNA here is from genome assembly GCF_048542155.1 of Nylanderia fulva. Classification (NCBI taxonomy): domain Eukaryota; kingdom Metazoa; phylum Arthropoda; class Insecta; order Hymenoptera; family Formicidae; genus Nylanderia; species Nylanderia fulva. The sequence continues at coordinate 788,215 of NW_028190621.1, read as the reverse complement.
GATGCGCTGGCGTACGCGAAACGCAGGACATCCTCGTTCTACTCCGGGATCCTGCGGTAGGCGCGTGCTCACTCCACTTGGGTTGCCGCCGCCGCCGCCGCTAAGTGTGTATGTATGCGTGTGTGTGTGTGCGCGCTGCCGCCACCGGGCGAGTGGTGGGGATAGGAACGATTGGTGGACGCTGCGTCGAGTTTAGACGCCGAGATCTCGCACGTCAGTCGCGCGGTGGCCGTCATCCCAAGCGGTCCTCGGTATCGGTCCTCTTTGATCGGTCGTACATTGGTTTCTCCATCCTTCGTTCTCTTCGTTTCGCGTATTACGAGCTTTCGTCGCAAGTCGTGTAATAATAAGAGATCGTCAGATCGTCATCGTCTCTTCTGGAGTCTCCCGAAAAGGAACTGGATTTTTATTATATTCGTTTTCTTTATGGGTTCTAATCGAGAGACCGAGGGCGCGTTATTTGCTCGACATCGACATCGGGGAAATAGTGCGACGCGCGGGATTCTGTAATGGCACATCTCCGAACGCGAGTCGGGCAGTCGTTTACGCGAGACGTCGACGTCGATGTCGCACGATTGACACGACGCGTGTTCTACTACCTGCACGTCGGGATGCGGGATATCGTTACCGGACGGGATATTATTTTGTCGGCGTATCACCGTAAACGGATAACATTCTGATACAGGGTTAACGTCTGTTGAGCGATTTTCACGCGACGCGACCGCTCTAATTTTCGATCGTTCTCTGAAGAATCAGTAAGCTGACCCGCGAGTACAGAATAACTCATTTTTTGTTGCAAAAAGAAAAATACTGATTGTATGAAAAAAAGACTCGCGTCGAACGAACTACTTTATTTTGATCAATCGCGATTAATAAATAATTGTGATAATTTGAGAAGCACCGACTATCGTTCATCTTCAGTGTGGGTTCGCGACTAATAGTGTAACGAGTGACAGAGTCTCCGAGTGACACATTCTCAAGACTTTCGAGTCGCGTGTAAGAAACTCGCGACCTGGTGACGTGACGTGTAATGATCAGGAGACAGAGAGGCGGTACAGAAACCGAGCCCAGGCAAAGACGAGTCGGTTAAAGATGCGTGGGCTCAATGTCGGTCGGCATGAGGATCCCGGCGGAAGAAGAACTCTGTCGTTGGCCCATTACTGCCTGCTATTACTGCCGGTGTACCACGTGCTCGCTGTAACCAGCGAGCTGCCGCCGAGGCTCGATTTGCCGGATCACTGTACATGGGATTCCGGCCAGGATGGCTCCCTCACCTGCGTGCATCGTTATCCCGCCGGGAACAACGATTCGCTCAGGACCAACTTTTCCCAGGCCACGAGCGAATACGTGACCGCCATGAACGTGGTCTGCGTCGGTCCCGAGGATCTTGAGGAAGACCACGGAAGTCATCTCAACGGCGTTTTCAGCGTCGACAGCTTTCTCCACCTGTGGCGACTGCGATCGTTAAAGTTGACCGGATGCAAGCTGGCGCACTGGCCGGCCAAGTTGCTCAGCGGTCTCCGAGATCTACGTAATCTGACCGTTAGAACGTTGAACGAGCACAAGACCAAGTACAGTCTGGAACTCGAGAGCGGCGCGTTCGACAACACGCCACAGATCGAAAAACTCGACCTGTCGTGGAACAACATCTGGCAGATACCGGACCGCTTGTTTTGCCCGTTATCAAACTTGGTCACTCTCAACATTTCGTGGAACACGCTGAAGGACATATCGGAGCTCGGATTTTGCGATGTCGGCGAGAAACTGTCGAGACGTCAGCAGGAATCCACGTCGACGCCGTTCACGTGTTCCCTCGACGTGCAGTCGCTGGACGTGTCTAACAATCAGATCTTGGTGCTGCCGGCTTACGGATTCTCGTCGTTAAAACGGCTCAGAGTATTGAATTTGTCTAGCAACGCGATCTCCAAGGTAGCCGACGAAGCTCTGCACGGGCTCAGATCCTTGGAGAGTCTCGACCTGTCCGGCAACAAGATCGTCGCTCTGCCGAAGGAGATGTTTCGGGACGCGACCAAGTCGCTGAAGGAACTGAGATTGCAAAACAATTCCATCAGCATGATGTCGCCGGGCTTGTTGGCTAACATGAATCAACTGGTCGCTCTTGACTTGTCGAGGAACGTCCTGACGAGTTCCTGGCTGAACTCGTCGACCTTTTCCGGTCTGATACGCCTCGTGCTCCTCAACCTGTCTCACAATCGAATCAGCAAGCTGGATCCAGCACTCTTCAAGGATCTTTACACTCTGCAGATTTTAAATCTCCGGTTCAACGAAATAGAAACGATCTCGGCCGACACATTTTCGCCGATGAGCAATCTGCACACTCTTGAACTTGCTCACAATCGGTTGACTTATCTCGACGCTTACTCTCTGAACGGATTATTCGCGCTCTCCTTGCTGGCCTTGGATTCAAACATGCTCGAGGGAATTCATCCGGACGCCTTTCGAAACTGTTCGAGCATGTTGGATTTAAATCTGTCCGGCAACAATCTCGAGAGCATACCGGTGGCGTTAAAAGACATGAGGATACTGCGAACCCTCGATCTGGGCGAGAATCAAATCAGGAGCCTCAACAAACCCGGTTTCCGAGGAATGTCAAGTCTTTACGGACTGAGAATGATCGGTAACGAGATTACCAACGTCACGCAGGATGATCTGGTAGAATTGCCGGCGTTGCAGATTTTAAATCTGGCCAGGAACAGAATCGAATACGTCGAGGACGGGGCGTTCACGTCGAATCCAGCGCTTCAGGCCATTCGACTGGACTCGAATTTGTTGCAAGACATGTCCGGCATCTTTGCCAGCGCGCCCGGCCTCCTGTGGCTCAACATATCCGACAACATGATCGCGCAGTTTGATTACAGCTACCTGCCTGAGAAATTGCAGTGGATGGATCTGCATAAAAATCTTATCGCCGATCTCGGCGTCGCGCCACGAAGTGTGAAACTGCAGACTCTGGACGTGTCGTTTAATCGGTTGACGAAAATTAACTCGCGCTCAATCCCGGATTCCATCGAGCTACTGTTCATAAACGATAATCTTATATCATCCGTGGAACCGCAGACCTTCTTCACTAAGATGAATCTTACTCGAGTGGATCTCTACGCGAATCTGATCGTCAAGATGAACCTCTCGGCGCTTCAGCTTACTCAGGTGTCTCCTAATCGGCAACTTCCGGAATTCTACATCGGTGGAAATCCCTTCATATGCGACTGCACCACGGAGTGGTTGCAGAGGATCAATTCGTTGTCGATGGAACAGCACCCGAAAGTGATGGATCTCGAGTCCGTTTACTGTAGATTACCCTACGATCGTCACAAGTCGTTTATACCTCTGCTCGAGGCCAAGCCGTCGCAATTCCTGTGTACTTACAAGGCTCACTGCTTCGCCCTCTGCCACTGCTGTGATTTCGACGCCTGCGATTGCGAGATGACGTGTCCGATGAATTGTACGTGTTATCACGATCAATCTTGGTCAGCGAACGTCGTCGATTGTTCCAGCTCGGGTTACAAAACTCTACCCGGTCGCTTGCCAATGGACGCGACGGAAGTTTATCTCGACGGTAATAATTTCGGAGAATTAAACTCGCACTCGTTCATCGGCCGGAAGAATCTGCGGATCCTCTACGCAAACGATAGTAACATCATCGCGATCCGCAATCACACCTTCAGCGGTCTGAAGAGGCTGCTGGTGCTTCATCTCGAGAACAACAAGATAAGCGCGCTCAACGGCATGGAGCTGATGCCGTTGGAGAAACTCCAGGAGCTCTATTTGCAGAACAATCTGCTGACGTACATCGACAACGGCACGTTTCTGCCGTTGCGTCAGCTGGAGGTTCTACGTTTGGAGAACAATCGGCTCGGCACATTCGCCCTCTGGCAATTGGGCCAGAATCCTTATCTCGTCGACATCGGTCTCTCCAGCAATCCCTGGAGCTGCGAGTGTTCCTATCTGGATCTCGTGCGGGAGTGGATGGCCCGTAACCGGGCGAAGATCAACGACTGGCAGAGCGTCACCTGTTCCCTCGGCGTGCCCATAACTCTCCCGACGAACGGATCGGTCATAAATTGCGCGGCATTAACGGGCACGACCTCCGTCGTCGAGACACGTCCGCTCGAGGCTTATCTGCCCCTACTGCTCGCCACGATCGTCCTGATCTTCGCGACTGTGGCGTTGGTCTGCGGCGCTTTCCGGCATCGTCGCACTCTCAGGACATGGGCAGCTAGCAGGTGCGGTCTGAGGGCCTGCTACAAGACCGCCGCGTTCGAGGATCAGGAGAAGCCATTCGACGCCTACATCTCGTACTCGGCCGTCGACGAGGCCTTCGTCTCAACAATCCTCGTGCCGGGTCTCGAGACCTCTTACAGGCTGTGTCTGCACTATCGCGACCTCGGGGCCGGCAGCAACGTCGCGGACGCCGTGGCCGAGGCCGCGGATTCTTCGAGGCGCACCATCCTCGTGCTATCCAAGAACTTTCTCCACGGCGAATGGTCCAGATTCGAGTTCAAGGCGGCCCTGAGAGACGCTCTCAAAGGTAAGGGCCGCTCGGTGATTTTGCTACTGGTGGGCGGTGTGTGCCCGCGGGACCTTGACGCCGATCTCAAGAAGAGGATCTCCTCGCACACTGTATTGGTGTGGGGGGACAAGTTGTTCTGGCAGAAGCTGAGGTTCGCCATGCCGGATGTGTCGCCCGTTCCTGTCCTGGAGAGACCACTGCCACTTCCGCCGCCCCCGCCACCCCCCATGCATCATCAATGGACGTAGAGCTGCCCTTATTTAGGTAAAGTAAAATTTTCAAAAAAAATTTTTATTTATCTCGAAGTAGATATCTCTAGAATAATCTGTGCGACGTAGAACTGCCGTTTTTTAGATAAAGTAAAATTTTTAAGAAAATATTTTATTTATTTCTAAGTAGGAAAATTTATAAAATAATCTGTGCGTCACTGTCTACGCAGTTCGTATTTGTCGAAAGAAACATGATGGTATGCTTAGAAAATATCTTTGACGTCTTTTGTACGCATTAATCTACGATGCGAGTTATTAGGATTCGATAAAGAACAGGCTCGATGTTACAGATTTGGAGAGATATCGGTTTTACAATAATTTCCAATAAATCTACCGCACTGCACGTACATCCAGTGAATATTTGCATATGAATATCTATTGCATATCGAAATGTCCAACGGATTTCGGGATATCCGATAGTACTGCCATTATTTATTACTGCATGAAAAAACGTTTTATACAAAATTTGTTACGCCCTGTAACGTGGAAGTGAAATTATCGCGTTCATCTAAATAAAGTCATTCAAGCGAAAAATAATATAATATTCTCCATCACAAAAAATGCATTATATGATATATTTTTATTTTTCTGGGACACTGTGTTTCTCTTAAACGAAGAATGATTTATTCAATTTATGTGATCTTCGTATATATAAAATTTCTAAACTCCATCATTTTATATTCTTTGAATTATCACAAGTCAGCATATGTCATTTTAGACATCCGACTCTTGCACTAATTTCTGATGCAGCACGACAGAACAAATATTATCCTTTCTCAGAGTGCATAACGCGATGAATTCTATATATCCCGAAGTGGGAAGTGACGTTACTTCCGCTCGCGGTCAAAAGTCGTCCAATAAGTACGGATTGTCGTTCGTCGCCGACCCAATAGAATTCATAATCGATGCTAGCGCGTGTCCATAAAGCCTCGAATGCATAACACGCCCGTTATTATATATATACGTGTATAATGGCAACGGTCGAAATTATATATAATTCCTGAACGACAAGCTAACGAGAGGCAGTCATAGTTGTGCCATTGAATGCGCTTCTACACGCGACCTGTGGCCCATTTAACGGCGACGCATTTCGCGCCATTGTGATCCTGGGGAAGGCATGAATGAGGTCATCTTTCCATGCGCGCGGTCGGTTTTACGGGAACATATGGATCGAGCGAAGGCAGGGAGGAGGAAAGGGGAGGGAGAATATATGTACGAAAAGTCGCGTTAAATTTGTCGTCACATACTCTCTGGTGGACCCGGAAACTAGGAAAACCTCCATCAATCGTGCTCTCGACCGTTCACACATAACTATTCTCACTCAATTAGCGATTAAGCTCACTTTGTCCGAACCTCGTCCCTTGCCGAAGGCACAAAGGACCGTAAACCTGTCGATCGTTCGCTCTTAAACGCCGATCTGCTCTGACAAAAGCCCTGTTATACGATCGGTGCAATCGTTATTGTGATAAATTTATTTGCAACTGATTAGTCGTGCACAGAACGTGAATTTTTCTTGGCACGATGCCAAAAAGTTAAATAAATCTCAGTTCGAGAGATTTGTATTTTAAATTCTTTCATTCTGCTTCTCTTTTGTGCTCTTTGTGTGTATAACTAATTGGTTTAAAGAAAATTATTTTTTTCCTGGAAATTTATTTGCATTTTCATATATTAAATATTTAAAAAATATTGATTTTGTATCACGAATCTCGAATTTATTTATAACATAGCTACTTTTGACAGTAATCTTATTTCACATATGACAATATATTTAGAAAATAAAACTTTTTATTCTGCCATTGTAAAATATTATTTATATTCAAGAAAATTGGATACGATGATTTTCAGTCGATGTGATAAAAGTGATGTAGTATAAACTTTGTCTTCGTATAAGCAAGATTACTCTAGATTGGGATGTAAGAAACTCTCTTGCAAAGTTTTGCAATGTTCTAGAATATTATAGCTCACCAAAGTCGTCGTATTCGTAAGAAATAAGGTCAAAAAGTTGAATACAATTCCGATTTTGACACGGTTTTAAAGAAAGAAGAGTGTATCGTGTGTGTCATGAAAAAGCACAAAAGTTTGATTATTCTTCTTCGAACTTTAAAAATATAAAGTTAAAAGTATATATAAAAGTATATAGAGACAGTTCACACACTAGTCTAAAAATATGGATTATTACTCGTGTTTAGAAAATATTATACACGAGATAATGATTGTTATTATCAACTAATTCATGTTGTTGCGAAGGCACGAAAAGCGTCGCAAACTTTCTTCTGGAATCTAGAATTAGTCATCTTCATGTTTAACTTCTTAAGACAATTCTGTTCGTCACGACTTAAAGTTACAAAAATAAACGTGACGAGTATATTCGTAATTGCATTTTTTACCTAAATGGCATGCCATTTAGCAAATTCATCATTTCGTTTCTACTAATTAGTGAATAATTTATATTAAAAAATTAATAAGTTGAATATGATCTCTCTATTCTTTCTCTTTCTCTACATTTTTTCCCACGTATATTTGAAAATTTTAATTATTGCATTTTTAAAACTTATTAAACTATATAACAATTAAAATTATCATTTAATTTATATTATTAATTATAATTTTACTTATATTGTATTTTACAAAAAAATATTCTATTATCATATTTTTACAAGGTATAAAATAATGAGCAATTTTATTTATAAAGCAATGACTATTTCTTCTGTTTTATTTGTTCGTAAAAATATTATAATTAAAATATGATATTTCTTGCCCTCTTGCATATATTCCGCGGAATAATTTAATCCCCTCAAAGAGAGATTTATATAAAATTCCAAATAAGGAGGCACATAAAATTATCACAGTATATAATTAAATAGTAAAGTATATACATGTAATTGCTTAAATGACAAACTGCTATCACATTTAACGGCGATTTTATTTCGCATTCCGCTCTCTTCTCCGACATTGACGTAAATGACGAGCAATTTGGTGATCCGGCCGGACTCTCGCGCCTTTGTAATCACCAGCCGAATAGAATTATCTCCGTCGCGCAGATCGACAACACGCGCGAAAAGGGCGACCGAATGACGTATGTATGTGTGTGCGCGCGCGCGCGCAACGTTACATTAAAGCTGGCGCGCGTCGCACGGGAAAATTAGGAAAGTCAATTGTGATCGTCCGATTCCCCGCAATCCCGCAGCACAATGGACCTTCGCCCCTGACCGCAGGCCGCCAGACAGGCGGGTCTCGATTTTCTTTGTATCAGGTGACCTGGCTCGCGCGCACTAACTTTCCGCGACACGCTTCAGTTTCAGTTGTTTCACTCCAAGAGCTTCAGCTCCGGCGCGAAATGGTGCGGTCGGTCCCTCTCGCGGCTCTCTCATCAAAAGGGCGAAACGAAAATACGAAGAGAGAGAGGGAATTGTCCAAACCGAGGGGGTCCGAAAGGTCCCTTTTTATCCTATAAACTTCCACTTTGGCGCCTGCGCGTGGTCCAGGACTTTCATTAAAAGCTAAGCCGCTGGTAAGCTGCATCGATATATCAGCTTTCTCTCTCTCTCTCTTTCTCTTTCGGACCTAACCCTGGACGGGGATTACGTAAAGAAGTTATTTAACCGGACATTGGGACGCTCGCAAACGCTTATTGTCCCGTTAGCTCGCGACAGAATTCAATTGGGTTACTTCAAAACCTGTTCTGGACCGCAAATAATTCGCGATTCGCGAAATCTTCCGGGGCTGCTCTTTCGCCGACGCTTGACGAAGAAAAAAGAACGATCTCGCGTTCTTTTATCGTGATTTATCGTTACGCTTAGCCTTTAAGAGGAGGATTTCGTTGTCAGTTTTGGGTTGCTCGAGTATGATGTACGATGTCATACGACGGCTGGTGTGGCAACTTTTTATTGATCGAGCTATCATACGGTAGTCGCCAATAACGAGCGTTTAAGCGCTCGTCAATTTGCCCTCTTCTACCCCTCGTTCGTTGTCGAATTCGGGGAACCCCGCTCTCGGAGACTTCGGCAGCCCGGAAACTTGCTCCTGATCCCATAGAATGGGATTCGTTAAGGGACGAAGGCTCAAGTTTCCTCTCGCGTATTTTCCATGATGGAACTTCGAATCTCCCATACTCTCTCGCGCGATTCTTTCGGAGAGAAACCATTTAACTGCGCGATAACATTATCGCGCGAAGGTTACGCAGACTGATCAATCTTGGTGAAAAAGGAAACATCGCGAGAGAAAGGGGCTAGCGAGAAGACGCTTTAATAGAACTCCCGCCGACCGGAGAAACGTACTCGAAATGTCTACGAAGAACGGCAGGTAGAATCTTCGATCGCGTAGAGGTACCTACCTCTATACCTGCCCGCGCCGTTCGTTCTGCACTTGACAAGGGCACACCCGGAGTCCAGAAGACAAATGGCTCCTCGCCGTCGACCTTGCATACTCTCTCCCTCGGTTTCGCGGTGAGGGAGAAAAGGAACGAGAAATTGAAAAGTGATTTGTATACTAATTCGTTTTGCGCAAGCCCGTAGGTGGCCAAGCGCATTTCGGCGTTCTAGGCATACCTTTGCTCGGTGGAATGGCCGTTCATTACCGCCTTTTGCGTGCGCACGCCGGATCTTAGTTGTTGAGGTAGCAATCACGGCCGAGAAGTGCGATTCTAACTTTTACCTGAGTCCCATCTGCGAGATTTCATCTGAAATTGCGATTCTAAAGTGCGAAGATGTCTGTGATATTTTTTTTTCTTCAGCTACTTTGTTACGATATTTTTTTTGCCTATGTTTCTTTAAGAGAGTGAGGACAGATTTAGTAAAATAAAAATCTGAAATTGAGTTTATTTTAATTACTTGTGATCGGATTGAGGAAAATTTGTGTCCTGTGAAAAATAATTTTCCTTGGAACTGACGTATTAAATGGTTTTCACTTTTACCATCCGTGTTCTGTCTGCGAGATTATATCTGAAATTGCGGTTCTAAAGTGCAACGATATATATAATCTTTTTTTTTTTTTTTTTTTTTTTTTTTTTTTAGTGACTTTGCTCCAAGATTTTTCTTGCCGACGCTTGTTTAAGAGAGTGAGAGAGAGAAGATCAGGAGGATTTAATAAAATTAACATTTTGAATTCAGATTTATTTTAAATACTTATTAAACCGAGAAAAATGTGTACCTTATGTAAAACTAATCAATATTAATAAATAATTATATTTTCTTTAAATTCGTATTTTTTTATTTTTTCGTTTACAGCTTAATTATTTCATTATAAAAAATCTGTTACCATCTCTAAAATTTTACTATCGTAAAAATCTTCTTTTTAATATATGAAAATAATTTTATGATTTTGACGTGAAAAAAATGCTGCACAATTAATTATAATGCTCCTTTATTTAAGGATTTAAAATCAAAACTCGCCAAGTCAAATCAAGTCTAATGTGAATCGAAATATGAGATTCATAAAGTGTTATAATTTTGTGAAATAAAATTATAATTAGAATAAAAAATGATACACAAATAAAATTCATATCAAAAGACTGTTTCGACCATTTTTTAGACAATAATCTCACTTTTCACTATTGTCATAAATTTAAATTAAATTTAAATAATTAATAATGTTAAAAAAAATATTGAAAATATATTTTCTCGATAAAAAATATCATGATTTTTAATATGACATATTTTCAACAATTAATTATAATGTGCTTCTTCATGAGGATTCAAAATCGAAAATCGTCATTAAATCAAGTCTAATGCAGGTCGAAAGACGAGGTGCATCAAGTGTTTTAGTTTTAGAAATGAAATATAGTATATACAGAACCGGTATGTGTATGTGCGCGGCTGTACGGGACGCGATAGAGACACCGCGTTATTTTCATTCATAACATACGGAAACCCCTCGCTCGGGTTCGCGTTATAAGGCCCGGCGTTCTCTCGCGAGTATCGGCTCCCGGTCGGCGCGCTAACTTGGTTTATTGCGGAATCGAGGGCGAATTAACTCCGATATTTGTTAGCGCGTTGCCTGGCGTATAACCGTGAGCGCGCGGATCTGTGCGACGCGCAAATTGCAAATTAACTGTAACTCGTAAATTTGTAAATCACGTATTGTGCGATGCACGCTTTCGGTACAAAAACGGATACGTGTGCGCGAATAGACTAAAAAAAGAAATTTTATATATATATATATATATATATATATATATATATACAGGGGGTAGACAAAATAATGTGAACACCTGTGAAAGAGAGGTATTTATATATGTATATTAATTAAATGTTGGGCCATCATTTGCCCCTTTTCCAGTATTGGGCCATCATTTGCCCCCTTTCCAATGTTATCTCATTCTTCCATTCGCCAATTGTCTTAGAGATAGATGTTGAAGGAGGAAATCCGCTTCTCAATCTTCTTCAAAACTGCCCACAGTTCGATGAAATTAAGCCATTAAAATGCCCAAACACTTTCCCTGGCCAGCATAATTACCAAACCCAATTATCATCGAACCACTATAGGCAGTTTTGGAGAAGAGATTGAAAAAACGTTTAATTGGCTCAATGATATTTAAATTTGGTAATTGTGCTGGCCAGCAAAAATATTTAAACATCTTAATAGCTTAATATCATCGGACAGTAGGCAATTTTGAAAAAGTGAGAAACATATTTCCTCCTTCAACAAAGCAATTAGCAGATACAAGAATGAGACAACATTCCAATTAGAAAAAAAGCAAATGGTAGCCCATCTTATTAACAAACAAATATAAATACCCCTCTTTCACAGGTGTTCACATTATTTTGTCTACCCCCTGTATATATATATATCACATGTGTCAGAGATTATTATCGATTTATGCGTAGCAATAATGAGTCTGCCGAAAATTCGTCCGACAGAGGAGAGACTTACCCTTGCGGTGAGTCACATCCGCTCCTTTTGCATTACGTAGGCGACCACGTTGCGAGGGGTGATGGGGAGAGGAAGAGAGACACAGCCGAACGGGCGTCCACGTCGAGTGGGTATCATAAGAAAAAGATAGTCAATGGCCGTCGTATTTTATGGCGCCGGCATTTATATTCATAACTGTTCCGCGTCCCATCGATCGCGAAGAAGCGCACGTGTAATTGCTCTCCTCTATATACAATATGTATATATGTATGAATATATTGTATATATATATATATATATATATACTATATAAAAAAAGCAATTTCTATTATTTTATTATACATTTTATATGGTTTTATTATATTTATTATTTTATTATATAATTATATTATTCATTATGTAATTATTTTCTATTATATTATTTTACATGTTATTTTATTATAAATATTATTAATTTTCTATTTTATTTTATTTTAACTTTATATATATTAATTGCTCTCCTCTATATATGTATATGTATGAATATATATAAAGTAGAGCAATTTCTATTATTTTATTATACATTTTATATATTTTTATTATATTTATTATTTTATTATACAGGGTAGGCCATTTTAATCTTTCCACTAAAATTTCTCAAAATCCAAAAATTTAAGACAAAAATGTTTCAGATAAAAGTTGTATGGTTTCAAGGGGGACATGAGATGGTGTCATTGATTTGATCTTGAATAGCCATTTGAAGGTTACGTGAAGGTCAACTTCAATTTCTTAAATGGAACACTATATTTTTTCTTGCATACTTTTGTAGCTGACTTCGAGATCTTTCCAAAACACTACAATAAAATATTTTTTCATGAAGTATTTTTCGAGTTATTAAGGCTGCAAATTTGCAGTATTTTGACATAAAATACAAAATATCTTGGGAAATATTCATTTTTCGATTATCATACTTTAATACTTTTATGCACAGAATAATGAGATAAATCAGTTGATGTAAAGAAAACACATAGTTACCTTTAAAAAAAAATATGAAAATTGCAATAAGCAGTTAGATAATTTTTCTTTAAGACAACTATGTGTTTTCTTTACACCAATTGATTCGTCTCATTATTCTGTGCATAAAAGTATTAAGGTATGATAATCGAAAAATGAATATTTCCCAAGATATTTTGTATTTTATGTCAAAATACTGCAAATTTGCAGCCTTAATAACTCGAAAAATACTTCATGAAAAAATATTTTATTGTAGTGTTTTGGAAAGATCTCGAAGTCAGCTACAAAAGTATGCAAGAAAAAATATAGTGTTCCATTTAAGAAATTGAAGTTGACCTTTACGTAACCTTCAAATGGCTATTCAAGGTCAAATCAATGACACCATCTCATGTCCCCCTTGAAACCATACAACTTTTATCTGAAACATTTTTGTCTTAAATTTTTGGATTTTGAGAAATTTTAGTGGAAAGATTAAAATGGCCTACCCTGTATATTATATTATTCATAATGTAATTATTTTCTATTATATTATTTTATTATAAATATATATTATTTTCTATTATATAATGTTCTATCTTATTTTATTTTAACTTTATATATATATATATGTGTGTGTGTGTGTGTATAACTAATATATGTACATCCTTATATATGTATCCGCACATATATATACACATATCCTTAGAAATATAAATATACGGATAAAGGGGTCTTTAGCGCGTACAAGAGGAATCCATTAATATGGTAAATATTTTGCTATTAAGATTCGCGGTCGAAAGCAGAGGGGGCACGAAATAAAGTATACAAATCGCGCACGGAGTGTCTGACAAGGAGGAGCGCGTAAATTTTTCAAGAGGCACTCCCTCTCGAGTAGAGACGTCGTCCTCGTTTCGTGCAAGTTGTCGCCCGCCTTCATTGTTTAAGGAGAAAAGGGAGAGAGAAAATCTCTCGAAGAGAACACTAAAGGGCGCCGAGAGTCGGGTGTGCTAATAAAAAGAAGAGGGCCAGAAACGTCGCGGGCGATAAGAGATGAAAAGCAGCGCGTATTAAAGGTCGGAATGATACTTGAAAGAGAGAGAGAGAGAGGGCGAAAAGCAACCCCCTCGCGGCATTTGTAGCTGTGGTAGAAAATCGCTGAAGGGCGAGAGAACGCTCTTCAAATTGACCAAACACACCGAGAGATAAGTCGTTTAACGGCTTTACACCGGAAAGCCGACCCCCATATTCTGTACTCCTGACGCGAGAGAAACCTGCGATCGAGCTAAAAGCGCTATAAAAGAGCGCCGTCTCTCTCTCTCTTTCTTCAAATATCACACGCCGATGCCAGGTGCTATATTGTTGCGCTCGATAAGATTAGTGGCGAGGCTTTGAGGAGCGCGCGAGCCGCCGTCATAAAACCGCATTGCTCCGCGAGTCACGTCACCCTCGCCTCGGGAACGAACGGATTCGTCACGCGGTCTCGTTTGAAAAATTATTACGCCGCGCGACTTCCGGCTTCTCGCGATGTGTGGGAATTATTCCGAAATTTCGCGAGAATTTCGCTTTAATGGAATTCCCCGACTGAATTAGCGGCGCCGTTTCCTTGAAGAAAATGTCGAGATATATGTATGGTATATCTCAATGTATGTATATTATATGTATTTAAGGAAACGGCGATTCTAATTTAGTCGGAGAATTTCTATTAAAGTTAAATTCTCGAGATTTTATATATAGTATAGTATTTCAGGAAGAAAAAGATCAGCATTCTAGGACATGATTGTAGATCATTTTGAAGCCTCCTCCTAGCTCTTACAATAAATTTTAATAATTAATAATTTCAATTAATTAATAAATAATTTTTGTATGAATAAATATGAAACATAAATTACACCAGAAATAACAAATTTTTAATAAATGTATTTTTTAATAAATTTAATAAATGCATTCATCTTTTTAGTTTTGTTTTAAATATTGTATATCATCATGCCCCTTAGTTAGAATATTATACAATTTTAAATCTTGGCCATGACCAAGTAAAATTTGGTGCCTTGTGCACAGGTATTTAATTCTAACGGAAAAAATTTTAGTTTCGTTGGGATAACGCATTGTCGTCCGCGATTTGGCTCTTATTGCCTGTCTTACACTTTAAATTTATATTTAGAATATTAATTATTTCTCTTGAAGCATCCTGTATATTAAATAATAAAATAAAATTTTCTAAATGTTATCTAAGAGACAGAACTCGAATATAAAACATGTTGATTTCGATATCTTTTGTCGAAAAAAATGTACTCTCGAAATAAGGGAATTGTATACTATAAAATCTCTTTTAATAGATTCTTAAGTGTTTCTAAAGAACATGCTTTAAAATTAAGAAATCTTAAGAATTTGACTTCAATAAAGATTCTCCGATTAAATTAGAATCGTCGTTCCTTAAATAAAATGTCGAGATGTACATCTCGATAACTTCCACGTATAGTGTCTTATTTTAAGTGATACAGTCGATTATTTTAAAACTTAAACGTTTTGGGGAAAAATGTTTCTTAAAATAGTTACAGATTTTCTTAAATAAAATTAACCTTTTTTACCATAAATCGATTTGTTGTAATTTGGCATAAAAAGTTATATAAAGATAGGATGGTCAAAAATTTAATAATTTACGAGATATTTTACACACTTAGTTTGACATAATCTTACATAAACTACAATATATGAAATATCTCGTAAAATATTTATTTTTCGATAATTTCTTACCTCAATAATTTTATGCACAAAATAGTCATCAATTGACGTAAAACTGACACATAATTATTATTTTTCAGAAAAAATATGTAAAATTGTTACTATAGCAGCTACATATTTTTTCTTGCTGCCTTTGTTCTGTTTTATCGACTTTAAATTAGGTTAGGTTCACTTTTTATTGAATATACAGATTGAAAAATCTTCGCCATAAAAGTACTGATAATAATGAATGGGAAGCGCAGTCCCGCAACTATATTATGCTGTTTTATATGTCTCGACATCGATTCTACACGCAAATATACATACATAATTAATTCAAGTACGAATCTTTTGATACAGACTTTTAATCTTATTTTTATTACTTTTATATTATTCTTTCATGTCATCTCTATTGGGAGCGCTATATTTTGTGCACAAATAAACTGCAGAACTTGTATATTAAATAAGTATTGTTATAAGCTGATACACAAGAGGCCGATAAGCTGTAATTTTTTAACATTTATTGTGTTTTTATACAAAATTACAACGCTTCCCATTTATTATTATCAGTACTTTAATTGTGGGGAAAGATTTTTAAATCAGTATAGCCTCCCCCCCAATAAAAAAAAATGCCCTTGAACTCAAAGTCGGTAAAACAGACAAGGTCAGCATCTCCTTAACATAAGAGAGATTTTTTAACAAAAAAATAAGTAAAAAATTCTGAAAATGAGAATACAATTTTTTCCACACAATTACAATTTTCCAAGTGGAGAACATCACACACACACTATTGTCCCTTCTCGATTCAAAGCACATATAAAAATATCGTACCTAACCTATAAATATCATACCTAACTTAAAGCGAGAGGAATGTTAGTCTCCGTGTCAGTCTTAAAGATCTCGAGTCTCATCGTTACTTATCTATCGGATCGACGACACGTTTCGACTGTCAGCGAACGTGAAAGGCCGCTGGCGGAGAGAGGCGGTTTTCGCTGCTGTTACTTTTACAACCGGTCCGTCGTTCGAAACGTCAACCCCCGTCGCGTCGGGAGCCCCCGGGAGTTTCGTTCCCGGGTTATTGTGAGTGGAAGAGGTGCGCGCTCGTCGCCGGCTTATTTGACTCGTTTCATGCGCGTTGGGAACCACGAGCTGCATTTCCACGCGCTTCCGACAGGAGAGAGTCCGCACTAAAGGGTCGGGTGCGCAGCACAATGGCGAATAGTCAGAGAAAGAGAGAGAGAGAGAGAGAGAGAGAGAGAAAGAAAGAGAATAGGACTTTCCGCCAGTATATACGGGATTCGGGGACATTGGCGGAAGATCGGAGAAACTTGCCGTAAAACACTAACGCGTCGAACTGACAATAAGAGGGCAAGAGGGCTCGGCGACACTTCCGGCCCGACATTTCGCCGGCTACGACAACGACAACGGGACAATGCAGCAGTCCGCACGGCACTGATATGCCAATCTCGGGGATGTAATACCGCGTGTCGATACGGATGTAGAGTACGGATACCCCTTGTCGAAAATACCCTCGTCAGTCGTCTCCTTTCGGGAAGCGAATCCCGGAATCCGAGAGACGACGAGGCGTCTTCCGGATCATTGGCTCATACTGTCGAGACGTGACTGTACGCGACTATAGCCGGCTTTACATATCCGTGAGAAACCGCTTCTTCGCAAATCGCGAACTACGTATAAGTGAATTTATTTACTTTTTTTTTAAATAATTGTCAAATTGCGCGGGAAAATAATTTAAAAAATGTTTTAATCGTGTCTAACTTATACACGGAGAGAATTTTCTCTTAGAATTTACCCTGGAAATCATGGTAATTGTACGACAATATGGTATAAAATTTACTAAGAATTTACTATGTACATATTAATATTTTTATTATGATAAATATTAATCAGAGAAACTCTTATAAGATTCTTCCAATATCATATTGTCGCACGATTACCATGAGTTTCAGAATAAATTCTATAGAAGAAAATTCTCTCTGTGTAGATATATCTATCTGCATCGCACAATTTGCTTGCTCGAAAATATATGAGATTTAAAGAATATTTTCAGTTTTAATTAAATTATTTTTCAATTATTTTTTTAAAAATAATTTTAACTCGGAAAAAAATAATTAAAGGTATTTTACTAACTTATATGTATATATATCTTTTATTTCTTATCCATAAAGAAATATGCAATTTAATATATTTTAGTTGTTTAAATTATTTTTTAATTAATTTTTTAAAAATAGTAAATTGAAAAAGTAATTAAGCAGTATAATCTGACTCAATATAGTTTTCAGATTGCACGTGCGTAGATAAAATAAAGTGTATGCGCTTTTAATTCCAACCGTTGAACTTCAAAAGAAATTAAATGTTTTTAATTATTTCACGTTTTGTCATACGTTTTGCGTATGTGCTTCGTATATTATGCTTAATTAGCATCATCTATACATTCATTATCTATATCACACAATATGTTTGCTTAAAAAATATACAATTCAAAGAATACTTTTATAGTTTATTTAAATTATTTTTTAATTAATTTCTTTTTAATAACTGTAGATCGAAGAACTAATTTAAAAAAATAATTAAAAGTATTTTAGTCGTCTAACTTAATAGTTTTTTAATAGTTTTAACAGTTTTTAGGTTGCATTTGCATAGATAAAACAAGTGCACCCAATTTTAATTCCGGGCATTAAACTTCAAAAGAAATTAAATATTTTTAATTCTATATTATTTTACGTTTTTTTCGTGTCAAACGAAACATTCTTGCGTATATTTCTCATTTTTCTAGATAATGTGCTGTTATTAAGCGTTTCGAAATTGAGAAAAGAACTGTAGATACAAGGCTAATGTATTCACGCAATTATTAGAACATTTATATTTTTAGCTTCTGAAAGTTAAATCAGTTTAATAATTACAATTTAATAATTTAGAGGAGAACGAAAATGAATGGTGATAATTGCCATAGATCCTTTTTCCATTGATAATTCATCTGCCTGTGAAATTAATGAATCTAGTTGACAATGACGTAGATTCGAGAACAATGAAATACATAGAGATGAGATCTCGTAATACGAATAGTGTTAATATTTTTAGCTGAAGGCTTTAAAATCCGAATAATTTTAATGGAGACTAACTTGAGAGATGAAAGTATACGCGCGAGACAGATTGCTATTCCATTTTAATTTCGTCGACATAAAATTTCCGCTAGTCTCAGCAGTACTTTTCACACTGCTGTCCTTAACTTTTAAGTGCGTCTCTCTCTCTCTCTCACCCTTTCTTTTTCTTTTATTTTTTTTATTTTATTTTGTTAATACACTTTTCTCTGCTGATTTTCCTTCAGAGCGTAGAGCTGCTGTCATCTTCGCATTTTGATTAACGATGCAACTCTTTTTCGACGCGCTCATAATTGACGTTTAGATACAATCTCCTTCGTAATACATGCCATAAAGTTTATCGCGCAGTTTGTACAACGTGTAGAAAATTATAATGAGCGAAAAGGTAACTGTAGACGTAGAGAGCGTCTACTGTAATTAATTTAGAGGCGCGGCGCCTTTTCAGACGAACGCACGAATAAGTAATTGATCCGGAAGAAAATAAGGAAAAAAAAATATATATATATATAGTATCTCTCTCGCAATATTACAATTAACTCGGGCGCAGTTACGAAACTAATAATTAAGAAAGTCGACATCCCCCTTCTCTGGATGTTTAGTCACTCGTTAGATCTCCGCGTCTCTGGCGATATATTTTCTTGCAGGAATTTCCGAGAGCATCGATTATACCAGTCCGGTTTTCTCTCTCTTTCTCTGTCTGGTTCAGGTTTATTTACCTGCGTGGCACGTACGAAAAACCCGACTACTCGACTACTCGAGCAGACCCACGTCACTCTTGTTTCCTCATCACGAATGACTTTCAAACACCATTAGATTACGTATGCGAGTGAGTAGTTGTAAAGATTAGCGCAAAAAAAAAATTCATGCTCAGACATCGATCATGAACCGCGGTTCATTATCTGCTGTTCCAGACAGCAATCTATGTAAATGAGATGGATATATATATATATATCTGTTCTCCTATGAGATATTCTATCTATTTAGAAAATTAATAGTGCTTTGAGATTTTTTAAAAATTGCTTAGAGAGAGGGAGGAGTTTATATATTATATATTAATATATTATTTATAATATATATTCTTCTAATAACATATATAAGTTATATAGAAATTGTTTTTTATATTTGCTTTCTCTCTCTCGTTATATTTTAAAAAATTTTTACAAATTTTTTTTTTAATATTTTATCAATTTTGCAATTTTTTCGATTATAATGTAATTTAATTTTAATATAATTCAATGTATAATTATAATTTTGCATAACAATAAAATTTTTATTTACAATATACATAATTTATTTGTTCAAGTTATAGACGGAAAATATAAAAGATCATTGTACTTTAGAATCGTAATAATTTTTACGAAATTTTTCATATATTCGTGATTAATTTTGCAATTTTTTCGGTATAATATAATTTAGTATAATAATTAAATTTTGTATTATAATTTAATTTATATTATAATAGTTGTTCATGTTGTAGACGAAAAATGGAAGAAATTATTTCAGACACTGTTGCACTTTAAAATCGCAATTTTAGATGAAAAATTTCGCGTAGTCGGAGACAAGCGAATTTAAATAGATGTTGAAAATGTATTTTATGCTTATGTTAGGGTTAATATAAAAACTATAAATAAAATCTATTTAACATATTTATATAATATATATTATACATGTGCATTCTTCTAATAATATATAAAATAATAAAAATGATAAAAGAATTATAAAAATTTGTTTCTCTCACTACTCTCTTTCTCTCTTTTCTCGTTCAACAAAAACTTACGAAATTTTTTACACATCAAGAGAGAATCAATTTCTCAATTTTTCTAATTATAATATAATTTAGCATAATAATTAAATATTCAGCCATATAATATAATTAAAATCCTCTGAATGTAAACGAGAAGAATAGACGAGAGATTATTTTCCAGACATTGTGTTGGACTACATAGAATCGCAATTTCAGATGAAATTTCGCGTAGTCGGAATAATTGAATAAAAGTTGGAAATACACTTCGGGGGTTAGGATTTAATACGGGGTGCTGCAAATAATATCTATTGTCGCGAATTTATATATCACGCACACTCTCCCTCTCTCTCCAGAGTGCTTACGCAGGTGACGCGCGTCACGTTGCGCGTCGCGTAGCGCGACAACGGCATTGCGACGATTTTCCGGCGCTCCGTCGTGTAATTAACACAACTGTAACGCCGCAATGTTGCGGCCGAAGTTTCAGGAATGTGGAAGGCGGGTCAAGTTTATTACGCGGGCGCGCACAGCCGGCAATGGCAGACTAATTACTAAAGCTGCGAGAGAGCGGCTGCTGATGCACGCGCGCGTTGCGCACAACACATCGTTCGTGTGTCGTCATCGTCGTTTAGGCCGCAACGTCGCGATTATTACGTCTCTCTCTCTCTACCTCTGTTTTTAAGTGCGACACATGCACGTACACAGAATTCCAGTCGCGGAAATGACGATGATGATGAGGGGTAATGGCCAGCAGCCGCAGGTAGGCGGACGTTAGGAAGAGGCGTAGCTTCTCTCTCTCTCTCTCTCTCTCTCTCTTCTCTCTCTCTCTCTCTCTCTCTCTCTCTCTTCGTCGTAAAATCATAACCGCCGATGGAAATTCGGTCGAGAGCTGTGCTAACAGCAGCTGCTGCTGCTGCTGCTGCAACGACGACGAGAATTCCGAAACGCAATCAATTTATCAGCGGCGGGTGCGCGAACGTGACCAGACTTAAGCATATGGCCGATTTAACGACGTCGGCCTGGGAGAGGGATCCATGACTACTCTTAGCGCCGGGAGATTATGCGTTCATGCTGTTCCTGGAATATATTTTCTGCGCTCGACACACACACAAAGCTCAGAGGGAGAGAGAGAGAGAGAGAGAGGAATGACCCCAATTATGCACCGCACCAGCAGCGAATTTGTTACAGCGCGCATTGTAACCGAATGTAACAATGAGAAACGCCGCATTCCCCTTTCCTCCCCTCCTTCTCTCTTTTCTTGCCGACAAGGGGAGAAATTTTCGAATCACCCACGGTATTCCCGTCGGGGATTGCGAATTTTCTGTCGTTCGCCGATCACGTGATTTCGGGAACTACTGCGTGACTCTTTAAGGGGATTCTGAACACCTTTGAGAAGTCTGTTGTTTTTTCTGTTTTATCGACAAAATGTGAGGTTAGATAAATTATAAATCTATTTATTGGCTATACGGATTGTTTTTTTACCTGAAATTAGACCAGACTGGATTTGACTTTGGATAAAGGAATATAAGTGAATGTTTAGATATCAATTTGGAAGTCTAGTAAACGAGAATAACTTATCCTACATTTTCATGTGTACACATGAAAATGTAGGATAAGTTATTCTCGTTTACTAGGCTTCCAAATTGATATCTAAACATTCATTCTTTCAGAAGTCTGTTGTTTTTTCCTGTTTTATCGACAAAAAATGAGGTTAAATAAACTATAAATCTATTTATTAGCTATATGGATTGTTTTTTACCTGAAATTAGACCAGGCCGGATTGGATAAAGGAATATAAGTGAATGTTCAGATATCAATTTGGAAGCCTAGTAAACGAGAATAACTCATCCTACATTTTCATGTGTGCACGAAATACTCCTTCACTTATATTCCTTTATCCAATGCCAAATCCGGCCTGGTCTTATTTTGTATGTACAAACTGCCAATAAAAAGAATAACCTATTTATAATAACTTATTTATTTATCTAACCTCACATTTTGTCGATGAAACAGGAAAAAACAACAAACTTCTCAAGAACGTTTAGGATCCTCTTAAGACGCATTAAAAAATTTTCGTGTTTTTTTGTGATTTATCAAATGCATTAAAATACGATTCTATTTCACGCACCAGTTACTGCGTTGAAGTTCAAACTGCCCTTTTTTTCTTTTTCTAATTTAATTTATTATTTAAACTTCTTATTAATTTATAATTTAATTGATTTATATATTTAAAAATTTTGGTTTGATGAGAAAATTTGATTTTTTTGTACGAAATTGCATTTTAAAGAGAATATATATTGTGCGTTCTAGAAATATGACGCGTAATATGAGAGAGATGTTCAGGGTGGATATAAATATAACAGAATGATGATAAAGTTAGAGGAAACTGGTAGAAATTCATATATATTGCATATAATCTACCCTTGGACAATTTATAATCTGCGCGAGACAAATCTATTTGTAATTATATGATATGAAGTATATCTTAATATTATTATAAGCGTATTTTAATCTGTCTAAATTAAAACAAGACATCTAAAATATATTTAATGCATATATTATTACATCTTAAAATATTTTTTCTGTTATCTACACAAAATTCTAAATCCTATATTCTAACGTTTCGAAATTATAGATAGATTTCTATTCTCTCATAAATATTAGGTATAGATCAATTAAAGTAGCCTTGAGCGATCTTTTATATATGAAAGAAAGTTTAAATGTTTTTTAAATAATATTTAATTTTTCCTGTTACACAATTTTTATGATTTTTTATATATTAATTGAAATGATATATTAATTAAAAGTCTACAAGAATTTTAATTTCATAGCCAATAAAAAAGCCATTAATCAAAAGTTTGTGATAACTTATTTACTATTTAAAAGTCGAATGTATAAAATATAAAATTATAAATAGAATTTATATCCAAAATTTTATCGTGAATGATAAATCGTCTAAAACGATTTTCATATTATAATTATAAATAGATTTTTGTTTCGAATTTTCTAACGAATTATAAATCAATTAAAATCAAATAAAATAACTTTTAAATAAGTGATTTTATCTTTAAATTTAGAGAACGCTTATTTAAAACATTACTCAAAATATCTCATTTTACCTAAAATGTTATATTTATTACGAATTCATCTCACATCTTACATATATAAGAAAAAAATAAAATATTTTTTTAAGGAATATTTATTTTTTCTTCTTTACACAATTTTCATTATTTTTTATATTGATTAAAACTTTACAAAAATTAAAACTTTATAATTAATGAAAAGCCATGAAAGAGAGAATAGAAAGTTTGTAAAAACTTATTGTTAGTAAAGCCAAATGTATAAAATACACAATTATAAATTAAAATTCTATATCCAAACTTTTATCGTGACTGAATTATGTAGGTATTATTTAAAAGTGATTTTTCTAATATAAAATTATAGATAGATTATACTGTCCCAAATTTTCTCACGAATTATAGCTCAATTAAAATAACTTAAAATTAAATAAGAGATTATTGATTTAAAAATCTTATTTAAAGATTATTTCAAAAATCTCATTTATAAGAATCTTATCTAATCAAAGTTGAACTTTAGATTTTTAAATATTTTAATCTTTCTTTTTTTACGTCATAATCAAAAGTCTATAAGAGTTCGAATTTCGTAGTAATGAAAAAACTATAAATGCAAGTAGGTGTGAAAATTTATTCACTCTCCAGAAAATCGATCGTCACCGAACAATAATCGATCTGACCAGGGAGAGACTGGCCTCACAAAAGTTCCGAATAGGGCGCCATTCGCACGAAAAGGATGCGGAAAATGTATACATATACATCGTGCCCCGAAGGTCGCATTGTGCGAGAGATCGGTTTGAAAGGACACAAATTTTTTGAGAGAACACACCCCTCCCATGAGTTCTCTCATCCCCCGCGTATCTAGAACGGAAGATGCCGGGTGCGGCGCGGATTCTTTTGAAAGAAACTCGGAGAATCGTCATCTCCCCCTTCTTTTACGTCGGCCATTCTCATGCCCGGCTTCCTCCTTAACGTTCTTCTTGTTATTTCAATTGCCGTCTCTCTTACCTGTCACCGTAGTGTCAGTCCGGCCGCGGCCTCTGAAAAGAGCAAGGCAGCAGAATTTTCCCCATCCATTGAAAGTAAGATAAGCGTGAGCGGGATATTCGATACCTCGGGGAGGGTGAAAAGGGGTGGCAGAAGGAAAGAGAGAGAGAGAGAGAGAGAGAGAGAGAGAGAGAGCTGTCTTCTCTCCTTCTCGGAAATCCGCAAAATGGAGCGCCCGCGCAATGCCTATCATAACATTCTCGTTTCTCGGCAACAATGCGAAGGTAACAAGACGTTTTGCCCGAAGGACATCGAGCGTGAAAAAATAACGCGCGCAGATGATTCGCGGGACGGGAACCGTCGGGGAAAAACGGCCGCATAATTTTGCGAGCTGCACGAAAGGTATATATACGGGGTGTCCCAAATTCACAGGATCGTCCATTAAGAGGATCCTAAATGTTCTTGAGAAATCTGTTGTTTTTTCCTGTTTTATCAACACAAAATGTGAGGTCAAATAAAGTATAAATAGGTTATTCTTTTTATTGGCAATTTGTACATACAAAATAAGACCAGGCTAGATTTGGCATTGGATAAAGGAATATAAGTGAATGTTTAGATATCAATTTGGAAGCCTAGTAAACGAGAATAACTCATCCTACATTTTCATGTGTACCCGAAAATGTAGGATAAGTTATTCTCGTTTACTAGGCTTCCAAATTTATATCTAAACATTCATTCTTTCAGAAGTCTGTTGTTTTTTCCTGTTTTATCGACAAAAAATGAGGTTAAATAAACTATAAATCTATTTATTAGCTATATGGATTGTTTCTTACCTGAAATTAGACCAGGCCGGATTGGATAAAGGAATATAAGTGAATGTTCAGATATCAATTTGGAAGCCTAGTAAACGAAAATAACTCATCCTACATTTTCATGTGTGCACGAAATACTCCTTCACTTATATTCCTTTATCTAATGCCAAATCCGGCCTGGTCTTATTTTGTATGTACAAACTGCCAATAAAAAGAATAACCTATTTAGAGTTTACCTAACTTCACATTTTGTCGATAAAATAAGGCAAAAATAACAAACTGCTCAAAGACGTTTAGGATCCCCTTAAGGTGATGCTGACCATGACTGTTTTACCGATTTTGAGTTTAATGGTTTTTCTTTTTATTGACTATACAGATTGAAAAATCGTTCTCTACAATTAAAGTACTGATAATAATGGACGGAGAGCGCTGTAATTTCATATAAAGAAATAATAAAAGTTAAAAATTTACAGTTTTTATCGGCCTCTTGCATTAGCTCATAACAATATTTATTTAATACAAAAGTTATACAGTTTATTTGTGCACAAAATATGGCGCTCCCAATAGAGATAACATGAAAGAATAATACAGAAATAATAAAAATGAGATTAAAAGCTTGTATCAAAAGATTCGGAGGATTTTTCAATCTGTATATTCAATAAAAAGTGAACTTAACCTAACTTAAAATCGGTAAAACAGAACAATTGCAGCATCCCATTAACGGCGGATCCTCGGGATTGTTTGATTTTTCTTCGGAGACATCAGTAATTTTCTAGTTATCAGTTTTTTTGCGAACTAAGTCTTGTAGAAATATCAACAAAATTACATTTTTAGTTATTTTCAGGTCGAATTTAATTTAATAGAATTTTAATTTAAAACTTTTAATTATAACGATGGTAAAGAATGATAACCGCTTTTGATATTTTCGTTGATAGAAAATCATTTCCAAATAATTTTAGGAATCTCATATTAACGACTTCAAATCTGGGACACCTTGTATATATTAATATATAAAATAATCGTGAGTATGTAGCTAGTTATGGAGTAATTCCATAATATTACGGAGCGTTTCTAGAATTTCTCTATGTTTTGGAACTCGATCGACGTCATCTCCGAGGAAAAGAAAAGAGGAAAAATCTACCCCCTATTTACGTTATTATATTTCAAAATTTATTCATGCACCTTCCTTCTCTTTAGTTATAGTTAGGAGGGAAAATGGCGGAAAATATAGAGTACTATTTTTCAAGATCAACCAGCTTATTCGTACGTCACGCGAAAGCAGACGGATGACTGCGAGATACATAAGAACCGAGCGGAGAGCGCGTGCTTTTATAAAAACAATGATGAAATTTTTAAACGTTTCCATTTCCTCTATATATTTTCCCCGCGAATATATTTTTGTCTCTTTTCTTGTTTCGCCAGAAATTTCTAAAGTAGAGTACGCGCGATCTCTTTCTTTCTCCACTCGTGTTTTTTGCGAGGCGTTCAATAGTAAAACAGCGTGAAAGATAGAGACCGAATTCAAATATACAAAAAAAAAGGCGGCGGAGAAAAGGAAATTACACGCGCGAAATAGTCGTTTCCGAATATAATGAAATTGTGAAAAATTGTGCGGCGAATATTTCGAGAGGGTATCGCGGGAACTGGACCGGGAAAAGAGGATGGAAAAAAATGAACGGTGAACGAACGAAAAGTCGAAACGCGCGATATATTCTCGCGAATACGCGGGAATAGACCGTCATTAGGGTCTTTGAGCCCGCGGACGAAATTACGCTCTCGCGCATCTCCGCGTATGATCTGCGCTTTATTATATCCACTGTGTAATTTTCATTCCGTTCGTTCCACTTCGGACTGCGTGCGTGTCTTCGGTCCGTTAGATACTTTTTTAATACGCAGTCCCCCGTGGCGTTTTCTTCCTCTCTTTCTTTCATCCTACGCCGTTCCTATTTAATTTTCCCGTCCTAATTCAACCGATGATCACAAAACTAATTTTACAATAGGAAAGAGACTAACAGATTCTAACAGAATCTGCAACGGATATCATATGTTCTCGAAGAATTATGGCAATTTAACTCTTGTGTCAATGAACGGGTTTCCAAAAGGAACTTTACTTTAAATGCTGTGTCTTTCCTGCGAAACCAAAAATACAAAGGACCTTTGTATTCGGAGACCTACTAAAATATAACGGGAAAGAATGCTCGATGCTCAGCAGCTGCTTTGAAGAAACTTAAGTAACGTTAGGTTACGATAGAATCGAAGGACAACCTATAAGATGTTGGGTCCTATTTTGAGATAAAAAACTACGAAGTTTCTGGGGTCTTCAAATTGGCTTTGTAGTATTAAAAAGAAAAGTTAGGGTTAGGTTAGGGTTAGTGTTATGCTTAATGTTAGCTTTGTTGCAATGCAAAAAAAAAACATAAAAATGATACCCACCCATATATTAGGTCTGTTCTTTTCAGCTGAACTGACTGGTTCCAATAAAAATGGAATAAAAAAGATAAATTATGAACTAGCCAGTTTAGTTAAAATGAACAGACCTCTTACATTGTTCAACAAAAATGACTGTTTTTTGAACAGGAATAATCGTTTTTTATAGTTTTTTGGATGTTGAATACGAATCTAGTTTTCAAATTATTCCATTACGTCATAATTTGGAGAAAATTTTAATTAAAGTTGCAAAAATGGCCTAATTTCACGAACTTTGTCATATTTTATAATATAATTATAATATATGACGAGCTGGAAAAGTTTTATTGCAATCAAAATAAAATATATTATTAGGACTTTTAACCCTCAAAAAGAATTTGTTGCGAAAGAGTTAGCCGTGACTTATAATTAGATCATTGACTAAAATAGCTTGAAGGATTTTTTATGTCATTGAATACGAATTCAACGTCAAAAATTCAAAATAATACTCAATATATGAGAGATGTCAAAATTAAAAAAATGTTTTTTTATATAAAAATCCATCATATTGAATCCACCATTTTGAATTTGACAATTTTGACACTGAATTTATATTTAATTTAAATAAATATAATTGAAATTTATTTGGTAAATCAATGATCTAAATCACAGCTAACTTTTGCAATACATCCCATTTAACCATGGATATCTTATGAACCACAATCGACATCAAAAATTTCTTTTAAGAGTTAAAAGTCCTAACAACATACTTCATTTTAATTGCAATAAAACTTTTCTAGCACGTCACATATTGTAGCTATAATATAACCTGTTCGTGAAAACAGGTCTTTTTTACAACATTAATTAAACATTTCTTAAAATTGTGACGTAATGAAATAATTTGGAAGTCAGATTCACATTCACCATTCAAAAGCTATAAGAAACGACTAGTCTCGTTCCGGTTAATTCTTTTTTGTTAAACAGTGTTGGAAAGATAAAAAATGATGAAACTAGTGACACATGGACACAAAGGGAAATAAGTTGCAACGAAATTAAATTATCATGATAGAAAAAGAGAGAGAGAGAAAGCTGAAGCTTCGACTTCAATATTTCCTTTCTAGTTGGATAGTCCGGGCGTGTAACCGTAACAGAATTTCTAAGTACAGAAATTTAAGAAACCTCAATGGCTCCTTCCGCGGCGCGCGAATAAAACCTAAGAAAGTTTCGATTGATTTTTCAAGCTGAATTCACAAGCACTCATAATCCAAAGTTTTAAGAAAGAGAGAGAGAGAAGGGAACGAAGTGCGAAGCGAAATGAGATCTCGCGGTGGAGATAGCGATGCTGCGCGAGATAGGAACCGTGGAAACACAAAACTAACGTCGTTAGCGTAAATTTTAAAGAAAATAGAGAGGGGAAACTCTATTTCTCTTATGGACCTTCCCGGGCTTTAATTAATAACCGGGTATATATATATATATATATTTGTGCATTCATTTGTACAAAGAGAGAACTCGTACGCGCCCCGGGGGAGAGAATAAACGTTTTACGTCTAATATATTTACTCGTTCCAGAGTATATATTTACATTTATGGAAAATAAGTACCCCGTGCAAAATCCTCTTTACTTAAGGAGATACTCTCCTCCAGAGACGTTCTGCTGCTATTTTTCAGAGATTAAAGTTAAACAATTTTGTATCTCTGATTTGAATTTTCAGGATGCTTCAATAATTAATTCAAATTGGAACTTGTGTACTTTTGACAGTTCAGTTTTAAAATTTCGCTCAAAAGTTACAGGCAAGTAACCAGTGCGTTTGCTGTTATATATTATAAAATTATATATAGATGATCTCATCTAGATGAAATTTTGGTGTCACCTTTTGTCTGTATTTAATAAAAATATATATTTTCTACATCTGCAAAAAAAATGTTAGCTTTATCGAATTATCTAATATAATGTTTAGATAATTTGGTTTAAAATCATAGCACATAAAAATACTTAAGGGGATGCCGGAGGTATGTTTTTACCGACCGAATACGAATATTTATTTTTTTTTAAATAACTCTTTATTGACTATACTGATGAATAAATCCTTTTCCACGATTAAAGTACTTATAAAAACGGACCGCATTAGCTATGTGATTGCATATATAAATCATATAAAAATAAAAAAATTACAGTTTTGTTATCAACTTCTTTGTGTCAGTTCGTAACAATACTTATTTAATAAAAAAATTCTGCGGTCTGTCTGTGCATGAAATATAGTATACGCGGTAAGGATAATATGAAGAATTATTAGTAAACGATTAAAAGTGAGATTGCAAGTCTAATAAAAAAGTTATATATTAAAAACATTTTCACGCGTATGTGTTGTATACGTGCATATGTTTAGGTATGTGTGGTGCTAACCTATCGGAGTTCGGCCGTCGCTCCGGCATTCCTAGAAACTTATAAATAAAAATATAAATATACTTTTATATCCCTTTTATAATTTACTTTTTTTTTTTAATAACTGTGCTTACATAAGCGATCTTAAAAAATAATATTATCTGGAAATTATCTAGATGAATCATTATATAATTTTATCTTTTATATATCTAAATACATATATTTTAAAACAAAATCATCTTATCTAAGCTGAATTTACATATTTTTATCTCATCTTTATCTAGCTAATTTTTAAATTATCTAACAAGGGACATGTCACAACTGTCCGGAACCGATTTGATTCTCCTTGAAATATGTTGTTAAATACACAAATCTAAAAGACACGTATTTTTTTATACGTGCGCAATTTGAGTTTTAAGGGGTGAAACACCCCTTTAAAGAATAACGGTATTTTTCTTTAGGATCAAATATCTGCTAAACTATAAGAGATATAAAGAAAAAACGTACAACAAATTTTAATGGCTTGAAGAGTACTTTAAAGTTATATGAACAAAAATTTTTTTTTTTTTTTTTTTTTTTTAAAAAACCCTCACCACCTAATTTTTTTTTTCAAAATTAAAAATTTTGTTTTACCTAATTTAAAGCTTATTTTTTTCCAAATTCAACCATGTGTAATAAAGTTATGTTACGAAATATCATTTTCGAAAATTAATTATAAACGCTCCCGTATATACGCTCATCCGTGCTATGTGCGTAAGTAATTACCGTCGAACAATAAAATATATAAAAAATGTTTTTGTATAATTCTTATTTATGTTTTCTATGTATTTATAACTGTGTATTGTGTATATTTAGATTTTTTTAAAAATGTATTTGCATTTTATATTATTCACTCATTATACACATTACAATAATGATATTCGACAAAAAAATGTTTCAAACATAATGACTTCTTGCACCAAGAACATCTTACTACAGCTATATTATTGCAACCTTCGATATCACATTTTGTTAAAGTTTCGTCTAAACTAAAGTGTACTGGATTTTCGAATTCGTCTGGTCTTTCATTCGTATAACCACTTTTAAACCACGAATATTTAAATAAGTTTTGATATCGTGGGGATGACAATTGATTATGTATCAAAGATTGCAATTTTATTATATTATTTCGTTCATGTAAGTTTATATTACTTTCCAACAGTAAAACCGCATCTGAAAATCTTTTAGCAAAATTTTTCCAAATTCTGAATCCATAAACATCTAATGGTTGTATTTTCCCTGTAGTTCCTTTCGGTATTATCATAGTAGTAATATGTGTTCCAGGAGGTGTTAAATCCGAAATCATATTGGGGCAATGTCCAGTCCATGAATCGATAAGAAGAACGCTATTAGGACCAATGTTTGCGAAATAAGCTTCTTCTAACCACATTTTAAAATGATCTGTACAAAATATAAATGTTAATTTAATAGTTTTTTTATGACTCTTATTAAATTGTTAAATAAAATAAGGTTGTTAAAAAAAGTAATTATAAAAGGAAAATACCTGATGTCATTTTACCAGATTTCGATGCTTTTACAATAACATTTTCTGCTTTAAATAAATTTTCTTGTACTCTTGGTCCAAATTTACCATTAGCTTCTTTTAATACAATAAATAAAGGGGACAACAAATTGCCATTACAGGATATTATTGGTTGTATCGTATATGAATGGGTTGTTGATGATATGGATTGCACGACACGTTCTACTTTCTTTTCTCCCTGGTTAGACAATGATCTTCCAGAGTGAAGTTCCAATTGGAAACCACTTTGATCTGAATTGTAAATATTTTCAGATCCAAACTGTTCAATAAGAGGTTTTACTGTTTCCAGAAAATCATCAGCTGATTTTTGCAAATCAGCAGAATCTTCTAATGTTCTTCTAGTGACAAACTTCGTAACTTTTCTTGAAACAATTCGGTGAGACTTCTTAAATCTTGCTATCCAACTGTGAGATGCTTTAAATATAGGATTTAAATTTCCTATTTCTTCTTGAGCTTGTAAAGCCCATCTTTTTAAATCAATATCATGAACCATGAATCCTGATTCGACAGCTGCAGTAAATTTATCATGTGTAAATTTGGAGATGTAAGATAATTTTTCTGTACGACTTCCACCTGATTGTATTTGTTCTTCCCATCGCCTTAACTGACGTTCAGATGAAACTCTTCTAAATTTATTTTGTACTACTCTTAGAGGACGATTCCTTTTTCTGTCATTACTGTTTTCATCAGTGTCCCGAAATCGCCAATACTCAACAGCTCGTCTTTTATAAGAACTATCAAAATTTGTATCATCATTTGAACAATGAGGATGAGAATTTAAACTATCTTCATGCCATGCTTCTTCGTCATCTTCAATTATTTCAAAACTATGTAATTTATAAGGTTCTTCATAATCGAGATATATTTCTTCCGTTACTTCCACCCCATTATAATGAAAAACGCTATCCAGTAATATTTTTTTAATGTTTTCCTTTAATTCCACTTCTGCTTCAGTTACTGGCGTTTCTGTTAAATATATTGAATTTATTGACACCAATAAAAGTCTAACAACGTTAAGCGGATTGATAATCATATTCAAAGATGTTATATTTTGCTTTCTATTGCAATAAAAGAACAGTTTACACAGATATTATTACAACGAAAAGACTACACCGACTGTGAGAATTATGCTGCTACATGAACAATTTATATTAACTTATCAGAAATACGTCATCACATAATCTTATTTTATTATTTATTTTAACGTATTAAAGATTTTATTGTAAAAATTATAACTTATCTGGAACACGTACACATAATCTTATCTTATGATTCATTTAACGTAAGATATAAAATTTGTTTATGCCAAATATTGCGACATTGGTATTCGCAAGATTCAATTAAAAAATAATTTTATTATAAAATATAATTGTTTTTAATTTTTATAGAAGAAATTAAATATTAAAGAAATAATAAGAAAGCAGGGGGTATATTTAAAAAATTCTTATTAATTATATTTAAAAATTTTTTTTTAAATCTAAATATACACAATACGCAGTTATAAATACATAGAAAACATAAATAAGAATTATACAAAAACATTTTTTATATATTTTATTGTTCGACGGTAATTACTTACGCACATAGCACGGATGAGCGTATATACGGGAGCGTTTATAATTAATTTTCGAAAATGATATTTCGTAACATAACTTTATTACACATGGTTGAATTTGGAAAAAAATAAGCTTTAAATTAGGTAAAACAAAATTTTTAATTTTGAAAAAAAAAATTAGGTGGTGAGGGTTTTTTAAAAAAAAAAAAAAAAAAAA
This sequence comes from Nylanderia fulva, assembly GCF_048542155.1. Taxonomy (NCBI): domain Eukaryota; kingdom Metazoa; phylum Arthropoda; class Insecta; order Hymenoptera; family Formicidae; genus Nylanderia; species Nylanderia fulva. Next base: position 754,994 of record NW_028190621.1, on the reverse strand, counting down.
AAAATTTTTGTTCATATAACTTTAAAGTACTCTTCAAGCCATTAAAATTTGTTGTACGTTTTTTCTTTATATCTCTTATAGTTTAGCAGATATTTGATCCTAAAGAAAAATACCGTTATTCTTTAAAGGGGTGTTTCACCCCTTAAAACTCAAATTGCGCACGTATAAAAAAATACGTGTCTTTTAGATTTGTGTATTTAACAACATATTTCAAGGAGAATCAAATCGGTTCCGGACAGTTGTGACATGTCCCTTGTAAGTAGAATACTGCAAGTAACTAACTCGATAGAAACTTATAAATAAAAATATGAATATATTTTTATATCTCTTTTATAATTTACATTTTTTTAATAACTACTTACATAAGCAATCTTAAAAGATAATATTATCTAGGGGGAAATTATCTAGATGAATCACCATATATGTATACATATATATATATTTTAAAACAAAATCATTTTATTTAAGATAAATTTACATATTTTCATCTCATCTTTAGCTAATTTTGAAATTATCTAAATACAACACTGCAAATAACTAACTTGAGTCAATATGGTAACATGTCAAATTGGAATATTTAATGAGCTCGCGATGTGAAATCGATCTCTCTTCGAAATTAATGAATCATTATTGAACTGAGTTACCTTGATGAGAGAGAGAGAGAGAGTCTCGACGATCCCTTTCGAGCTTCTATGTGCGACACACTATTTACAGCGGAAATGCCGTCATCGTTGCTCGACGTCGTCGTCGTCGTCGTCGTCGTCGTCGGCAATTGCCTTCCGCGTTTTCATTCTCCCTTTGACATTAATTCTCGTGCTCTCGGGAAAATTAATTGGCGTTACACCGCGGAATATGCATGCCGAGTGCCGTCGTAATTAATAAGGCACAGTAACGGTATGGAAAACGAGCCGGGGCGGAAACCGGCTTGCGGCGGTGGCGAATGATTAGCGCACCGGAAATCACGATGCGACAGGAGGAAGGGGGTCACAAGAGTCTCAGGGAGAGACACAACGATCCGTCTCTTCCCTCGTACCGGTTTTTACACACAATGTCGCGTCCAGCGTTTCTTTTTATCGCACCAGAGGAAGAAGGGGAGAAGAAAGCGGAAGCGGAGGAACTCGAGCATTGTTCGCGTCGCGAACAGAAATTGGCGAAACGAGAATTACTTTACATGACGTTGTGCAGCGGTCGCGAGCATTAGACAGGTGTTACGATGCAGCCAGACTAGAGTAATCTCGGTAACGGAGTCGCGTCCCGAGGTGCAATAATCGTTAGAGAAGGCGCATAATTACGGCCGTGTCGCGTTGCGCGCAGTTTGCATAGCGTTTCGTTACGGAAATCTGCGATTTTATGATCGCGACGCGACGCAAAAATGGCGCCCAAATGTCGCGATTTCACCTTTGCGAAAAAGATATATTTATACACGGTAGTTTTAAATAAATACGAAAAATTTTAGGAATTATTCTTGTCGAAAATTAAGAAAAGTTTTTCATAAATGTAATTTCTTCTTATATTCCTCCCTGAGAATTTATATTCTTCCAAAACGGCAGGTAAAAATTAAGTTTTTAATTTTTTTCTCAAATGTTGGACAAAAAAAATAAAATTTGATGGATATTTTTTATTGATAAAATGGGTATTTATTAATATTTTTTAAATCTTTCCCTATATTGTTATAAAAGGATGAAACTAACAACCCCAATTCAATTTTTCTTAGAACTTTTTAATAAACCGGAATGTGAGCATTTAAAATTGTGTTAGAACGTTTGATTATTTTAAACGTGACAGAAATCTGTGATTTTATGATCGCGACGCAACGCAAAAATGGCGCCCAAATGTCGCGATTTCACCTTTGCGAAAAAGATATATTTATATACGGTGGTTTTAAATAAATACGAAAAATTTTAGGAATTATTCTTGTCGAAAATTAAGAAGAGTTTTTCATAAATGTAATTTCTCCTTATATTCCTCCCTGAGAATTTATATTCTTCCAAAACGGCAGGTGAAAATTAAGTTTTTAATTTTTTTCTCAAATGTTGAACAAAAAAAATAAAATTTGATGGATATTTTTTATTGATAAAATGGGTATTTATTAATATTTTTTAAATCTTTCCCTATATTGTTATAAAAGGATGAAACTAACAACCCCAATTCAATTTTTCTTAGAACTTTTTAATAAACCGGAATGTGAGCATTTAAAATTATGTGTTAGAACGTTTGATTCTTTTAAACGTGACAGAAATCTGCAATTTTATGATCGCGACGCAACGCAAAAATGGCGCCCAACGAAATGTCACAATTTTACCTTTGCGAAAAAGATATATTTATACAAGGTGGTTTTAAATAAATACGAAAAATTTTAGGAATTATTTTTTGTCGAAAATTAAGGAGTTTTTCATAAATGTAATTTCTGCTTATATTCCTATCTGAGAATTTACATTCTTCCAAAACGGCAGGTGATAATTAGAGGGTTAAAATTAGGTTTTTAATTTTTTTCTCAAATTTTGGACAAGAAAAATTTTCGCACTTTTTTAGAAATATCCTATGTATATGTCTATACAGGATGGACAATTTTAATATCTCATCTTAAATATTTTTTCTCACGCCTTTTACTCATTTTATAAAAAATGTTTGACTTCAAGATAGCGATATTTTCAAAACAACAAATTCATTAATTTTTACTTTTGTAAAATGGAATCACAATTTTTTAAAAAATAAAGTTGTAAGTTTTATCAAGACGAGTACAACTAATATGTATTAGTGAAGAGTTTTCTTAAATTTTCCACAAGTTATACAATTTTGGAATTTTGGTGCTCTGCATGTCGAGAAGTATATTTATAAAACAGATGTGAGGTCTCTCTAGAAGCACTTTTCTAGCTACACGAGCATATCTCCTTTCAGAAGCTCTGAAATTATTTCCACAACCCTACCACTTTGATCATATATCCTACCTCTCGCGATAATCCTTTTTCGATAATCCATTTTGATCTCATTAAAGTAATTCGATAAACTATCATGCAATAACTATTCAATATGACCATTAAAAAACACAAAATAATTTAATTCCAGCAGAAAGTACCTCTCGAAATGCTTTTTTCGAATATTAATATTTCAAAAATTAAAAAATTCTATAACTCATAAAAAACTCAAGAAAACCCTTATACATATATAACTAATCATATTATTTGGATTTATCTCGATGAGAGTCTACAACTTTTGTTGAAAGAAAAAAGTCGGTTTTTATTTTAAAAAAGTGATAATTTAATATTTCTTAAAATTATCTTCATCTATAAACAAATTGATAATTATTCTTATGTCTTCCTTAGAATTAAACAACTCTTGTACGTATTTTTTTTTTTTTTTTTTGTAAAAGGCAGTAAAAAATGTTTAAGGTGGGACATTAAAATAGCCTGCATGTATATATACATACATATATATATATATATATATATATATATATATATATATATATATTTCAAAAATTAAAAAATTCTATAACTCATAAAGAACTCAAGAAAGCTCTTGTCTACGATTTTTGTTGAAAGAAAAAAATCGGTTTTTATTTTAAAAAAGTGCACTGTAAAAAAAATTTGTTAACTTGACTAAACCTTTCAACTAAATCACTATTTTGTTAATTGAACATATACTAGTATTCAAGTCAAATATATATTTTGTTAGATTTAATATATATGTCACATTTAATTTATTAAATATTTTTATATGTTCAATTAACAAAATAATATTTAGTTGAAAGGTTTCGTCAAGTTAACAAATTTTTTTACAGTGTAATAATTTAGTATTTCTTAAAATTACCTCCATCTATAAACAAATTGACAATCACTCTCATATGTGTCCCTTAAAATTGAACAACACTTGTACGTATTTTTTTTGTTGTTGTAAACGATGTAGGAAAAAATGTTTAAGATGGGACATTAAAAAATAGCCTGTATATGTATATATATATAAATAGACCGAAAGAGAGAGGGTTGAAGGGGGCGAATCTTTTTATCAAGGCGAGCGTTTTCCGCTGTTCGATTCATCCATCCGTGAGAGAGAAACTCTCTGTAGGTTGTAGATCCAAGTTTACTCTCGTGTAATGGCCTCTTGTTCGCGATACCATATACTCGTTTCGCCTACGCGGCCGAACTTTGCCATACACGGATGGTCACGTGTAATTGTGCGCGAAATACGCGCGTTGTAAACGCGGTATAATTGAAACAGGAGCGATGTAGAAGCAAACGTATCTCGACAGTTATTCGATTACCCGTGCGAAAAAAATCGGAAATGCGCTATTTAACTCCGAAAACCTGCGCGATGCGTTATACACGCGAGTATGGCCTCGGAAAAATATGCAATTCTCGTTCGCATACATACATATATATATATATATACAATTTGAACGAAAATTGTATACAGTACCTTCCATAAGTTTGGAAACACCTTACATTTTACAGTTAAAGGATTGCATGAAAAATGCAGCGATATGTTATAAATAAAAATGTCATTTAAATATTTTATATTTATTTTATGATTTATTTATACAAAAAATTTGCACAGGTCTGTTAAAAGGATCCTCTTAATTTAAGAGAAAAATTCTCTAAAGAAATATTCTTTAATTAGATATTCGTAACATGCAAGAATATAAACTTAATGGAATATTTTTTATCAGTATATTATTAATGGTGATAACAAAAAACAGTCTTATAAATGGATATTTGTTATTTATTGCATACAGTACCCTTCACAAGTTTGGAGACATTTTACATTTGACAGTTAAACAATCGCATGACAGCGATCTGTCATAAATAAAAATGTTATTTAAATATTTTACGATTTATTGATACAAAAAATCTACACAGATCGCTGCCATACGATTGTTTAACTGTAAAATGTAAGGTGTATCCAAACTTATGGAGGGTACTGTATATATTCATATATATAAATTTAAAAATGCCAGGAGAGCTATATAAAAAATTACCTTTATATATACATATATGTACCTATATACAATATAATAATTTTATAGATATATATAACAAAATGTAAAAAAATGCCAGAAGGTCTATAAAAAATTACCATTTTATATATAATGGTAATTTTTTATGGCTCTTCTGGCATTTTTAAATTATGCCACGTGAGATATTTTTTGTCGAGTTTCATATACGAGAAATTTATAAACATATTTTGTAAAAATATATATATATATTTCTATAATATTTATAAAAATCGTGATTATTTAACAGACGAAAAATACGGATGAAATGCAAAAAGCAAAGAATTTTATAATTCATTATTTTGATATTTTTTTTTTATTTAAAATCGCGGAAATTTTAGTTAAAACATGCTGGGTGTGTGTATATATGTGCTTCACGTTAAATTGCGAAAAATGGAACGAGTGTATTACAAGTGGAAAATCAAGATCGAAGATATCTCTCCACTAATCTGGAAAAATACTATAGAGAAACTGCAACAACATGTTAAGATTAAAGCAACCAGGTGTGTTTCGTGACTCGCGTACAAATAAAAAGGAATTTTATTTGTTCAAATAAACACACGCGGTTACTTTTTACGCTTCCATATCTCTACTGCTGGAGACCAGAATATCGATTATGACGGTGTATCGCGTACATTTCTTTTTCAAAATTGCACACATTTTATATGAAATTTATTTACGCGCAGCGTTTATCGTAACGTCAATTGAGTACCACTCTTTCTCTCTCTCTCTCTCCCTCTCGTATGGGATACATCGAAATGGCTCTTTACAAAATGAAATCTAAAGCTTTCAATTGCGCGTAAACAATGCACGTCTGCCACTCATTAATGCGACAAACTCGCGCCATTATGCGCGCGAAACGCGAAAGGTAACGCGGTGAAAAACGAGCGATAATGAAACTCTCGGCTTTAAAATGTACTCGAAACGAAAACTCGATTACAGATGCATATAAATCCGCCGAGCGTCGATTAAATTCTGCGCTTGCGCACCTATCAAAAAGTGGTCGAAATCAGGGAATTTATCGTACCATCCGAGACACTTAAGGTGACCCTATTTTAGCGAAGTTGGATTCGATCATGAATCATTTTATTGGCTACATTAAAAAATCCTTTTTCACAATTAAAGTACTAATAATAACGAATTGTGAACGCTACAATTTTATGTAAAAAAGGATGTAATTTTTTACTTTTTTACATGAAATTATAGAGTCTCCCAGTTTGTTAATATTATTACTTTAATTGTGAGAAAGGATTTATCAATCGGTATAATCAATCAAAATATTGGTACTTGAACTCATAAATTTATGATGTTGATAAATCCTTTTCCACAATTAAAATATTAATATACACTAAAAAAAATCCATGTATTTTTACATGAAATTACTTGTTCAGAATTGGGAAATTACTTGCTTATCACTATAATTTATTTTTCCATTTCTTTTAAAGTGAAAATACATATTAATGTAAAAATACATGTAAAATATAGGAAAAATTACTATTTTTATGCAAAAATCATATGTAATTTTAAATTTACTAATTTTACTTTATTAGAGAACTTTTTTTTATAAATATTTATCCATTTTATTTATAACATTATTTAATAGCATTACTAGCATTTCCTATGTGTAATTCCATGTTCAGTGAAATATTTTTAATCTTGAAAATATTTAATATATTTTATATGAAATTACATATAATCTGTAATCTTTCATACACTGAAAAAAAATTAATTCATTCTTATAAGTATTTATTTCAATACTGTCAAATAAATAATTTATTTAGAACTAATAATATTTATTTAATATAAAAAATTGATTTAATATAAGAAAATCTTTTTTAAAACAAATAAATATTTATTAGTTTCAAATAAATAATTCATTTGACAGTATTGAACTAAATTGTATTAATTTAGTCATTTTTTTCAGTGTATAAGTAGCAATAACGCATGATTATGCTGGGTCGGAAAAACCAGCATAATCATCTAATTTTACATAAATATTTTGTTCAGTGTATTATACACCCAAACAGGAGGACGAAAAGGGCGGAAATGTTTCAATCTGCATAGCCAATAAAAAGATTAATGGTCAAAACCAGCTTTGAGTTTTACGACTAAAACAGAGCTTCAGGATCACTTTAAGAGAGAAAGGTCAACCCCCGAAGAATCCGAAAAAGATCCCCGACACTCTTATCTTTCGGTACACATGCACAGTGCATATTTGCCATTCGGGGTGCATCGGTCGAGTGGTGCGATGTCTTTCCCTTTTTTCCCATTTTTCTTCTCTCTCTCTCTCTCTCTTTCCTCGATGCAACCTCGACCGTCGAGGTTGTCCCGTGGCGGCAATATTTTGCGCGCATGATTGGACAAAAAGCCGGGGAACCTCGAGTGGTCCCGGGGTGAAAGGGGGAAAGGGAGGAGGGCAGATGCTCACTCCGCAGCCTCACGCCCCGATACAATGAGGGCTGGGGATGTGCACCGGGGAAAATAACGGCGGTAAAGCCGCGACGGGTCTTCGGAACTCAATAGGGTTCCAGCTTTCTCTACCTTTCTTTTCCCACTCTTCGTTCCATACCAGTCGTCTTTCCATCGGGAGACATATCTCTTCCTTTCGCTTTCGCCCCTCGTTCATCCACTCTCGAGCGTTCGCTTTTCTTCTCTCCGCTAGCTTTTTCTCTGTTTACGGCGAAAAAGCCGAAATTGCTGAATAATAGCCATTGCTGCACCCCCGGCGTTCGTCTAGTGGTAAACAAGCGTTCTTCGAATTCTTGGAATGACGATAAAAATGTAAGGTTCGTTTTAACGGTTATTGTCAATTTTTCATATTCACTTGACAGTTTTTCGACCTTTTTTGCTCTCAATCTATTTTTTTCTTATTTTTCAATAATAAATATAAATTTTATAGTTTTTAATAATATTTGAATAATTTATATTGAAACCCTTCTCAATTGATATCGCATCGGATAAATATGCTGCGACGACAATTATAGAATTAAAAAATTATTATATTTTTTGTTGCAAAATTATTAAATTTTATAAAAATTATTTTTGCAAAATATTAAATATGATTAAAAATGTTCTTATCATAAAACATTTTTTATATCTCAAATATTTTTCGAGATATAAGAAAAGCAAACAGTCAATTATGAGAGGTGACTTCATCTCTTAAAATCATTTTTGAGTCGTAACTAAAAATTTCCAATTTCATCTACTTATTCTTTCTACATGTAAACTTGTGAAATCTGAATTTTCTGAATAATTATAATTAATATTAATTTTTAAAGACTAATTAATATTTCTATATCTGCGTATAATTAATATTTCAAATAAGATTTAAATTATAAATTTATTTCCGCAATTTTTAAATCCTTATATCAACTTATATCACCGATAAATATACTACGACGAGAATAACTTTGATTCACTTTAACCGATCATATAATAATAATTTTCATTGATGCATTCATTCTGAAAAAGAGAGATGCAAAATTAAACTCCACTCTATTATTAAATATTCACCTTTACACTGCCGCTAACTTAACTTTAGCATTTTTTTTCTATTTCGTGCGTCATTCAGCAAAAAGAGAGTTAAAATAGAGCCGCGCGTTGTAAAGAGACACCCATCCTCCAGCATCGAAGAAACGTTTCACCTTTCCTCGGATCTCTTTCAGGTCTGTTCTTTCTCATATTTTCCCCCCTCCCTTCACCCTTCATTGTCTTTGTCTTCTCATCCATCCATCTCTCTCTCTCTCTCTCTCTCTCTCTCTCTCTCATCCGGTCTTCGTTCCGGCGCGCCTGGAGAAGGTGGCATACGCTATTGTGCTGATTCTGAGTTACGTCAGGAGTAGCAATTGTGTCAAGTTTACGGTCGAGCGCCATTCCATTGACTGCGGCGCATGTATCTAACGTGTGTCGCGACATACATATAACTTGGAGAGAGAGAGAGAGAGAGAAGGAGAAGATGCAACGTGGTTCGCGCATCAAAGGAAGAATTACCGGGAACTAGTTTTCTATAGACATCAGACTTCCTCAGGTGAGGCATAAGGTCAGAAGGATGATTCCATTATAAGTTTCGCCGGCTCATCGGCCTCTTTTTACCCTCTTTCTCCTCGAGAAGGCCTCTCCGACACTATCCTTCTCTCTATCTTGCGCATTCTGTATCGCTGGAAGCCGGCACGTCGGCGTCTACAAATTGCTGCGGCCATCGCGTTAGTACCCGGTAGTAGTTATTCCATCAGCGGAATGATTCATCCCTTTTTTCCGGGGTGGTATATATGTATTATGTATTCCGGAGCGCATTTCCGTTCTTCTTTCCGCTCTCCAGCTTTTTCTTTTCCTCTCTATTTTCTCCTTTTTTTTCTCAAGGAGTTCTTACATCCCCGATGACGAGGTTCAGCTGTTCGCGTTAATTAGCAGCTATTTATCTTTCTCGCGTATGAAATGTGTGTGCATACAATGGGAGCTTCTCCCTCTTTCTCTCTCGGCGTCTTTTTTGATCTGGCCTCTAGCCGAATTGTCATGCAAGTTTGCGATGGAAGATTAAGGGGATCCTAAACGTTCTTGAGAAGTCTGTTATTTTTTTCCTGTTTTATCAACAAAATGTGAGGTTAGATAAACTATAAATCGATTTATTGGCTATACGGATTGTTTTTACCTGAAATTTGACCAGGTCGGATTTGGCATTGGATAAAGGAATATAAGTGAATATTTAGATATCAATTTGGAACCCTAGTAAACGAAAATAACTCATCCTACATTTTCATGTGTGCACGAAAATATAGGATGAATTATTCATATTACTTCCAAATTGGTATCTAAACATTCACTTACTATATTCCTTTATCCAATCCGGCCTGGTCTAATTTCAGGTAAGAAACAATCTATATAGCTAATAAATAGATTTATAGTTTATTTAACCTCATTTTTTGTCGATAAAACAGGAAAAAACAACAGACTTCTAAAAGAATGAATGTTTAGATATCAATTTGGAAGCCTAGTAAACGAGAATAACTTATCCTACATTTTCGTGTACACATGAAAATGAAGGTAGAGTTATTCTCGTTTACTTGGCTTCCAAATTAATATCTAAACATTCACTTATATTCCTTTATCCTATGCCAAATTTGACCTGGTCTAATTTCAGGTAAAAACAATCCGTATAACCAATAAATAGATTTATAGCTTATCTAACCTCACATTTTGTCGATAAAACAGGAAGAAAACAATTGACTTCTCAAAGGCGTTTAGGATCTCCTTAATAGATACATTTGCATGTCAGGAACAGGATGGATCAAAAGAAAGGAATCGGTACGTTTGATCGGGACCTGATGTGTATCTGAAAAATTTTGATGTTTCTGTAGCAACTCATAGCTCGCAGCGACACAAACGATCAGATATGTGTATGTACATGCATAGCTGATGGTTTACTCTGTGTTTATCGATAAATCGTGCATAGAACGGTTGGCGGTTTTGATTCTCTCATGGCGCGGTTTTATATATATATATATATATATATATATATATATATATATATATATGTGTGTGTGTATATGTATATATATGTTTCAGCTGTCAAAATTGTGAAGCGAAATAACACTTGTTTACTCAACAGCGGCCCCATCGTTTGCCACTACATCGTTTGTTTCTTTTTTCTCAAATGGTAACTAAACATTGCACGGGGTTGCTTTTAAAAATTTCGAAAATAACGCGCACAGTTTCCATTCAAAATGTTATTATATGAAGGGAAAATTAATTTTTCGCATAAATATCTCTCACAGATTGTGATATTATATCCAGTAAAATCTAACAAAAAAAATAAATCTTATTGACACTGAAAAAATTGTATTCTTATTCTATAAAGTTTCCCAGTTATTTTTGGAATTTGTTCTAAGATAAGCGCCAAAAGAATCTTATCTGAAGAAAGAAATTCTCTAAAGATTGTATCTCATAAAAGATATTAGTAGTTTTAGAGAATGTTCTAGAAACACTTAAGAATCTGTCAAGAGAGATTTATAGTATACAGTCCTCTTATTTCTGAGACATTACATTATAGCAGCAGACAAGAAATGCAATAAAACGCAATTGGAAATAAATAATAAATGGTATCGCAAATTGAAAAAAATTCGTTTGAAATTAGTCGAACGAAAGGAAGACTGCAATTGCAAAATTTAATTCAGGTGTTTACTTTCTGGAAAAATCGGGGTTTTTTTTATCTTGAAAATTTGTCGATTTCTCATGGAATGAGATTCAGGAAATTTTCTCAAAAATTGTGTCTTTGATAATTTTACTCTTATTTAGTACGTAAGAAATATATATATATTTGCAATGTTTACGTTTTTATTAAAATTCTATGTGATTTTAGTGACCATCTCTTTTTAACATGAAGAGATCTTATATAACTTCCATAGAAAATTGTTCAATGTTTTAATAATTTAAATAAATTCGTACCCCTTATATTTATAATAAATTTCATTATATATTTTTTAAATAGTGATACATTGCACTTTTATTATTGTCCAAATTAATTTTATAATTAATAAAACAGTATTAAATACCAGAAAAATTACATTTTAGGTAACTTTCTTTGCAATCGTGTGAAATAAAAAAACTTTGCAAAAGTCCGCATATAAGAAAGAAACTTGTTTTAAAAGCTGCATCTACATACAGTTTCTCCTTCTACTTGAAATTTTAAATGAAAACACCTAAAATAATTTTTTATACCTAAATTAATTTCAATTCTCTCAGATTCGATTCCTTGTAATAGAAACACTCGATATCTCGACGATCGCAATTCTCTCCAACTCGCCTCCCACATTTATAGCCTTGTCTGGCAAGAAAAACAGCCCGATACACCCTCGTATATAGATACCGCGATTATAGATGTTCGTGCGATTCGGGTAACAAATATTCGAGCGTCTCCTTTCCTCTCCCGTGGAAACGCGCCCAGGGGTCCAGACGGAACGTGACCAAGATAACGAAACGACGCGTTTCTAGTCCTCTTCTCGCGGCTTCTCGAAGTCGACGCCGAAATCTTGCGATCCCGAACTTTCACGTAGAGCGGAAGAGTGCGCCGGAAGAGATCCGGAGGCACCGCGCCACACCGGTGTATAACGTTCTCTCGTTCGAGTATATCTTCCTTTTATGCGGCGCGATACACGTTGCACGTGTTGCAACATCGAGCATCGCACATACGTATACCGCAGAGAAATATTTATTAAACACCACATCCTCTCCTCGCGCCCTGAATTCTTACGAGTCTAACGACGCGGCCTTCACGCATGAGAAAATGTACATACAAGAGTTGCGAAGATATGAAGGAATTTTTTTGAGGCAGAGAAAAAATGAACTTGGAAATTTGGAAAATTAATAATTTTTTGGAAAATTAATAATTGAACATTTTTGCGATTATTAATATGAAAAAGTGCATTTCACTTTATCCAGTTTAATTAAAATAACTCAAGTTATTAAAGAAATTAAGAATGTATGATGGTGTTTTATTTTTAAATAAAAGATTGCATCTCTTTGTGCACATTTTAATAGTCACTATTGAAATTTTAATGATGTAAAGGTTTTGTAGAGATTATTTAAAAGAGTAGAGAAAAAATGTATTATATTAAATTTTCAATTTTTGATCATTTTATTTTTTAACAAAGCTTTCAATACGAAAAGATTTCATTTTACCTCTTTCACCGAACATGTTAATTGTTTAACAAAACTTTCAATATTTTTTAATTATTAGAAATTTATGCTGAAATACATAAATAAAATCACATGAATGCAAAAAGTTATTTCATAGCAAATGGAACTTTGGAATTTGTATGAGTTTTTTATCTCTGTATTTATATAATAACAATTTGCTTATCGCTGTTATGAATTAATCAATACTTGTTATTGTGAAGACAACATTTTTTTTTCAATATTCACATATAATTAATTATAAATCTGTTAAAGTCTAAATCCAATAATGATAAGAAAAAATATAAAAATCTCGCAAGATAAAATATGCTTGTTGTTTTAGTTCTAGAAATTATTTTTGATTTAAGGGTTAAAAATAAATTAAATATTTATTTAAACGGTATGAAGCTCAAAATTAAGCTACTTAAGTATTCTTAATTATTTATGAATTGTCACGAAATGTCGTACACAATATTTATAATATATATATATATATATATATATATAAAATTTATATGCTGTAATTAAATAAATATAATAATATGCTACATAAAGTTAAATTATTAATTAAATTATAAAGTGTATCACACATAATCCATGTAATTAAAAAACTTACGCTCGTTTTTACTTTCGCCGCGGCCATTATATCCGTATGTTTACGTTATATTTCTTTAAAGTAACACGATAGAGCTTATTCTAGATGTTTTATTGGTGCAGACATTCACGCGCTATACTTATGCTTTTATGTAAATTTGTACGCGATGGGCTTTTACGCTCGGCTTCCGCAGTGCGGTTTCCTTTTTTCCTTTTTCTCTCCTTTCCGTCGCTCCCATGGCAACGCATTAAATCAATGAAGGATTATGACGTTTTTGTCGTGCTTACTTCACGTCATTATTTATACGTTTGTTCTTGTACCGCGCGTGTAATTTCCGCACGCGGAACGAGAAAATCTGGTAGAGGGAAAATCGATTATCCTGCCGAATTTTAAGGCTACACGAGAAAAGCACGTCGCTATTATTCTCTATTTCAATATTCTGGATTTCAATGTGCCAACAAAGATATATGGAATAGGATGATTCTGAATAAAAGAATTCTAAATGATCTTTTATCAAAAATTAAAGGAGACCTTTTACTTAAACATATATACTCCTATATCCTTCTAAGAAGTGACCAAACTTATTCAAAGGGGAAGATAAAAATTAGGATTTTATTTTTTCTCAAATTTATAAAAATAAAATTTAATTTATATTTGTTTGGATATTTTTCATTCTAAAATTCATCTTTTTGTAACGTATTGTGTATGATAATGTATTTTATTTTTTCTCTTGAAAACTATTAATTTTACGAAATAAATAAAAGAAATAAAGTTTCTAAAAGAATCAAGCTATCTAACGCATATTTTTAGACGATCATATTCCAATTAGTTAAAAAGTTCTAATACAAAATTGAATAGGAGTTGCTAGTTTCATCTCTTTATAATGATACGGAGAGATTTAAAAACTATTAATATAAATATCTTTAATATTAATATAAATATCCTTTTTACTAGTGAAAAATGTCTAAAAAGTTGAATTTTTTATTTGTTCAAAATTTGAAAAAAAAATAATAACCTAAGTCTCATCACTCTTTCGATGAAATAACTTCTCAAGAAAAAATATAGGATTTTATAATAGATCCCTTTGAATTTTTAACAAACATTAACCTAATTTTTCCACACTTATTTAAAGTCACTCTATGTATTTGTGTAATATAATGTAATGAGAATGTGACATAGATACGAACAAATAAATTAAGGAAAAAAATTTAAGTGAAAATTTTAATTTGCGTAATTGAAGCTACGATCAATTAGGAAGATGGAAAATTTACGAAATTTCGACAACAAAATTACGCTTTTGTTTTTGAAATCCTCCCTAACTTTTTGGCGCGCATTCAGGGCACCAGTACGATCCGCACGACAATACTTGAAATAGTACAACTGCTTTTTAATAGAAATATCTCCAACATTTTCCTATATATCTATTATAGTCCAGTAAAATTAGACTTTGACTTTAAAAAAATTATAATCAAGCTGAATTTTTATGGAGACCTTTATTTCGATGCTCTAATGAAATCCTGAAAAGTACCCTCAATTTCAGCCAGGGCGTTTTTCTTTATGGGGAGTGAAAGAGAGTAAATTTTATTTTTTTGACATTATTTCGAAAACTATCAATTTTTAGAGGAAAATGGTTATTATCAAAATTGTCGCTCATAAAATTTCCTACAAAAAAAGTCATTATATATTTTTCCGTAGAATTAATTGTTTCGAAGATATAGAGCGCATTAAGTCTGAAAGAAAATGTATGACTAATTGTAAGAAGTGCAAAAAAATTATATTAGAAATATTGCAACTTTACCGCACGCAAAAAAGTATACGGACCTCTTTTGTAGAGAATTTTATGAGCTACAATTTTGATAATAACTATTTTTCTCGAAAAATTGATAGTTTTCGAGATAATGGCAAAAAACTAAAATTTACTCCCCTTTGCTCCCTTAACTCATAAAAAACGCCCTGGCTGAAATTACAGGTACTTTTCAGGATCTCATTAGAACCTCGAAATAAAGGTCTCCACAAAAATTCAGCTTGATTATAATTTTTTTGAAGTTTTGCCTTCTTCAAGTCTAATTTTATTGAGCTACTATAAAAATAAATATTGCAACTTTACCGCACGTCTTATTCAAAGACGATTAGTTGTACGAAAAAAGTATAATGACCTTTATTTGTAGAGAATTTTATGAGCTACAATTTTAATAATAACCATTCTTCTCGAAAATTTTATAGTTTTCAAGCTAATGACAAAAAAACTAAAAATCACCCTCTTTTAACCCCCATAAAAAGACTCATAAAAGTTTTGCCCTTTTCAAGTCTAATTTTACTGGGCTACTATACCACCCGCTGTTGTCTCCCTTTTGTCAGTTTGCGCTTTCGTCTCTTCGAAGTTACGGGTATAGATATCGGGTTTTGTGCGAGCACCATCAAACTGCTAGCCATGCGGGAGAGAGATAGAGAGAGAGAAACTGTGCGGCGCGGCATTTATCTAGCTAACTGAGCCGTGTCTGTCGCCTGGAATTGCGATCCGTGTCCCATTGTACTTAAACAGTCCGAAATGTCGTCGGTCGATTTAATTTCGGGGATACCGGCAACTATTTCCATTTACGAGATTTATGTTTACCGGCCCTCGCGCAAATTGCTCGTCCGCGGAAAATATCCCTCCGTGGCGGGAGAAATTTTACGACGCTCTATTACTCGCGGGTGAGGAAGGGTAGATTTGTTAATGTTTATTAACTTTCCGGAGCGCGACGAGAGCGCAAAATTCTCTTACGTCCGCGAACTTGGAAGAGCGAGACTTGGAAGTTGCTTTCGTTGCCGGAGTGTTCCAAGTAAAACAGAGATCGGAGACATTTCTGCGCCCTCCGGCGGTACAATGCTAAGCGCCACTGAAGTGCAGTTTGACGTTTCATCCATTAGGCACAATTCTCGAAATTCTCCGCGAGCTTTCCGAGAGAGCGTGTGTCAATATTTAAAATCCGAAACAATATTTAAGTACGAAAAGGAGATTGGTGAAATCGATATTTTAAGCAAGCGTGGGTGCAAAACACTTATCCTTGTGTTTTTTTTTTCTCATCGTTGCGTTTGCGAATAATTTATCCACGTTTTCTTTATGTACCTAACTGGTTTTTATTGATTTTTTTTTAGTAAACTTTTTCTGAATTTTATTTATGGCTTAAAACGTGTCAACTTTTTTGACGATTTTGATATTTGAAAATTTGAGTAAAGTTATCTATTTTTTTAAATTAAACAATCAAAAATTATAATTTATTTAATTTTGAACAGATGAAAGAATTAAATAGAATTTGTTGTCCCTATATAAGAATAAGATACATAAAAAATGATTTTACAAGAGATTGCAAGTTTTGTCACAACTGCACTTGTTAGACATATATTAAAATCATTTTAGTTTAAAGTAATAGTTTAAAATATTCAAGAAAAATAATCCTTTTTTATAAGAGTTTACATATCTTTGTCGCGCACAAAATAACTTATTTTTGGAATTTTTTTCAATAAATAATAATTAATGCAATTTTTTATTTGATTTGTTATATAAATTATTAAATTTTTTAAGAAATTGTAATTTTTATGGTAAATTGCACTTACCAGTAATGCTTAGCTTCAGTCTCTGCATGACTTTGCACTGTAGGTTAATTCAATATGAAAAATAAAAATATTTTCTTGTAAAGAAGTATTCTAATTACGAATTGTCAAGAGAATTTTTTAATATATAAAAATTCATGAAATTTGATAACTTGAAAAAGAAGGCTACAATTTTGCTAAAAATTTGTCTACTTTTTATGTCATAAAATAACAAGATGAAAAAAGAAAAACCTCCGACAGTTCATAAAGAATGCTACGTAGAATATTTTCGTTGAAAAAATTTTGTTAAAAAAAGAAGATTATTATTTATTCTGTTTTTCATTCAACTTTATTATTTTATTTATAAATTACTTGAAAAGGGTCAAAATCGATGGCCGAAACGTTGTAAATTAATTAATAATAAAAATATTTTTAATTCTTGCCGGAGTTGGTCGTTCAGACTTCATTTTGAAAGAAACTTTTTAACATAATTACATTTATAAATTTCACAAATAAATGTGTTTAAAGTTCGATTATTTTTTAAAAGTGCGTTAACAGACATCTTATCAAATAGAATTGTAATAATAAAACAATAAATTGTTCCGTAAAATATATCGCGCGTCTATATCCGTGGAACAGCAAATTCTCGAAATTTCTCGTAGCGTATGCTTTTGACATTTAGCGCGTTCAACATCACCGTGTTATATTTTACGCATAGAATTGTGCTCCGCGCGCGTCGAGAGCGTCGTTCAATACGCTTGCAAACATATGACTTCGTCCCTCTTGATTCCCACGTGAATCTGCCGTTAGCGTTTCGACTGCGGATGCGCATCTCGCGACTCGAGGAATTCCGAGACGCGTCGCAGAACGACCGAAAATGCACGATTATGCGACGACCGAGAATACAAATATCTTTATGAATTTAAAATAGTCGTCATAAATTTCTTCTGAAAAGATGTAGCGTAGCGTCCTGTATATATCCGTGTCGTATACATGGTATCTCTTCCGCGACGAGATACGCCTCTTTTTCGGAAAATTTATTCGCCGCTAGTGCATCATCATTGGAACAATAAGGGACAAGGAAAGATACACGGAATAAATATTAGCTACCGTAGTTAAATTTTTAATTCACTAAATTAAACAATGCTAAGGTTAATGACAATATTACTAATAAAAAGGAGAAAAGATTCATAGCTGTTCCGTATATTGGTGGATTATCAAAGGGAGTATGCGAAATTTTCAAAAAAAAGACAGAATATGCCACAGGCTTCAAATGTTTCAATCGTCTAAATAAATTTATTAAGGTGCATAAGGAGTCGGCACTAAGGACGGAGACCAATAATGTTATTTATAAAATTAATTGTAACGATTGCAATGCGACTTATGTTGGTCAAACAAAAAGACAATTGAAGACGAGAATAAAGAACCATAAAAATAATGTTAAATATTTACACACGAAACCTTCGGTAATATCTGAACATATTATCAGTGAAAGTCACTCTATTGATTGGGAAAACATAAAAATTTTTGATCGTGAACCCAATTATTATAAACGATTAATATCAGAGATGATTTCCATAAAACAACAAAACAGAGGTTTAAATAAAATTGAAGATTTAGATTTAGATAGCAGTTATTTTCCTTTATTGAAGTCTTCCTAACAAACTTTTCAAACAATTTCTACAAAACATGTTTAGTGCCAGGTCGCGACTCGTATCACTTTTGTATTTACAACATGAGTATCAAGATGTTTTATCTTTCTGTAACTAGTGTCAATCTATGGTTTTTTAATTTGAAAGTTAAGGTGAGAGTTATATTATAAGTTACTTAAATTTCGGTTATATTGTTTGAAGAAGTGTTATATGTAATAAAAAAAATGTTAATAATAGAAATCGCGAGACCTAGGACATATTAGAGGAGAATTGACTTAATACGGATCACATCGTACTGGCTTAACCAACGTTTCACTATGTTTTAACTAATTATGACTGAAGAGACGCAAGTAAGCGTCGAAACGTCTCATTGTATCATTGTAAAGTAGATTTATACGATTTTGATGTAAAGTTTGGAAATATATATGTTTGACATCAATTCACATAGCTCGTAATAGGCTCATGTTTTATTATCTCTAATTTATATATATATTATATTTAAAATTCCCGTTAAATTAAACAATAGATAAAATATAGGGTAAATGCAATTTGCCAAAAAATTACAATTTCTTAGAAATTTAATAATTAAACTTTTTATTCTGGAAATAGCATATTTGAATATAAACTGAAGAGGATATCCATTACTTAACAAAATATTGATGTTAAATTTTATATTTTTTTGGTGAAATTTGGGATGTGATAATAATATAGATCTGTCAATTAAACTATAGATAGTACCAATTTTATGGCAGGTAGGATGATTTGAATAGAATGAAAGATATCCCAAATAAGAATTTTTTTGGTATCAATCTATTATAATCCTATTATTGTTGGTATAAATTTTTAAATCTAAAAAGTTTATAAATCCATTATCTTGTAATTCATATGTAAATACATATAAATTAAAATTATATTACCATGGCTAAAGATGTAGTAGCTAATATTTTTTCCACGTACGAAGCTTGATATTCACACGTGAGAGGGTGTAATAAATTTTTTTATTAGTATTTTATTAATGTTTAGAATACTTTTTATCAAGCCACAAATTGTTACATGACCTAGATATTTGTAAAGTTAATATTATCTACATACAATAAAGCTGCAAAGAAAATTTTTTTTTAAACTATTATATTTTTTTACAGAATGCAGCTTGTTTTTTATTTAATATTCAAAGAAATCAAAGGCAAACTCTAGAAATATTCAATAAGTTTTTATTAATAGCTTATCATTATATAAAATATTTTTTATCAATTCATACATTTTTTATGGCAGAAATTATATTGAAAATTACTTACAATAAAGAAAATAAATTTTTTGTTAAACTATTTTTTGCAGGATGTAGCTTGTTTTTCATTGTATTTCAATCTGCAAATAAGTCGAAGATAAACTCTATAAATACTCAATACATTTTTTTATCAGTATCTTATTAATATTAAAAATACTTTTTATCAGGTCAAAACATATTGTGACTTAAGCATTTCTAAAGGTGAAATTATATATTGAAAATTATCGACGAGAAAGCTAGATGAGATTTTTTCAAACTATTATTTTTTATAGGATCTAGCTTGTTTTTCATTATATTTTAACATGCAATACTAACTAAAAATAAATTTTTCTTAATAGCTTAGTGTAATATCTAGCATTTCTGAAGATAAAATTGCATTGAAAATTATCTATCACAAGAGAGAAAAGAATTTTTCCTCGTCAAACTATTACTTCCCGCAGGAAGTAGCTTGTTTCCCATTGTACTTTAATACGCAAAGAAATCGAAGGCAAACTCTATCTTGAACTATTGTCGGGAACTCCACGGGGAAATAATTTCGTCCGCTGGTTTCGTTTCGCCGACGACGTTTACTTAAATTACGACGGAGAAATCATATCGAAAACCGAATCAATTTTGCGCGACAGCGTTTCAATGATGCACGACAAATATACTACATATCGCGAGGGATCGCTGAACCGTTTCTTCGTACGAGAACACCCATTGGGAGAATTTCCGTCCAGCCCGGGGGTTTCCCGCCGGGCGCGTCCGATAATTCGCGGCGGAATCGCTCTCTTACTCGTTTCATAACCGGTAACGTTTCGCTCGGAAACACCTGTCAGACAGAGAACGTACACGTATAATACGTATACGCATACGCGCAAAAACAATGACGAATTGTGGGCCAGTGGGACGAGCGGGACAGGGCGATGATTTAACACTTTGTGTGTCGCCCCGACACACTCGGCGGCATAAAACATGCAGCAGCGCCCCATGATGAATCGCGCGCGTCTGTTTTGCGCCACGTGGCTCGCCTCTAATTGGCATCATCGCGATTCCATTAAATCCGCCGCCCGGCCGCACGATTCCGCCGTCACGACTTTATTAATCCCGCATCCGGCGCGCTCCACCCGGGATCCAATAAACCCCATACGTTTCTTCATCTCGAGGATTTTAAGTAGTAGACGGGAACCCGAGAGACCGTATATATTAATTTTATATATATATATATATATATATATATATATAATATATATATTCTTCGAAATTGATACTTTTATATCGATTCTTCTCCTAGAGGAGTTTGCTCTCTTGCGGATATTTGAAACCATTAATGGATATACTGAATGAGTTCAGTTCTTATTTTTATCATTATTATTTGTAATAATTTTCTCTTCCTTAATATATGGCCGAATAATTGTATTGCTATTAATATTTATATTGATTAAAAATGTTAAATAATAAAATTTAGATTAAGTTTCATCATTAACGTTAAAATAATTTATAAAATTTCATATTCTTTTAACCAATATTTTTCGAAAAATGTATCAAATTTTTGTGATAAATTATTATTCTTATAATTATGATTTGCAATAATTTCCTTGCTTAATATCGTAAAATAATTGCATTGATATTAATCGATAAGGAAAATAATTAGGAGATTGATTTCCATCATTAACGTTAAATATTTTTCTTTGCGTTTACCAATTATAAAAATTTAAAAATGCAATTCTTAATTGCAATTGTTTCATGTTACTTGAGATATTTTTTGAGATAAATTATAATCAAAATAATAATTAAGAATGGCTCCTATCATTGAATATTAAAATTTTATATTCTTCTGTAAATTATAAAAATTTCAAAACAATTCTGAATCGCAATTTTTTCGTGCAAATTAAAATACTCTGGGATTAATCATTTACGTGTTGCTAAAAAGATTGACCTTTAATCATCTTTTTTTTTTACACTCATTGAACATTGTAATGAGGAGTAAACAGGATTTGCGCGAGCGAAGCGTAGAGCACCAACTATCAGAAAGAGAGAGAGAGAGAAAGAACAGCATTAACACTCATCTTTTGACAATGTTAAGACAACGAGGCGCAAAAGCGCGCGTAATCTACAAAAAAAAAAGAAAAAAGCGGTCGGACGTTAATTTTCGGGCAAACGGCGCGAACGTAATTACCGGCCGCGGCGATCGAGAGACTCGTAACCGCTCATTATCATCTCCCCGTTAAAAAGTAAGTTTCTCTCCTCTCCCCGTCACTATTATCTACTCTCTCTCTTTCTCTTTCTCTCAGCTTTTACGGGAAGAGATGGCTTTCTAATGGACGCCGACCTCTCGCGTATGCGGGTTTCGCGCCGCGAAAACACGCACTCTCTTCCACGAAGTCTCTATCCTTCTCCCTCTTTCGGTCCGGACCCCTCGATCCGGATCCCGAAATTATTAGCTTCTGCGCGGAGCCGGGCCCGGGAGCCCGAGCCATATACGCGCCCGGCAAAAACTGCATAACCGATGCAAGGTGCGACCAATCATTTTCGGGGGTCGAAAGAAATTGCCGGGCAAGCTGTGTGTACGCGTTCCCTTTGAGAGAGGGAACACCACGGCAACGGAACACCTGCTGCTCTCGGCCCGGCATTATACGACGTTTTCGTTGGTCTCCTCCTCCTTTTCTTCTTTTTCTTTTCGTCCCAATCCCCTCCGCCTCTCGCGTCGTGCTTCAGCATTCTCGAAAAATCCCGGTTAACTTTTCCGTGGACCCTGTCGGCACGCGCAAACACCCTTTTCAGGGCGTGAGAAGGCCTACGAAAACGGGATCAGCTGTTTCTTTAACTTAGTTTAGGGAATTTTTAATAGCCTAGGAAATTTTGGCTAGTCTAGGGGATTTTTGGTTAATCTAAAGAACCTTAATCTAAAGAATTTTATAGTTTTCCTCTCCTCTCTGTCAAACTATTTTTTTTTTTTTAGTCTAGGCTAGGGAATTTAGCCTAGGGAATTTAGTGTAGGGAGATTTTACCAGTTTAGGGAATTTTGGCTAGTCTAAAGAATGTTGCTTGACCTAAGGAATTTGATAGTTTTCATCTCCTCTTCGTCCAACTGTTTTTCTTTTAGTCTAGCATAGAAAATTTTATCTAATCTAGGGAGTTTCAGCTAGTCTAAAGAAAGTTGCTTAACCTAAGGAATTTAATAGTTTTTCTTTCCTCTTTGCCAAACTGTTCTTTTTAGTCTAACCTAGGGAATTTGACCTAGTCTGGAGAATTCCATCTAGTCTAGGGAATTTAGTAGATTTCTCTCCTTTTCGTCGAGCCATTATCACTCATCTCGTCGTTTGCGACCTTTCCCCTTTGAGCACAATGGATCCATTGGTCGTTGTCGACCAGATGGCGGTCGCATTAAAAACTTTTCGCGATTACGATTTCCCTCGATTTCAATGGTCGGACACGTGCCATCCAGCGGGGGCCATCTATTATATTCTTGCGACGCGACGGCTTTTTTTACAGCCCGCGTATCTAGTTTTATGCCCCTTCGAGGCGCGGGATATATTTAATTTGCGTGTGGTGAATTTTTCTGCGATAATATCTTCCCTTTTTTCTCGTGTCGCTTTTGCGGTGATACAATACGATCTCGTAAAAAAGTGTGTCGCGCAATAATAAAATTACCAGAACTGTGTGGGAACGCCGATAAAAACTCGCCCTCACGATACTAACGTCTGATGGAAAATCGATTTCGCTTTTCGAAAGTCATAAATTGCGGCGCTGAACTTGTAGACTAGAGTAATGTTCAACTTTGACCCTCTTTTTTTTGTCTCCTTTCTGTTGTAGCTTAAAACGTGATAGAGCGAAAAGTAACAAGAGTTTACAAATGTATGCAGCCAGTACATTTTACCATCGTCATGTTACTTTTATGTTATTTTTTAGACTTTCGAACGAAAAGAATTCTAGACATCGAAAGAAAAGATAAAGAAGTATATGTAAATGATTGGATTGATAAATAAGTTTTGTTTTACTTATAACAAACTGAATTTTTATATTTAAAATAATTTACAATTATATTTTAATGTATTATATATTCACTATTTAATTAAGTACAACTTGTAGTTCCCATTTAGACAGTGATTTGTTAATTTCTTCCTTGAAGAATTTTGAAGGTTTTCATGCAAGAAAGTGTTTTATAAATTCATCGATCTCAGCATCATTATGAACACTTTTTCCATTTAATGAAGCACCTAAGCAGGTGCAAATCTGATGAGGCAAATTCCGAAGAATAAGAAGGATGTAGCAGAACTGATCACGACAGCTTCAGAATTTTTTCTGACTTATTTTTTAGTGATTGGGCGTTGTCGTGTAGCAAAATCACGTTTTTGGAATGATGAGGGCTACTTTTTGCAATTTTTCGTAATATTTTACTCGCTTTAAATACAAAACGTATACATCTACTATAATTGCTTTGTTTCGATTAAAAAATTTATCAGAAGAATCTGTGAGATTCAGTAATATTTATAGCAGAACTTATTTATAAATGAAATAAGAAAAACAATACATCTAAAATACTGTGTACGCCTCTAAAAGTAAAATCAAATAATTCTCGAAAAAGTGTTTATGCATTATACAATAATAAACATTTGCGCGATCAAAAAAAATAAATTTTCTTAATTTTTTACTTTCTATTTATTAATACTGTGCTTCCTCAGATTTTTAATTCTTTATTTATTATGATTAACACTTTGTTTTCTCATTTAAATTCTTTATTTATTATAATCATTCCTATTTATTATTAAATCGTAATAATAATATTAATAATAAAAAGATTAAAAACTGGGGAAATAAATAAAATTAGTGAAAATTTATTTGTATTACTCGTGCAGGCAAAGTGGCACTTTGTGTGCGTGTTTTCTGTGCGGAAAGCGGCCGATTTCCCACGCCGCCATCTAGCGGCGACGCGGTGAGTGAATAAGCCGCGTTCAAAGCCATTGCCTACGGCTGAGTCGCGTTCAAAGTCATTGCCCACGGCTGAAGCCGTGGACAATGACTTTGAACGCGGCTTATTCACTCACCGCGTCGCCGCTAGATGGCGGCGTGGGAAATCGGCCGCTTTCCGCACAGAAAACACGCACACAAAGTGCCACTTTGCCTGCACGTGTAATACAAAATAGTATATACAATATACTATTATATTACGAATGTTACAACGTTTAAATACGCAAATTAGCAAATTTTTCTCAGAATAATATCGAACAAGTATGCAATCGCAATACGACGGTTCTATTTGAGCGCGAGACATATATAAACAATACCGAGCGTAATAAATAAAGTCGGAAACGCACGCTTCGGTCAACTTCCGTCCGGTCGGAAGGGAGTTCTATCTATATATATGTCGCAATCCCGATGACCTGATCCGCGCGATGCACCTAAAAGATTTTTCGCGAAATGCCCCGGGCGCAACAGAGTCCCGAATGGCGTAATTGCAATTGGATAAACAACGTCATAGAAGGTTTCCTTCCACTTTTGTTCCTTAACTCTCTCGGTATGTTTCTTGTTCACCCCCTCTCCCCCCCCTCTCTCTCTATCCCTTTTATTTGTTCATCTACAATATATATGTGTATCTCTCTCCCTTTCTTGCTGTTGTCTCGCCGTTGCAGCGACCGGAATCTGATCGTAAAGGTCAAAACGACTGTCCCTGATTGATTTACCCACGGTCAATACACGGTGAAGAATTGTTTGAGAGCGCCGTTTCGATTCTCTCCGTTTCCCTCTTCCTTCTCTCCCTCTTGCTCCGCCGAGCATCCAATTCCCGTATCCAATGGAGAGCTGTCCCGGCGAGCAGTACTTATTCCTAACGCTATCGTTCAACTTGGAATAAACCCCCCCGCGCCCCCCCCTTCCACCCCGTCGTTCCGGATTGCTGAGAGAACGTTGTTCCTTCCTCCTTCGATCGTACATTAAACCCCGTTTGCGTTCTCCGATCCAACTTCTTCCCTCGGTTCCCCCAAGGTGCCCCCCTTCGCCCCCCCTTTTTCTTTCTTCCTCGCGACCCCTATCGCGAAGACGGGAAGAGTCGTTAAGTTCCGGAGGGGGTGGAGGAACTACCACTTTTAGGGTGGCGAAGAGCAAGAGGAGAGGAACTATCATTTTGGGGGGTGGGAAAAGAGGGGGAGGGGGGCTGCATCTCGCGACTCCGTCGAATCATCTCGATCCATTTCCAAATGGCCGTATATTTCCGCCCGGTTAACCCCCACCCTCTTCCGTCTTGTTTCCGCGAACGGTCTCGATCAAACGACGAGGGGGGGCAGAGGGGGGGCCGCGAAGCGAGATTGCGGTAAAATATCGCGCGGGCCCCGACGGTTTTATGAGCCACGTCAGAAAGGGATAAACTGCGACTGTTCCGTCATATTTCGGGGTTTCCCGTCCGCTGTTGTTCTCCGCCGCCTATTATCTGATCTAACTATCTATCTCTCTCGCCCCTCCCTCCCCCTCCCCCTCTTTTCTGTCTGTTTCGCCGCCGCCCTATTGTCGTGGAGAAAAACGTATGGCCGGTCCGGGGGTTGCATCGGGGGTGTGATTTGTGACGCTCGTCGAAGAGAAAGTTACGTCCGAAAGGGGTTTTTGTCTATTTACGCGTTTTATTCCCCCCTTTGCCCCCCCTGCCCCTGCCCCCCCTCTCCCCCCAATTGGACGAAGAGCAATTTCGTTTTTGACGTATCGCGACATCGCGGACTTCTTTCTCGAATGGCAGCTGCTGGATGGGCTCGTCGGACAATTTTTGGGAAACGAGCCTGGCTCGTCGTATCGGGAGTTTCGCGGAAGCGAAAAATAACGCGTGCCCAGAGGGCCCAGACACACAATAAAATATACCGGTCTGTCGCGCCGGTGCGCAACGTCCCTTCCAACTTTTCAATACGTACGAAATAAACGATTTCCCTTTCGCAACTTCTGGAATTGAACAAAAAAAATCTCCGTTTCCCCCCCCCCTAGAAAACGGGAGAGGGGGGACCCTCCCCCCTGGGTATCGTCAATTTCGCTCGTTTGACATTCCGATTGTTTGTACCTGTGTGTTCGAAGATTTGAAAAAAAAAAATCGATAATTCTCTGATCCACTTTAGGAATCTCTCACTTTAGGAATAATAAACGTGATATTGCTCTTTTATTCTCTTTCCTCCCTCGATTTTTCCGATATGCGAGTGGATAATAAGAGAGGAATAAAAGAGACGTTTTACGGGAGAGAAAGAGACGTAAAAGGATCATTTCGACATTATATGATTGATTACAAATAAAGTATAAAGACCGTAGACTCTACGGAATATTTGTTCAAACGAATGTCTGTATTGTTTATCGGCGTACGCAGTGTTTACTGTACGATGTGAAAAGTTATATTTACTCTTTCTTCCTCTCTCCTCCCTTTGATACTCGTTTTTTATCGAGCGAACAGTTATCTCTCGATCGTAGTGTGTATTTAATCATTGTCTGATATATGTATTTCTTGTTAAAAGCATTTAATAATCCTTTCAGAGAGAGACAGAGAGAGAGAGAGAGAGAGACAAATTATATTACAATGTACGTATTTTTCAAGAATTACTTAGATTTGCGATTTCAAATATATGATAAAATATAATAGTATATTATATCTAATAGTAGGTATATTATATCTAATAGTATATTATATCTAATAGTATATTATATCTAATATAATAGTATATATTACTCGTGTGGGGATGGTCGCACTCGTGACCAATTGTCAACTTTCCGCATTTGATACACACGATATTTTGTATTACAAGTGCAGGCAAAGTGGCTTTGTGCGCGAGGTGACCGATCGCACGCCGCCATCTTGCGACGGCACGGTGCGGGAATAGCCGCGTTCAAAGTCATTGTCCACGGCTCAAGCCGTGACTTTGAACGCGGCTCAGCCGTAGACAATGGCTTTGAATGCGGCTTATTCACTCACCGCGTCGCCGCTAGATGGCGGCGTGGGAAATCGGCCGCTTTCCGCATAGAAAACATGCACACAAAGTGCCACTTTGCCTGCACGTGTAATACAAAAATATAATATATAATATCTTAATTTGGACGTACAATTATATTAATAATAACAAAATATATTATTTAATAAATTCCAAAAAAGAAAGGTCTATCGATACAAAAGTGTCACGCAATGTGTCATTTGAAAAAAAAGCACATTATTTTACAAATCACGTTAAAAATTATATAATTTCAGAAAATTATTCAAACTAAGCATGTTACGATCTTTCTTTTGCTTTGAAAAAAAATTGATAGAAAAATATCTAATGAATAAAATATATAAAACAGAATTATTAATCATTAAATTCTTAAACAATCGTATTTTTAAAAAATGGTATTACATTCGTGTTTCGTTTCTAACGAATAAATTTTATTAATATACTTTGCACATATTTTTATATAAAACTATATAAAACAAGAATTATCTTATTTTCTACCAATTTTGTATATTTTTCTCCACAAAAAAAACCATCCAGATATACGCAGACAAAACATCTCGATCAAGAGTGAGTCCATAATTTCTCAAATTTCTCCCCCTCGATTGCAGTGCGAATGATGAACATGTTGGTGCATTTTCAGGCAACCAATTTCCATTTACTGCGTTGCGTTGGCGCAGTAATTATTTCCTCGAGCTCAAAATGGAGAGAGGGAGAATGGCACACCGCGAAAACTTTTCCAGCTCGCATACGTCGGAAGTTACTTTCCGAACTTTTGCATAATGCTGACCGAGTACATATATATATATATATATATATATATATATATATATATATATTCACGTGTGCGCTGGTGGCGATCGCGAGCGTACAAGTTTTAGTAGGTACGAGCGTACGTGCGTTAAGGGACCGTCGCGTAAGCGCACTTTCCAAAGTAGTTGCCGAAATGCAATTGTGCGCGATGGTGCGGTCCGCGATAACGGAAATCGTGACGTACGTCTTTTTCTCTTCCGGCGGCGTTCTCTCCGGTGCAATCGAGGCGACACGACGGAATCGTCTTTTACTTATTCGAACTTTGTCCGCTCCGATCGTGCATTCTCTCGGATGGCTATAGAGAGATGCCGGCAGGCATCCACTTGGTATGTGTGTGTGTGTTTAATCGAGCGATGTTTAACCGAACCCGATTTCAGAACGTTGATTTCCGGCAATTTGTTCTAGTCGAAGCAAATTAAGCCCCGAGTCGGGCTATAATCAAATTTTACCCTTCTGTCAAAATACATAATTTTTTACCTTCTTCCATCAATATGAGTACCAACTGTGTGTTTTAAATGTTGCGATCAATTCTTTGCAGCAGCTACTGGGCATCGAATATTCTTCCCCGTTATACAGGATGTACAAATAAAAAAATCTTAATCAATTTAGGTCCTTCGAATCAGCTAATTTCAGGGTTGAGGGATCTATTTAATATTTTAGTCATGAAACACTGCATTATTTATTGATTTTGCGTATGCAAAATAAACAAAACACAATATTAATTAATTAATATTATTTATTTTACTTGAAAGCTAATTAAAAATAAAAAAATAATATACAATTAAATGAAACAACCGAAATATCTAATTTTTTAAATATCTTATACTGAGTGTTCTGCTTAGATGATTTACAAATTATCTAGATAAAGATGAGATAAAAATAGATAAATTCCTCTTAGATAAGATGAAGGTAATTTTGAATTTAAAAATATAAAATTATGTAGCGATTCATCAAGACAACT
Organism: Nylanderia fulva; assembly: GCF_048542155.1. Taxonomy (NCBI): domain Eukaryota; kingdom Metazoa; phylum Arthropoda; class Insecta; order Hymenoptera; family Formicidae; genus Nylanderia; species Nylanderia fulva. The sequence goes on along the minus strand of NW_028190621.1, from coordinate 725,532 downwards.
TTCAGATAATATTATTTTTAAAATTACTTATGTAAACACAGTCGTCAAACAACATGTAAATTATAACAAGAATAAAAATATATTCATATTTTTTTTGTAAATTATCAATTGTCACTTACTGCTTAAGTTCTACTACTTAAAGGGATGCTGCCGTAGTTCTGTTTTAGCGACTTTAAGTTAGGTTAGGTTTACTTTTTATTGAATATACAGATTGAAAAATCCTTCACAATGAAAATACTGATAATAATGAATATCTTTCATGTCATCTCTATTGGGAGCGCCATATTTTGTGCACAAATAAACTGCAGGACTTTTGTATTAAATAAGTATTGTTATGAGCTGATGCAAGAGGTTGATAAAAAACTGTAATTTTTTAACTTTTATTGTTTTTTTATACGAAATTACATATACGCTCCCCGTTCATTATTATCAGTACTTTAATTGTGAAGAAGGATTTTTCAATCTGTATAGCCAATAAAAAGAAGAACCTTTAAACTCAAAGTCGGTAAAACAGACATAGTCAGCATCCTCTTAAGTATTTCTATGTGCTATGGTTCTAAAACAAATTATCTGAACGTTATTCTAGATAATTTAGTAAAGATTACACTTTTTTCATCTAAGACGCAGAATATAATTAACATATATTTTTATTATCTATATACGATCATCTATACAATGTTATTTAGATAACAGCAAACACTGCCTATACTCTAGAACTATTTTCTGAATACAAAGGCCTTTTATACTCTGAAAAATTGTTCGACACATCTTTAACATTTAAAGTTGCTTTTGGATACCGGAGTATCCAAGTTCATTAACGGAAGGGTTAAGAATGCGCAACTTGACGACGCCTCGAAGAAGAGAAAAAAAAAGAATTCCCAAGAAGCGTTAAGCGAATCAAGATTTGAAGTTTCTGATTACTTCGTAAGCCTCAATTCAACTTGCACCATTAGGAATTACGTTAAAGGGTTCGTGAACCCCCTTCTGAGAGTCTCCGCGGAAAAATGTCGCGAACGCGGACAATTTTCCCCGGGAAGAGAGATCCCGAGACTGGCCATTAAGGAGGAATTAAACGCGGACGAATATTGTTTTTGTTCGGACTTGTCGCAAGCCTCGGTCGCTCTCCAATTACCCGGCTAATCCCGCAAAAAGTGCTCGCGGATTTCGCCGCCGGTTCTCCCCCTTCGCGTATATACTCGCTAAATTTGCAGGAAAACCCGAAATTCGCGGTCGGGCGGTGGGCGGGAAAGGGAGGAGGATGGAATCCCGCAGTAACCCCGATCACTATTTAAATTCAACTGCGCGAACTATGTTAATTTGACAGCGAGAGAGAGAGAGAGAGAGAGAGAGAGGTTGAAAGAGAGAGGTAGCCGCGTCAAACGAAGCGGAAAATCTAGTAACAGTTTTCAGGGGCGGATCCGAGCTTTATCCGGTGGAGTTGAAGCGAGTTCGAGAAGGAGGGTTAGGCAAGAACAAAGCTGCGGAAGAAGAGAGTAAAGAGGGCTTGAAAAAAAATTTATCGAGCGCCCCGGTACTTAACTGCAGGCGCGCCGCTCTAAAGCAGTTCGCGAGAAATTCCTCAAGTATCTTCCGCCGCGCCGTCGTCGATTCCTGATTTCGTCGTCGACGTCTCTTATACGAACACGCGTGAGCGACATATGCTTTGCATTTCTTTTCTTTTTTTAGAGACGCATTTATTTTCTCAAATCTTACAATACTTTTTTCCTCGAATTCTCATTTCTGTTTCTATAATATTTTCTCTGTTTATAGTAATTTTTAATTATATTTCTAATTAGTCATATATTTTTAATTATATGTGACAAATGTGTATAATGTAAAAAAAGATAATAACGATACTGTACGACTCTTCTATATTAAATAATAACTTTGAAAATAGGTAATAAAAAATAGTTTTAATAATTAAGTTAATAAAAAATATTTTTTAATAAAAAAAGAGATATTTTTCTCATCTCGATACAATATCTTTTTCTCTCCGAGTTTTTATTCCTATATTTCTAATTATTCTTGTATTTTTAATTTGGTGTAAAAAGTGTGTGTGTATAAAGAAAGGAATATTTTATTAATTATGTTGTAAAAAAAGATGTTTGTCTTTCAACTATTTAATTATGACGCCGGTAATTCTAGAATACAACCCTGGACTTTAATGGCTTTAAAAGTTTCTCATAATGATATTCTACTCTAGCTGTCAGACATATGTGTCGCTGGCCATCTCGTAAAAATAAATATGGATGTTGAACACATGTGAGTCCAGATCACGTGTTGAAAAGAAAAAGGATCTATACACATATTCTGAGTACACTTTGTGTAGAAAATGTGTCGTAAGCTTTTTTTTTTAATTTTTGCTATAACAAAAAAGTGGAAAAAATGTTTAAGCAAACTTGTAATTTTTTCTTCCAAGTTACTAAATTTCGTGAATGTTTATAAATTAAAAATATCTACTCCCGTAATGTTTGATAATGAAAAAAGAACGTAAAAACATTGGCTTATTTCAAGATCCGGTGTAAGAATTCACGTTTATTTTGCGCGTTATAAAATATGAGAAATAGTCGAGGAGAAAGTCGAGAATAGAGAATTTATTCGATAAATAGAGATTACAGATGTAATTTGCATTACGCATATTATTTCCGTAAAAAGAAACGTGAACGTAAACGCGTCTACGATTCTTGCGTAACTTTCGGCATTATTTCGCGAGGAGAAATTCACAAATCTCGTAATTTCTCGCAGAGGGCAAGAGAGTGAATTCGTAAAACGGTATAAAATGTCGAACGCCTTTATAAGCGCGTTGCTTTCGAAACACGAAGTGTTACACGTACACAACGTTATATACAACGGCGGTGTATCCTTTGACGCAGTGTTTCCTCTGAAATCGTAGAATTCATTCAGCATCATAGAGAAGGAAAAGTCTGGTCTCGGAAAATCCCTGAATAAAAGAACGACCACGTGTGTGTGTGTGCGAAAAAAAGCGGGATAAATTATCATACAGTCGTACGAAAGAATTAGAGATCGGTGCAGCGCTCCTGTCTCTGTACACGTGTGTGTGCGCAAAAGTTAAAAACACAAAGGAAAAATATAGCCGACGGCGAAAGGAAGGAGGAGCAAACGCCGTAGATTACGTTCTTTCGACTTAATACATAATTTCGCAGTGTGTTTCGCGGAGAGAGACGGAAAAGGGCTGGTTTTATCCTTTCTCTCTCTCTCTTTTTTCTTTTTATCGTGGAAAATGAGAATGAGAAAAATGCGAAAGAGCCCAGCGCCATCTATCCCGATGACGACGACAGGACACGAAACTACGTCACCGGTCCCCCGACAAATCCCGGCCTCGTTTGCACGAAATGACTCTTACGTCTTGTCGGGGCTCTTTTTGAGACAGCTCAATCCCGCATCACCGGAGGATCACCCTCCGGGGGTGGAACGGATGGAGGGGATGAATGAAACAAGCCCCGCGTTTCCGCGCGCAACGTCGTGTTTATCCGAGATTTAATTTTCAGTCGCAGAGAGCATATGCGTATACACACATATATGTAGATACACCGCCGCAGGAATGTATATCCAATTTCGCGCGTGCGCGCATGCGCGATATATCGCGCGGTACATTACAGTTTGCCGGTTACGCTGTAAATAGTTTATAATCCCGCTCACGCGCGGCTAACACGTATACACGACGCGGTTATTATTAGCCAGTTTTGGGGGATTCGCTAATACCCGAAAATGTATACATAACGTAGATATGTGTATATACATTTCCGAATTATAATGAAACGCGATTAATCGGCAACACAAAATTTCTTCCTTAATTTAGGGATTTTTAATGGATATTTTAACATTTTATATATTTATATATTTATATATTTATATATTTATATATTTAGATTATTATATATTTATATTGTATATTTAAATATATATTTTATATTTATATATTTATATATATTTTCACACCTGATTTTATATATATTTAAAAATATATAAAATCCGGTGTAAAAATATATATAAATATAAATATATATAAATATATATTTAAAAATATATAAAATCAAGTGTGAAAAATGGGGGCTTAATTTAACTTATCTTCAATTGTTTGGGACATTTCGAGTCTTCCTCGACATATCGAGCAATAAAAGAATCCAATATTTTGTGTCTACATAAGAATAGTCCAAAAAAGGAGGACCTAAGTAAATAAGATTCAAAATACTTTTTCCTGCACCTGGCGCTAATTAACTTTTTTTATACCTACTTTTGTATTTATATTTTTTATCACAACCTTTTTAAAGTATTATATTATTTAAAATATGCAAAGAGTTTCGTTCTCGAGATATCGTTGGACATTTACAGTTGAAAAAGTTGAGAGAAAAAACTAGAAATTCTCTTTCGTTAGTTAAAATATACATGTGTTCAGATGTACATATATTGTTCAAGATAATTATTTATTTCCTCATTTTTTTAAAGAGAAACGGCATACACGTGAATAAGAGGAGATACCAGGATGACCGCTTCAAAAATAAAAGTGTTTTAGGATTCTTTTCAAAGAAATTATACAATGAATTTTTCTTTAACCATATTAGATATTTTAAAAAGTAGAAATATATTTTGAAATTATTTGGACCCAATAAATTCATTGCCCGAAAATCGAAGCTCCAAAAAAAGATGGCGGTTGCATTTTAGCAAAAATTTCTTTTCGAAACTTGCAGAGAATATTTTTAAATTGTGTATCTTTTGAAATAAAAATAACTGAAAATTCGAAAATTCTACAGTAATGTCCCTTCAAAGGCACAAATATTATTCGAAAGTGTCTTGCTCGAAAGTCGCTGTTGCACGATATGTTTACGAAAGAATCAATTTTATCCCACTATTTCTAGGGGACTGTGCACACGAAAATATCAACTTTATATTATTGCCCCGATATATATATTATATATTACCAACATCGGTGCGTTTTCTCGACGGGATCGAATTCGCGTTGAGATATATATATATATACCATATATATATATTACCAACATCGGTGCGTTTTCTCGACGGAATCGAATACGCGTTGACCGCAAAGGGTAGGGGGTGAAGGGGGACGATCAAAACGACAAATCCGTGCGCATATGCTCGCGTGATATCGAAGAAGCTTTTGCACGGATCGTATCTCGCCGTGATTCGCCATGAAAATCTGCATAAATCGTCGATTCCCAAATACCACGTATGTTGTAAACCGCGACGTTTAGAACCTCCCTCTCTCGTCGAATTTTTTATATTGTCTCTTATATATATATATATATTCTTGGTAATAATAATTTAATTGTTGTAATGTGTTAATTATTATGATTGTCCAATAATGAGTTTATATCGGAGACACGATTGGAGAGAAATCAAATTAACGAGTCCTCTCTTTATTATATTCCCGAATCTTGTTCATTAATTTTAGCTCTCTATTAGTGACTACGATATTTTATTGATATAATTTTTTCCGCATCAATGAATAATCGCGTCGCGCGAATTTAAAAATGTGCCAAGTTTCGTAAGAATCTTTATTAGATTTTCTAAATTGGCAAAGTTTCTCTTCGTGAAACGTAAACGGCTGTTACCTTTTACTGCAATGTAATTGTTACTTGGAAAGCGAATTTAAAAAAAAAACTGCAAATATAAAGCTCCATATTTACAGTTTCTTGACTGCTGCACACGCAATCTCCTTTTTTTATACATATAAACATAAAACATAGACTGATGTATGAGCGCGTAAATTACAAAAAACTTATATTAAATAAGTTTTTTTATCCGCCCGCGCTTTTTTAAACATTATGTTATTTTCGTTTTTTCTTTTTCTTCCACCAGCATGCATTCACGACACATAGTTGCAAACAACAATAAGTAAGAAGTGATAAAATGAAACTTGTATACGCTAATTGTAAAGTTAATTAGCACTTTCGAAGTTTGAAAACAATTATGATCGATATACATATATATAATATATATAGTGTATAGGGTGTTTCAAAATTAGCATTCTAGAATATGATTGTACATACATATCATTTTAAACAAAAAAATTATATAAATATATCTTATTTTAGACATTTTAGAAAAATACATTTATTAATCGTTAATAACACCATATTGTATAAAAACAGGTATATTAAATTTTAATAATTACAAAAGTTCGAATAATTAAAAAAATTAATAAATAATCATTTGAATTAATTAGTAATAATTTTTGCATGAATGAATATGAAACATTTTAATTACACCAGAAACTAAAACTTTCAAATTAACACACGACTTATCAAACATGATCTAATATTTACATACGTACCATGGTAACAGGAAATTTAAAATGTTTCATAGAATTTGGTTCTATTAACAATAAATTATTAAATTTGTTCTTAAGTGGATGCTGCCGTTGTTCTGTTTTACTGACTTTAAGTTAGGTTAAGTTCACTTTTTATTGAATATACAGATTGAAAAATCCTCCACAATAAAAATACTGATAATAATGAATCTTTCATGTCATCTCTATTGGGAGCGCCATATTTTGTGCACTCAAATAAACTGCAGAACTTTTGTATTAAATAAGTATTGTTATGAGCTGATGCAAGAGGTTGATAAAAAACTGTAATTTTTTAACTTTAATTTAATTTCGTTAATTTATACGAGCCTTTCATCAATTATTTTTAACTTTTATTGTTTTTTATACGAAATTACAGCGCTTCCCGTTCATTATTATCAGTACTTTAATTGTGGAAAAGGATTTTTCAATCTGTATAGCCAATAAAAAGAGAAGCCCTTGAACTCAAAGTCGGTAAAATAGTCATGGTCAGCATCCCCTTAAGATATATTGAACATATGCTGTATCCAGAATGAGACACGTTTTCAAAATATTTTTATATAAAATAATGTGTACAATTATGTCCTATAGAATGCTAATTATTCCTCTTGAAGCACCCTGTGCATATCGAAATTCGATATATCGCGCAACGCGCGATTATTACGCGCGGTCGATTATTACATGCTGATCAATCATTGTGCCCTGTTACCCTATTCGGCTTTTATCGTCGTCCTGTCGCGCTAAGGGACGGTTAATAAATAATGCGCCGCTCATTAACGAGGATGATTAATAGAACTCTCGAGCGAGAGGAGTGCGTACATTCATCCTCGATGCGTCGAAAATTAGGCGGACGGAGAGAAAGAAAGAGAGAGAGAGAGAGAGAGAAGAGTTTGACAGCTCTCGCGAGTGCGCGCGAGAATAAATGAAAATCGAAATCTCGCCATCGAGTCGCCCGCGAGGAAAGGAGAAGGATCATCCTCCTGATCGGCGGGGCTGATCATCCTCCTCTCCGAGGAGCGTGGAAAGGGTCCGCGCTGATTGCGCGCTCGTTAGCGCAAAATTGCCTTCGTGGAACGCGCGAGCGCGCACGCGGCGACTTTAACGATCGCAAGAAAGGAACGGAAATCGAGACGCGCACGACTCTCTAAAACCGCGCCGGTCTAAATTAAGCCGACGACGACGGGCTATCTCGTAGCTATGCGCCTTCGTTAATGGAAACTCTCGTCTTTGAAATATATGCGAGAAAAACCGCATGGGAGGTATCGAGGAGGACTCTCGGTTGGAAGAGAATGTCAAGGAAGCGAATATACTGTCGACATTTTTCTACAATTACTTCCCGTTCAATTTTTTCCTTCTTCGATTCCGTTATAATATTTCTATTTATTTTTGTAATTTGCATTTTTTATATTAAACTTTCTACACAATTTTTCAGACTATTTTTTTCTTGAAAGTTATGCAATAATTTATACATTTTTGCTATGAAAATTTTACATAATTGAATAACTTGTGATATGTGTAAAATTTTATTTATTTATTGCTGAATAAAAATTCAACGTAAAAAAATTTTTCTAAATATAAAATATTGATTTTTAATATGAAATATAAATTTTTAAATATAATTAATATATTATAAATTTTAATATATAATTTATAATATTGATGATTTTGTGACATTCATAAAATTTATTTTACATCGTTTTTAATAATTATATAATTATAATTTATAATAATTTTGTTATCAATTTTTTACTCTAAATTGAATAACTTTTAGACATTTTTTGGAAAATAATATTAAAGGTAATAAATTATAAATAATGAAGAAAAATAATTTTTTAAGTGTGTAAAAAAATTTTTAAATATTAAAAAATATAAAAATTAAAAAAAAAGTAAAAATGAAATCACAAGTTTCATATTATTGATGCTAAAGCTAAATTTTAGGGTATCGAAAGAAAAATATCAAACTAATAATTTTGCTGAAACCCCTCCTATTATTATCGATATCAGGATCGATTGGTGCATGCATGTATAATTCATAGCAGAAAAATATATATATTACCTACGTATTTTTATTATATATGCATACGTATATAATTTTTTACAACAAAATACATATTAAATTGCTTCCTCATGAAAGAATCTTTGTTTTGGTAAATACATTTTTTCAGATTTTTATACCAATGTGTTTAGAGTGTTCCACAACACATCAAAAAATCACATTTTAAAAAATGGGTATGTATATATGTGCAGACCCACATTTGTGTTTAGATTTAATTATCTCAAAAATTATTTGACTTGCAGCGCTCTAATTTGGCATACAAATAAAGTAAAATTACATTTTTATTTACTGTAATTTCTAAAAAAATTTACATAGTATTTCATTTTTAATAAAATTTTGAATTTTTTTAGAAATGTCCGTGGTTATTCTAACTTTCGTAAATTTTAAAATATTTTGATAAATTTTTTAATATAAATAGACTATCACACACAAAGGATGGTTGGTATTGAATTTGACGAGGTTCGGTGAAAGGGTTCATTTTTTATAAAATTTTGAATAAAAAAAAATGACTTTTGTTGCTCTAACTTTTATAAATTTTAAGATATGGGGATAAATTTTTTTTACATGAATAGACTATCATTTAAGAAGAAATTGAGTTTGGCGATGATCCGTGAAAGAGTTCATTTTTTATAAAATTTAAAATTTTTAAGAAATATACATTATTTTTCGCAAATTTTTTTGACATGTATAATTAAAGGATATTTGGTGTTGAATTTAACATAAATCGGTGAATTATAAAATAATTTTTAAATTTTCCAAAGAATCAAAATTGTTCAATTTTACGCAATATTTTGTTATCACACATCCTATATATGTATACGAGATGGCTAGAGTAGATTTAGCGAGCGATTGAGATTGCACTCTCGGTTTTTGTCCCGATGCTAGATCTTTAATCAAAAACGCGCACTCGACGTCCGGTTAAACGAGAAACCTAATTGTTCACCAAGCATGAAAAGCGTGTACGCGAGCGAACAAACTCAAAACGCGTCCGGATCGGCGTAAACATTGAATCGAAACACCCATGGGAGGACAATTGGCGCGGGGTCGTCGTTCTACGCGTCATTCGACATCAAAGAGCAACCTCGCCCGACTGTGAAGAGCCGAAATCTACATAGCGTGTTTTCCCCCTTCAACCCCCCTTCAACCCCCTTCTCTCTCCGGTCCGTCCACGAACCACGTAACGCATTTAAAAATCATTTGTAGAGAGTCTCTCTCAACGAGACGCTATTGTGCTCGTACACTTTTCACATTTTCCTTCTCTAAAATGTTCCGTGACCGAAAGAGAGAGACAGAGAACTCGGTAGCTTTGTGAGAGCCCGACATTCGTCTTTCGCCTACGGGGCGGGAACACAGTGTCCTTACATACAACATGTAGGGCAGCACTTTTGTTAATGGACGTCGCAGTTCGGGGTTCGCAGACTCGGCCGTCGTATTCGCTCTCTTTAATGGACTTTATCTATTCAACAGAACAAGTATTAATAACACTGTGCGGTCAGAGAGGGTCCCTGGCTGTAAGCGATACTTTTGAATATGGATAGGGTTACGTTTGTTTTGCTGGATGATGGCGAGAGCGAGTGTATACACGTTACATAAGTAGAATTACTCCGGATTGATCTCCGCAATTTAAGCTGTCAATGAGCCTTAATTTCAATATTTTAAAAAACGTGCTTCTAATTAGATATTTTTTAGTTATATATACTTTTAAAAATATTTTTTACACACAGATATGTAAAAAATAACTTGTGACTTTTTATAAATTTACATGATGTTATACATTTGAAATAACTTGATGGGTATAGAAAACTTTATTTATTATTGCTGACTATAAGAATTCAGTAAACAATGAATATTAAAATTATCAGATGTTCTCAGCAATCTTTTGTCAATAATTTCAATATTTTTGAAAGAAGTGTAGTTTTTATATTTTTTAGGCATTATACATATATCACACACATGTAGATATTATAATATATTTTTAAAAAATTATCCACACACGTACAGATTTAATTTCATCTGTTCTAAAAGAAAATTATTACAATTATGTTATTTAAGTATTTTATATTTAAAAAAATATTTTACACACAAATTTATTTATTTGTAAAAATTTCAATTTTTTTAATTATAGGAATTATATTAAATTCGACCCAAACTAGCCAAAGAAAATTTTTATTTTACTTCCACAACGTTTTTTTAAATTATATATAAAATAACTTTCTATTAAAATATTTTGTATTACACGTGCAGGCAAAGTGGCACTTTGTGTGCGTGTTTTCTGTGCGAAAAGCGGCCGATTTCCCACGCCGCCATCTAGCGGCGACGCAGTGAGTGAATAAGCCGCGTTCAAAGCTATTGCCTACGGCTGAGCCGCGTTCAAAGTCATTGCCCACGGCTTCAGCCTTCAGGCTGAAGCCGTGGGCAATGACTTTGAACAAGGCTATTTCCGCATCGTGCCGCCGCAAGATGGCGGCGTGCGATCAGCCACCTCGCGCACAGAAAACGCGCACAAAGCCACTTTGGCTGCATTTGTAATACAAAATAGTATGTGTATCACATGCGGATTGACAATTGTTCACTTGTGTGGGGTAATCGCACTCGTGATCAATTGTCAACTTTCCGCACTTGATACACAATATACTATTTACACTCTTGAAACTAAAAAATGAAAATTTTTCGTACATATACTTTTCAAAAACGTGTCTTAAATTATTGTCCTTTGTTGAATGTAATTATCGATGCTTTTCTCTCGTCGAACGAGAGAAATGATTAAAGATCCAAATTAATTCGCTTTTAATTATTTGAGTTATAGACATTATGTGGGGATTATTTAACCAAACATTATTTGAAACGCGTTATGTTCAATTATAAAATCTGACGCGAAATCAAGGATCTTTACAATAATTCAAGCGTTCATTTATTCGCTTGCATTCTCGATGCGTATTACGCATCACGTGATGCATTCACCGAAAACTTGCGGTAGAGGATGCATCTGCATAAAGGACGAAAGGCAAAAAAATGCACGCATGCGCGAGCGCGAATCTGCCCGTTTACACGAGAAAGAAATGCACAGCATTGTCGGCTCAACTTGTATCCGTATCCGCTTAAATGACAAATGGTAGCGCATACATATACAGATACAGAATGCGTATCGGATACGCGTTTTATACCGAAAGTCTCGAAACGCGCTCGATCGGGAATGTAACCGAAATTAGAACGCATTTTCACAAAGAGGCAACAGTATTCCCCTTCGTCTCTCGCCCCCTTTCTCTCGTTTCGCGATTTTCTATATTTATTTTCCTTCCGAATTACACTCTTCAAATCACGATTCAGAAAACAGCACGTCGCGATTCGATAAACACATCGCGCGAAATGGGAAAAAATGGTAAAAAAGCTCCCTCTCGCGTGTTGTATCAATCGACGATTGATGCGGTTTTGAACACTCTTGGGTTCGCCCGTTTTTTATTTTATTTAAATTCTTGATTAATTTTTTCCCGCATCCTACATCCGACGCATCGACGATGTAAAGCCGAAAGTTGGCACAAAAGCGCAATACAAGTCGCATCCTTTTACGAGAAATAAATAATGCGGTAGCTCTTAGAAACGAAAAGTTGGCAAGAATGTTATTTCCGGGAACTCTCAATTTTATAGGACTGTTTTTCAGAAAAAAATATTATGTGTGTATTATAAAGGAAAAGCGCGAGCAAGGGAGGATTCCTGCACCTCTACCCCTAAAAAATTATAATTTAACTCAAACTCATTTCTGAATAAAATTATATAGGTTCATTATATTAAAAAATTTGATGAAACTATATTAAAAAAAATGTGATAAAAATTTTTATAAAAATAATTTCTTGTCAAAAATTCTGAAATTTTAATATAGGTATATTTTTCAAAAAATATTAAAATTTTAAAACATCGACATCTCAAAAACTTTATCATAAAATCCTTTTTCCCGATAGATTTGTAATAATAAAAATTTGATGAAAAATCTTTATGTATGTGAATAATCTCTTGTCCAAAAGTTTAGAATCTCAATATATTTTTCAAAAAAATTTTTTTAATTTTAAAATATCGATATCTCGACATTTTTTCTCGGTAAAAAAAATCTATCAAATTGAAGAATCCCGAAAATAACATTCTTCCGAAAAGTCAGAAATTGAAATGTGTTTTTTCTCTTCTTGAAAACTTTGCAGCGAAATCATTTTGACTCGCGATCGCAGACGCGAGATAATTCATCATTAGATTGCATTTATCTAAATTGGAACATCGCGCTGCTATAAATTATTCCTCGGCATTCTCGCCCTCTCTCTTTCTCTCTCTAGAGAAATATCCTATCTCGACATCTTGGGATATTCTCCGAGCGGATAAAGCCGTTCGAGCATGCGCATATCGTATCTGAAATAATGATCTCTATTCTAGCCGAGGGAAAATCATCGAAACCTGCATTGAGAGACGAATCTGTACGCGCCTTACATTGTATATTCTCTGAAATCGCATCGGAAATAAGCAGGAAAAAGAGCAGCAATTCTCGAGTAAATATAATAAAATCGACTTTGCTCCGAAATGTCATTATCTCGCGAAAATTACCGATTCCAATGATGCGTCTTTTTCTCTCTCTTTATTCGCCTCTCTCGATGCCTCTTCTCTCCATTCTCCCATCTTCTTTAATTTTATTATCCCAAAATAATGAAATTTCGATTACACGCGGAGCGCTTCTTTCCCGATTAATTCGATACACCGATTATCTTTCCCATTGAATTAATCGACGCAGTCGATTATCTCGAGCTATCAAATACATATTATTTGCTTCCAGTTTATTAGGTTTTTTTCGAAGCGTGAGAGTAAAATAAATAATTTTTTTTTCACAAAAAATGTACCTATTACATTTTAATGCGATTCCGTCCAAAACGAATACATGATCAAATAAAATACATAATAAATAAAGTTTTTTAACGTGTTGATTTTGAAAATATCACATGTTTTAAATGAAAAATAAATTCACCTCTCTAAAAGAAATGAAATATAAACTAGACTATAATATGCGTTAATATCCAGTTAGAGAGATATATATAAAATATTCATAGATCAAGTTATATATTCCATTCTCTATAATCAATCTTTTATAACCGGGTTAATCGATACACGATGCCAATTCCCGATGAATCGCGGCGCGCGTCAATGGCGTCAATTTTTCGTCCATATTTCCCATTTTTCCGTCTCGCGCTCCTCATCTTTTCCGTCCGCTCTCATTGGCTGCGAAAATTTTCCCTCTCACGTTCAGCAATCGTACGAATCGGCGAATCTTTTTGTTTGTCGAAACGCGAGACGGAAACGCCGACGCGAACCTCTCCGACGATTTTCAATTCCGCTATTTTCTTCCCTTTTTTCGCCCCCCTTCTTTGTTCACTCGCGTCGAACCAGCCAATTTTACGATTAAGCAATCTGAATCGCTCGAATGGCCTCGGTAATGACATAAAAAAAAAAAATAAATAAAACAAAATGGCAAAGGAGGAAGCTCTCGAACCTGTTCAGACTGATTTTTCGAGGTTAGGTTAGGTTTCGCCATTTTTTTTCGCCCGCGCGATAATTTTCTCGACCGAGAGACCTGACCGCGCTGACAAATTCCGTCTCGACGCGCCCGCTTCCGGTTTGTTTTCTCGCGGAAAATTGTGTTTACGTATTGCGTTACCGGATCATGTTGTTTCCCTGTCGATCGAGAGATGTCCCGTGGCCCCTCCGAGCCATCCGCGTCGGGATCGATTCGTTAAATAAACAGAGCCGGCACACACAGCCACACGAACGCCATCGTGCGTGCGACGAAAGCACGGGCCCATCGATCCGAATTAATGACGCGGGAGATTTACCCTCGGAGAGTACCGCTTCAACCTGGCGAACAAGTGCTCTTTAACATCTCTTTATTCCGTCCCGATTGGTCGACTAGATCACAATTACCATCCACGTGCGGCCCTATAGCATACAGTGTATTCATGACCTAAAACTCCAGAGCATGTCCAGGGTCTGAGTTAATATAGGCAATACATCGTTTCAGTGTAATTTCCAAGTAATATTGAAAGGATTAAAGAGTAATGATATAATACATTTTGACAAGGAATAATCGTCTTTTACCTCTATAGAGCTAAAGTAACGTATTCATTTGCTTTTAGGTTAGGTTAGGTTATATATAAACTAGGCATATGTTAATTTATTATTAATATATATATATATATACAAATTTTATTTTAGTTAAAATTACGTATATAATTAGAATAATATTATATATATATATATATATATATATATATATATATATATATATATACATTTTCTAAAGATATTCTTAATTGAAAATAAAATTAAGTTAGAATATATCTACGCACGCATTATCAGATCTAGTAAAAACGTCAAAATAATCTTTTTATTATTACAATAAATTTGGAGTTAAAAATGTATGTGTATTAAAAAAATTTATTTTATTTAAATTAAATATTAAAATTTTCAATTTTTAAAAGTTTTTATTTGTAATGATCAAAGTTAATATATTTTGATGTCAGATGAAATTTATACGTATAAAAAAGAAAGAAAAGAATTATTAAATTCCAAAAATGTTTTAATATTTTGATGATTATATACACGTGTATTAACACTTTTATGGAAAAATTATTAAAAGTCAACAATTATGTGAATGAAAATCATAGCTGGTCTATTGAATATTTTTTATTTATTCAAATTATAAGTTTTTTATAACATGTATTTAAATGTGAATCCAAACAATTTTAAAATAATAAAATCGATATAGTAAATATTATATATAAATTAAACATTTGTTTATTTTTACAAAAATTTACATAAGAATTTTTTTCGATATATTGGATACCCCAATTTTAAAATTGATTGACATATAAATATGAATATAGTGACTTTAGAGTAATAAAATAAACAAATATATAATTAATTACAATATCTTTTTATATCAGAAAATCAATATTTAATTACTAATTTCATATTAATCTTGAGCACAACAAATGTTTTTTTAAAAATTAAACGTTTTAAGAATATATTTAAAAGCTCCTTTTTACACTCTCTATACAACTTAATTTTAATCTATTTTTTGACTCATCGAAAAATCTGTTAAAAAAATATATGATATTTCGGAACTATTTTTCTGGATATTATACAGAATAAATTCAGAGAACGATATACTGATTCAGATACAATACAAAAAAGCATTATAGGTTAGGTTTCCATCTTATCCGCAGATTAAAAGGCAAGTTAATTCTAAACTTATATAACTAAGAAAATAATCTTCAATTTTTTAAATTGGTCTTTATTCCAATAAAGCTTCAATTCAAAACGAATTAGATACTTAACACCGAAAATTAGAAAAAGCCAAGACGGATAAAATTTCGTTAAAGGAAACCAATTTCCGGTTAGGGCAGAAAGAAACGTCGCTCGAGAAAAGTAATTCGAATATCCTGTACGATTGTGTCGCCTGCCAAAAGTATCAAAATGAAAAAAAAGGTAATAATATATATAAAAGGCACTATAATATACTTCGCGGTGTATTATAACGTCAACATTTGTAGCGAGTATATGATCGACGATAAATAGACGGTATATCCCGGGAAATGTCCCGGGACTTTTCAAAGGCCCTTCTTCGGCCGACAAAGGTCTCCTTTCGCAGCAGCAGAAGAAATATAAAGAAAGAAAAAATCGACGGGAAAGAGATTTTTCGAGGAGAATTCCGAAAGCTTTGCACACCGCGAAACGCGCAAATGTAATTACAACGCGCAGGGAGAAAATGGGAGGGAAAAGCGGTGCGAGCGTAAACAGTACAGGTTATTGATTGCGAAAAATCACTCCTGGCCACCAAATGTTGTGCGAGGTTCAGTACAGTAGTACAACGCAAGACCGGACTCACGCAATTGCGAAACAGCAAGTTTGATTGGATCCCAGGCTCACCCTCTCTCTCTCTCTTTCCGTTTCACGAGCAATCGTTTTTCGCCGATCGGTTAATTCCGTTCGACCGAGAATTTCATAGCGCCAGATTCTTCGCAATCTCTCCCGTAATGATGGCGTCAACTCGTCAACTCGCCGCCGATATTCCCGGATTAAACCAATCGAAAGTAATCGCGCGACGATTATTTAGACGCGCTTTTTCGTCATTTTCTCGCGATATTTTTTTCAGCCCCCTTTTTCCCCTTCACAAGCGTGTCCGCAAGATTTTTTCTAAGAGAGGGGGACGTGATTAAAATTTTTTGTTTCTAATTTTTTGTTGTGTTTTAATTTTTAATTTTTATTTTTTTATATATTACATATGCTAATAAAGTCCAGTGTTTATTCAAAAAGGGAGCTTCATTTTTTTAATTATTTCAAGGGGGGCAAAGTGCGAGTGTTTTATTGCGAAAGCAAGATGAGAATTTCAGCGTGATTCGACGAATATTTTTGTTCGGCGCGTATTAAAAAAACTAAAAAGAAAAAAATTATTTCTCTCCCCGATGAAATTTCTTCGATGCGTTTTCCAGCAGAAATATTTTGTCGAGCGCGAATTCGATTCTTCTTTCTCGACGTTTGCACGCGAAATTCTTCGTTCCTCAAAGACGGCAAATTTAAAAGCTTTTCACGTAATTATATTGTCAAATTGTCATTTTACTCGCGAGAGCGCGCGATATGCAATTTTCTTTCTTTCTTTTTTTTTCTTTCGGCAATTGTTCATGCATCGCTGCAACCTCGTTTTCCATCCTTCTTGGCTTCAACCCACGACGGAAACTACGTCAAGTAGCAATAAACGAACCGTGTGCATGAATTCTACGGGGTATGTACCGCTAACCCCGGCATTATATTCGCGGATAGTTGACCAAAATGGAAGTAGCGAGGGAGGGATACGCGGAGGCGGCGAAGTAACACAATCCTCGCCAAATTCGATTTGCCCGGGTAATGAAAGCGTCGGATTTGCTGTAACCCGGCGCATAAGCTCCGGCGTATCTGTCAATTTTCCATTTTCCCCGCAAATATATATAATCTATATATCGAGAATCGGTAGTGACTTGAAGAGTGACCCTCCTCTTCTAAAAATCTATCGGAAGAAGCAAAAAGACTAGAGAACAGGAAACCAAATTCCAGTGGTGGGGGTGAGTCAAAATATGGTCTCATTTCATGGGCGCTGTTTGCGGCCAATTCATGAACTACGGCGTGCTGGACTTCGGAATTATCGCTTGTTTTATAAAAAAAATGGTTTTCTATGTGAACTTCGTCGTTCCTAAGTATCGTATACATATTATTTATTAATATTTACGACAAAAGTAAATTCAATAAGCTTACATTCTTGGTTATGTTGCACAAAGCTTCGAAATCCAGCACGCTATAGTTCATGAATTGGCCGCAACAGCGCCCATGCAATGAGACCATATTTTGACTAAATACTAAGAAGTTCGGTTCTCTGTTTTCTAGTCTTCTTGGGAAGAAACTAACGATGATGACTTTTGTGAAAATGTTCTCTTATTCCGAAATAATTGAATTACAGCAGTTTTTGGAGGCAAATTTAATGTATGTAACAAGGAGGATTTTTATCGAATTTTTTAAATCAAATTTTTCCTCTTCCCTTTCATCCGAAGATTGGCAGTGACGCTGGATCGAAGGATAGTTCAGTGTTCTATAAAATCTTCATAAGCATATCCTCCCTCCTTTCCCCCTCCCTTTCCCCCTTGTGCATTTCTCGCACTCCGTAAGAGTTCTGCCGATGGCGTACATCTGTCTTTTTGGGGTCAATCACGTAATCGTCGGTAAACTTTTTCAATTTTCGCATTTCATCCTTTCAGATCTCACGTGAATCTCACCCAATCAAATGTCATTGGTTCGCGTCGATAGAAGTTACGCAGTCATAATTTCGGCGAATTCGGTAGAATGTAATTTTCATTTTTTACCTTCTTTTTTTGAGACAGGGGCTGGAAGGGGATAGGATCACGTGTTCGCCATCAAATATTCGGCTGAATTAACTGCAATCAACTTCAGCCTCAAACCTCGAATTTATTCAGATATTTTTTGCGCGCTGAGACAAAATTAGAATGTAAGTTATTGTGACTTTTAATTTTTCCCTTCGTTTATTAATCAGATGATTCTTGATAACTGCTATTTATATGTCGTGCTTGTGCAGTTGTGCGTCTATATTTGTGATAATGTATAAAAATAACGCATATAAACGTTATATAAATAATTATATAAGCTTATACGCTTGTGCGCGTGGAAAATACATAATAGATTTTTTCCTCTAAAAGAAAAATATTAATAATAAAGTTTAATCACCTGAAAATGAAAGATTTCTTATAAATTAAATTTTTTTAATGAAATTACACATTACGATTACAAGAATCTTATTTTTTGTCAGGGTGTCTATTCTCTAGAAAAATCAGACAAACTGGGAATTATCACAGAGTTTTTTCATCTTGAAAATCCGGAAATTCTCAAGGAATTTTTTCAAAAATAGTGTTTTTCATAATTTAACTATTATTTTAAAAAACATATATATAACATATCTATGTAATATTTAAGTTTTTTATTAAAATCTCATGTTATTTTATTTAAGTTTTATATAAATTCCATAGAAAATTTTTAAATAACATTTAAATAAGTTAGTACACTTTTAAACGTTTGTAATATTTTTTGTTTCATATTTTTTTTTAGATTCTTGCATACATCTTTAACATTTAAATATAATGATATATTGCACTTTGTTATATTGTTACTTAATTAATTTTACAATTAATAAATCAAATTTTAAAGATTGCAAGAATTTCTTGATAAATTTCTTTGCAATCGTATGAACAGAAAGCATTAGAAAGTACTATACAATAAAGAAACTTTACTTTAAAAAGCTGCTTCTACAAATGATCTTATTTTACCTAGAATTCTAAACAAAAATACGTATAAGATCGGGGAATTCTCAGAAAATGTTTCGTAAGATTTGCATAGACACCCTATTTCTTTAAATTCAAGTGCACTTTCTTTTTGTACAATTTTAATTCCGAATTTTTTATTCCGTAAAATATTTAGCGTATCAAATTTATTATAAAAGTCGGCGACATTTTGCAATTTTCCCTCGAGAAAAATTGGCTGAAAATTCGTTAAAGAACTCGGCATTAAACTTAAGATTGGAATTTCCAAGAGGGTACGTCTCCCCTTTCTTCTCCCCCCGACATAAATCCCACCCTACAAACGCGCTCTCGTGAAGTCTTTATCGTCTAGATCGTAGCTTAATGCCAGACTCTCCGCGGAAGAATCGGGTCGGCGACCCGAATGTCTCTCCGCCATCTTTTTCGGTCCACGACGCAAATTCGCCCCGGCGGCGATTGTTATCGTTTAACACTCTGTGAGTCCGGTGCGCGGATCCATTCTCTAAAACCATCTCTCCTTGTCTTTGAAAAGCGACGCCGCTATTAAGTTGCCCCGCGAACCGGAGAGAGAGAGAGATACCCGGGAGATTTCGGGAAGCAAAACCGCGAAGCGGAACCGCCGGATTCCGACAGATTGAATATTCTATATTTCAACAAACAAACAACAAGTTTTCCTTTATGAGAGTACCTCGATATATATATATATATATATATTTTCTATGCATTCGATATATATATATATATATATATATATATATATATATAATATAATATAATATATATATATATATATATATATATATATATGAGAGTACCTCGATATATATATATATATATATATATATATATATATTCCATATATATATATATATATATGGAAATATTCCATATATATATATATATATATATGGAAATATTCCATATATATATATATATATTGAGGTACTCTCATATATATACATATATTATATATTATATATATATATGGAATATTTCCATATATATATATATATGGAATATTTCGCCCCCGACAATCCAGACAAATCACTGGACGCACTTAAGTCTCCATCCGCGAGGGGGCGCTTCCTAGGAGAATTTGCGGGCGGAAAGAAGTAATATCATTCAAAAGCGCGCGGCGGAAGTTATTCCTTGATGCGAAAGTTTCTCCATTTTACATCGGCCTGGAATAGTTTCGGGAGCATGAAAATGTTAGTTTGCGCGCGGGGGCGAAACTCCATCCCCGACAATAACTTTTCCAATTATTATCAGATCGCAAATGGACACCCCTTTGTGTTTTTCTCTCCGAGAAAGAGAGAGAACTCGGGGTAACTTAAATTGTAGCGTATATATACGCGGGAGAGGGAGGATTCCGTCCGGCAGTAAACCTTCGTCGACGCGGTTTATGTGAGACGTCCGTGCGCGTGGAACGCAATTGTGTCACTCAACGCGAACAGATTGTACCTTAACGTTATTTGGAATCCATCCCCGATCCGCACCTGTGAGAGAGATACACTTTCTACTTCTCATCGATTTCTTATCTCGGTGATTTTAAATCAGGGAAGAAAATGAAACTTGGTGAATATTTTTCAATAATAAAAAGGATTTTTAATAATATTTAAAAAAATAAACAACGTCAAGGTGTCTGAATGATTATTTATGATTATTTATTAATATAAAAAAATAAACGTACAATATATATAGAAAATTTTTTTAATTATAAAAAATAAAAATTTAAATTTTTAGATTATTCTTTGCCGAAAATTGAAAGTCTTTAAGTCTCTTTAAATAAGGGAAAGTGAAAATAAATTTTTTATTTTTTCTTAAATATTCTGGACAAGTTAAAAAAATTTCTATTAATAAAAAATGATACTAATATTTTTATATAGTTTCTACAAAAATAATAAATAATTCCTCTTATTATATACGAATGATCAAATATTTTTACAAGTTTTTATACTTATTTTATTTATTTTTTCTTTAAATTGTTGGATTTTTTTTGTTCGCGTTTTATTAAATTATGTTAATTATTTTTGTAAACTAATATTAAATGAACGATAGTTATATTATACTTTTGAAATGAATGCATTTTATCATTTTTTAATTATCTTTGTTATTGAGTAGCATAATGAAATTTTATAGATAATATTTAAAATAAAGGTTTAATAAATTATACATATGTATGCGTATGCGTACGCGTATTTTTTTCTCTCTGAATAATATTTCTGATAATTTTTTGTTAATTATTATTTGAATCAATAATTTGAGTTATTGCATTTCAGACATTTTCCTATGCATTTATATCTAGCATGCTCATGGAAAATAAAAATTTAATTATTATTTTATTTAAAAATGTCACATTGTTTGAATCATTATTTTCAATAGTCTGCATTCAACATACGTCCATCGTTATATTTTATCTCATATTCTTTAATCCTTATTTCTAACGTACGCATGACTTCATTGTTGAGTAATAAAGATTTTAAGTAAAAAGGGATGTTAAAAATTAAGAATGTTGAAAAAATCACTGATTTGAATGAAGCATGAAAAAATATTCCTCTATTCTAAGTTTCAATTCTTTTATTCGATTTTGCAGCACTCGGTATATTTTTTTTAACAACAGCAATATTTCAGAGGTCGTAGCTTTAAGCCATATTTTATTTTAACGTCACACTGTTTGAATAATTATTTTCAATAGCCTGCATTCAATATACGTCCACCATAGTGTTATCTCATATTTTTTAATCCTTGCTAAACACACCCGTGACGTTATCCTTGAATAATAAGAATGTTAAAAAAGAGATGCTAAAATTAAAATTAAATTTATCTGACTTGGATAAAGGACGAAATATATTTTTTTACAAGTTTCGACTTTTTTATTTGATTTCGCAACACTTGCTATATAAAAGAATACTTTAGAGATCGCAGGCTTAAAATATATTTTGTTCACAGTTTAAAAAGGGGTGCTAAAATTAAAATTAAATATACTTGACTTGAATAAAGCACGAAATATATTTTTTTTCAAGTTTCGACTCTTTTATTTGATTTCGCAACACTTGCTATATAAAAGAATATTTTAGAGATCGCAGGCTTAAAATATATTTTGTTCACAATTTAAAAAGGGGTGCTAAAATTAAAATTAAATCTACCTGACTTGAATAAAGAACGAAATATATTTTTTCCAAGTTTCGACTCTTTTATTTGATTTCGCAACACTTGCTATATAAAAGAATACTTTAGAGATCGCAGGCTTAAAATATATTTTGTTCACAATTTAAAAAGGAGTGTTAAAATTAAAATTAAATCTACTTGACTTGAATAAAGCACAAAATATATTTCTATTTCAAGTTTCGACTTTTTTATTTGATTTTGCAATATTTGCTGCATAAAAAAAAGATATTTTAGAGATCGCAGGCTTAAAATATATTTTGTTCACAATTTAAAAAGGGGTGCTAAAATCAAAATTAAATCTACTTGACTTGAATAAAGAACGAAATATATTTTTTTTCAAGTTTCGACTTTTTTATTTGATTTCGCAACACTTGCTATATAAAAGAATACTTTAGAGATCGCAGGCTTAAAATATATTTTGTTCACAATTTAAAAAGGGGTGCTAAAATTAAAATTAAATCTACCTGACTTGAATAAAGGACGAAATATATTTTTTTCCAAGTTTCGACTCTTTTATTTGATTTCGCAACACTTGCTATATAAAAGAATATTTTAGAGATCGCGGGCTTAAAATATATTTTTTTCACAATTTATAACACCTTTTTCGATCGTTTCGGAAGTCAATGGCGGCTGTAAACGCCAAAAGGCTGCGAAATAGGCCCTCTTTCCTCGGGAATCTTGGAGCGTGAACCGACGACGGGATGAGAGAGACAGAGAGAGAGAGAGGCGTGAATAATCCGCAAAACAAAGCGCTCAAAGAGCGGAAAATGAAATTATATCCTTGCGCGCGACCGGCGTTTCACTTCGTCGAGGGCGAGCATGATGAGAGTGCACGAGGAGAAGAGAGGAGAGAAGAAGGCCGGCGGATTTCCTGCAAGCCGTTACGAGTCAATTTGCAGGTCCGGACGTTTTGCTCTCGCTCTCTTCCGAGACTCTTCCACGGCGATTGTTTTTAAGCGGAAAAACAGAGAGAAAGAGAGAGACGAGCGAATCGAACTCGTATTGGCGATTCGCGACGGAACTTTCCGGCAAACGAGGACAATGGCCATTCCGGCTTCCGTCCAGAAGTAATGAAATGGACCGGGGAACGCTAGCGCAAAGAGAGCGAGACAGAGAGAGAGAGAGAGACAGTCTTGAGGCGGAATTCCTCCGGGTGAATGGAAATCCTCCCGTGTGTTTACAAACAAGTGAAACTGGTTCCGAAGGGAGCGCTTATGCGAGCGAACACGCCCTATCCTACGGGCTATGCGACCGTGCGAAAGGACCTTCGGGCCGATGGGTGGAACAAAGCGCGGCGCTATCCTTTGTTTCAACCATTCAGCCCAGGGGAAGATATATAACGCGAGTGTGTTAATTAAGACCGACCGACCGATGGCGGGATATATACAGGGTGTCTGACATAAGATGTCACACCGAAAGTATATAAGCAGATCTTGTTATTTGGAAACAGTTTTTTTTCGGCAAAAATATTCAGGCATCAATCATTTACAAGCGATTGAAGATAAAGGGTTTTTTGCGAACTATAAGATATTAACAAAACTGTATATTCTCCAATTATTTTCAAATAGAGTTTGCTTTAATAGAATTTTAATTTAAGGTTTAGTTATGAAGGTATATGATGGCAAAAATTGGGAACATGCAAAAAATAATGGTCTTCCTCGACATTGTTGCTGAGGAAACATCGTCCAAAAATATACAGATCTTGTTATTTGGAGATAATTTTTCCTCGGCAAAAATATTTAGGCATCAATAATTTTCGAGTTACAAGCGATTGAAAATAAAGGGTTTTTTGCAAACTATAAGATATTAACAAAACTGTATATTTTCCAATTAATTTCAAATAGAGTTTGCTTTAATAGAATTTTAACTTAAGGTTTAGTTATGAAGGTACATGATGGCAAAAATTGGGAACATGCCAAAAATAATGGTTTTCCTCGACATTGTTGCTGAGGAAACATCGTCCAAAAATATACAGATCTTGTTATTTGGAGATAATTTTTCCTCGGCAAAAATATTCAGGCATCAATAATTTTCGAGTTACAAGCGATTGAAAATAAAGGGTTTTTTGCAAACTATAAGATATTAACAAAACCACATTCTCCAATTAATTCCAGGTAGAGGTTGCTTAAATAGAATTTTGACTTAATATTTAGTTATGAAGGTACATGATGGCAAAAATTGGGAACATGCCAAAAATAATGGTCTTCCTCGACATTTTTGTTGAGGAAAAATCGTCCGAAAATATACAAGTAGATCTTCGGAAACTATTTGAAAACCGTTTTTCCTCGGCAAAAATATTCAGGCATCAATAATTTTCGAGTTACAAGCGATTGAAAATAAAGGGTTTTTTGCAAACTATAAGATATTAACAAAACCACATTCTCCAATTAATTCCAGGTAGAGGTTGCTTAAATAGAATTTTAATTTAAGGTAAAATAATGGTCTTCCTCGACATTTTTGTTGAGGAAAAATCGTCCGAAAATATACAAGTAGATCTTCGGAAACTATTTGAAAACCGTTTTTCCTCGGCAAAAATATTCAGGCATCAATAATTTTCGAGTTACAAGCGATTGAAAATAAAGGGTTTTTTGCAAACTATAAGATATTAACAAAACCACATTCTCCAATTAATTCCAGGTAGAGTTTACTTTAATAAAATTTTAATTTAAGGTTTAGTTATAAAGGTATGATGACAAAAATTGGGAACATGCAAAAAATGATGGCATCCCTCGACATTTTTGCTGAGAAAAAATCCAAATAACGAGATCTACTTGTATATTTTCGGTGTGACATTTTATGTCAGACACCCTGTATATGTATACGTATATAAGGCGCTGAAGAAATATCGGGCGAAAATCTAGACTTTTTGCGAGCAACCTCGCTCGTCATAAATGCCCGGTACATATATTCTTATCCACCGTGTCCATCGGTGCTAAAAGAAGTCTATCTTTTTTCTTTCTCTCTCTCTCTCTCTTGAATCAGATTTCTCACAGAGCGATCTTTCCGCGAGTTATTACGCCCCAGATATCTCTCTGTCGATTAATCGTTCTGCTTTTATTCGATTCCGCTCTGCGGATAGAGAAAGAGAGGTTTCGAGGGAATATACCCCATATTCTGCGAAATTAAGGTTTTCTCCATGTTCTTGCTCATGCTGCTGATTAATGCGTATGAATCATAGACTTCCGTGAGATAATTCGTACATTTTCAACTTCTGGTTAGGTTTACGTAAATTATATACTTACTTCGCGGTTTCTTTATCGAATGCAATTAGGTTAACCCTTTTTTAGTTAATAAAGAAAAGGATTTTTAATTTTTAAGACTTCTCGTTTCCTGTATATTCTACTTCGAGTCGATATTATAATGAATATATGTGTATCAGCATTATATAAATTGTCAAAGGCAAAAATCTGAATTGTATCTCTAGAACATTGTTTAATACATATATTTATTATAATTTTTTATATATTTATATTATTTATTTTATTATATTAATATACATTTAATATATTTAATATATTTAATATATTTACCATATATATTATATATATATATATATATATATATATATATATATATATTTAATATATATTTTTAGTATATATATTTTTAATAGGGAAATGTGATAGGGATGCAATACATGATTTTTGACAAAAATTTCGTACATTCTAAATTCAGAGTTCCATTATCAGTTTGCCTCCATGATTCTAATAACGCGATCCGGCCACATTTCGCCAGTTATTTACCGAATGTAATTAACTTTCAGATTAACTTTTAATTGATTAATAATAAGATTTTAGAAGAGCATCTCATTTTCTGTATATTCCACATCGAGAATCGATATTATAATACATATTCGCGTCACTTATAAGAAAAAATTTGCATTGTATTTAGAGAACATTTCTTAAATATACACATATATGGTATTATATATTAATAAATATTATATAAATTTATATAATTTATAATACATAATTAGTATATTATATAATTAATAATAATAAATATTAATATAAACGTCATATTAATTATATTAAATATAAATATCATATTTATCATATTAATAATATTAATAATAATATATATAGGTATTTATTATATATTTTCAAAATATAACATATATTCATTATATATTTTCAATATAGATTTTTTAATAAAGAGATGTGATAGAACTAGGCTATATGATTTTTGGTCGAGAAAATTCCATACATTCCGAATTCAAAGCCTACCTACCATACCGGTTCGATTCTAATAACACGTTCGCGATCCGATCGCGCGACGCATACCGGGAAATATTCGCGAATTAAAATACGGGGGCGCGGATATCTCTCGCTCTAAATATCCAAAGGACAACGTGCCTCTACATCGTCGCGCGGTCGCGATTATTAACCGAATCGCGCGATTCGACAATTGAACCAGCACCGTCGGTGCATCATAGGTGCATCCGCGAGAGAGATCGGTACCGTTATTATCCCCGACAGGATTATTCTACAAAATTCACGCGCGGCCCGCGTTATTATCCGCGCGCTGTTATTATACGCGACGGACGTATAATATACTGTTCGTGTGCACGTATATATGTATATCCATACCTGGCGAAGAGAGGATCGGATCGGATCGGTCGAATTAATAACGGACTCCTCTTCAATAGGAGGGAGACCTCGCCATTATTCCCCGGGTTCTTTCGCGGAGCCGCGTATTTTCCGGCGAAACTTTCGGCTCGGAATATTCAGAGAGCCGCTTCGAAATTCGCCCCGTCCTCCTGCAGGATTTTAAGGAGCGATCCTGAGGGAAGAAACTTTCTTCGGAGAATCGCTCGCCTTTCTCTCTCTCGTATCCGCGCTCTCGCTTCATTAAAATTGAAGGTTGTTCTCGCAGTCTCGAGTCGAAAGTGTCTTTCTTCGAGAAAGCTCGTTCGCGGAAAGCTCGTTCGAGGCTTTTCCTCGTGTGTATTTCAAACCAGGTCGATTTACCTCGCAAGCATGGGCGTCCGCAGGATTTTTTCCAAAAGGGGGCACGATTAAAATTTTTTTATTTCTTCATTTTTTTGTTATTTTTATTTTTTTATATTAAATATACAAATAAATTACAGTGTTTATTCAAAAGGAAAGCAAACGCTTAATTTTTTTACTGATTGCAATAGGAGGGCAAAAAAGTGCATTTGCCCCCTTCTTCATTTTTTTTGTTATTTTCATTTGTTTTATATTAAATGATCAAATAAATTACAATGTTTATTCAAAAGGAGAGCAAATGCTTAATTCTGTTACTGATCGCTATAGGGGGGCAAAAAAGTGCCTTTGCCCCCTTCTTAATTTTTTTTCTTCGTTTTTTTTTTTGTTATTTTTATTTTCTTTATATTAAATGATCAAATAAATTAGTGTTATTCAAATGGAGAGCAAATGCTTAATTCTGTTACTGATCGCTATAGGGGGCAAAAAGGTGCATTTGCCCCCCTATTGCAATCAATAAAAAAATTAAGCATTTGCTCTCCAAATAAATTCCAGTGTTTATTCAAAAGGAGAGCAAATGCTTAATTTTTTTACTGATTGCTATAGGGGGGCATAAGGTTGCATTTGCCCCCCTTCCCCCCTATTGCAATCAGTAAAAAAATTAAGTATTCGCTCTCTTTTTGAATAAACACTGGAATTTATATTTGCATATTAAATATTTAAAAAAATAAAAAAAAATGAAGAAAATAAACAAATAAAAAAGGGGAGCAAATGCACTTTTTTGCCCCCCCCCCCCCCGTAAAAAAGGGAAGAGAAAGAGCGAGCAAAAAGAGAAAAATGCGTTTCGACTTTTAGCTCCTTCCCTCTCTCTCGAAGCGATCGCGCGCGACTAAAAAATAATTAATACGTAAAGGGGGGCAGAGGGGGGCTTCTCTGAGAAGTGACAATGAATTGCGATGTGACTATATTTATTTCTTTGAGCGTTTAATTAAACTCGCGCGGACGTAAGTAAATTTCTCTTATTTCACCCCCTCGCGCGCGAGACGGGGGAAAGAGAGGGGGATTCCGTGCTTCGATCCTCCCCCTCGACTGCGCCGGAAGCCAGGCAGGCGGAAACAACCCTTCCTCTCTCGTGTCGAGCACGGTATTGCCTAGACACGACTATATATACATACATACATACATATATATATATATATATATATATATATATATATATATATACAAGCCTGTACATCTCAGTTTTGATGTTTGCTGTGTCTTACACGTTCCCTCATCTAGAAAAGAAATTAACCCCCCACGTGTTTCCGAAGTTCTATATCGCAATATGTAATTAAGGTTCTCTCTCTCTCTCTCTCTCTCTCTCTTACAATTTCATATAATTACGAGGCTAATATAATATTTGAGTTGTAAATCGAGTTTAAAATTATTAATGAAAATTAGTCGTGAGTCCAATGAGAGATAAATTATTTAAAACACGAGTTTCTAATATGAGATACTTTGGCTCCCTCTCCCGGACGAAGAAGACAACTGAATCATACCTGAAGAGAGACGCCGGGATTTTTTCTTCCTAAAAAAAAAAAAGGGGGGAAAGATTTTTCCGCCCTTTGTGTCGTCGCTCGACATGCTCGCCGAAGCGTGACGTAGCTTCGAGCTAGCAAAATTTCAAAACGGCGGACATTTCCGCCCGTGACACCGGCGCAAATGCGCGGCATCGGTTTTTCTCGCGCGCGCGTCCCCCCTCGACCCCCCCTTCACCCCCCCGCGCGGAAGGAATCTCATCCCTTCCCGCGTCTGATGCGGCGGCGACGGCAAAAAGGAAATGCATTTTGACACGGAGCACAACCAAGCGGAAGTTTAAATGCATTTCTAAAACCGCGCGCGAAACTTTCAGCGTCGTCGTTCTTTCTTTCGCGTCGTGGGAAAAATTAAAAAAAAAAAATAAATAAATAAATAAATATATAACTTGTTAAAACTATCTCGGCGGCAGCCGGGAAAAAGTTTGCGATCTTTTGTATTCAGGTGTACTCCCCCGAGAGACCATAGAATGCTTCTCGCGAGATGCAGAGAGAGAGAGAGAAAGATACTGTGACTATCTAATTCTCCACTTATCCTTATTATGCATCGGTCTTTTAGTTTTTCATCTCCTGCACTTTTTCCGACATTCTTCTTTCATTGTATTAAAAAATTCATATAATTATCCTCGTGTCGCTCGTCTGAATACTTTTGTACGAAATTCTTGTAATAAATTTTTATTGCATAATGTGATGAAAAAAAATTTCCTGTGAAATAATTATTTTTGAATCTTGTGTGTTTCAGATGTGTGAACCATTCCCAAAAGTATTATTGAATCGCGTTACGTAAGGAGTGACCGGAAATCGCAACGAGGAAAGGTGAGCCGTCATCACATTTTAATTAGACAACTTTTAATATAAATATCAGAGAGGAAAGAGTGATTGGAAATATATATGTATATTTCGTGAATACTGATCGCACAGTAATAATAATCAGCTTTGGCACTGTAATCGTACTCCATCTGTGTAAACAAAACCTATACATAATGCAGTATATTTCCCGAACGATTATAGATAACGATTGATCGTTCGCTTATTGAAACTCATTACAATAATAAACCGCTCTTATTATCATTTGGATTTATTAACGCAATATATTATTGTTAATGAATAATTCTTTCTGCGTGATCAATAATTGCATCGCATCGCATATTGCGCGCGACGGTAAACACGAAATGCATTTCAATTATTCATCTAAAACGCATCTTGCATCTAACGCGTAATTAAGCCTGGAGTGGTCGCGCGATATTATTGCACAAATCTGCATTTTTTTTTCTTATACGCTAACAGGAGGTCTACTTTTTGGAAGTCAGGGATTTTTTACCTTGAAAAAGCCGGGAATTCTCCTGGAATTTTATTGGCGCTTGGGGAATTTTTTCAAAAATGTCTTTGATAAGTTTATTCACATATTACAAGCGATCGATAATCCGCTAATTAGTCAATTTAGCAATCATATACATATATATACATCGTATGTGTATGTTAAAAAAATTTAATTTTTTTGTGTTCTGTAAGATATATTTATTTTTTAGAATAGAAGAAAATGCATTTATTATTAAACTAAATAGGCTGTTTTTAGTTTTTAAAGAACTTAAAATTAATTTTCTTTTACAGCCTTGCATCGAATATTTTTGATAGCCCAACATATTTTTGCAAATTTATTTTTTTTTAAATTGTTTAATCTTATGTGATTTTATTGACAATCTCTGTTTAGCAAGGCATCAATCTTATGATTTTCATAGAAAATTGTTCAATATTTTGATAATATTTAAATAAATTAATACTCGTTAGGGACGTTTGTTAATAAATTATTTTTTGATAAGAATATTAGATAAATTATTTTTTATTTTATATTTTTGCATATTTATATCTTCAGCGTATAAAGAGATATTTTGCATTTTATTATCATTCAAATTAATTTCATGATTAAATTAATATTGCTAGAAAGAGTGTATTCGTGATAACTGTTTTTGCAATCGTACGAATAGGAAATTTTAGAAAGAAAATTATTTAAAAAATCTGCATCTATAAATTTTTTTATTTTACATAAATTTGTAACAAAAATACCTGAAAACTCGAACAATTATCAGAAATTTTTTTGACAAGGTTTGAGTAGACATCCTGTGTTAAATATTTTTAAAATCTCAGTTCAATTAATACATGTATTTAAATAATATGTTTTTATATTTTAATTCGTCGTTTAAAAATGATGACACATGTCATCTATCTCTAACGTTTAACATCGCGACTACTCTAGGTTTAATAAAAGATCACTTTTTACACACTTAATCACGTAATTTTCTGTTTCTTTTTCTCTGTTTCAGGACTCCTGACTGTCGCGACTTTTCTCTCTCTACTTATTATCAGAAGCATTTCTTACTATTGCAATTGTACCCGTAACCACGGTGTCCGAATAAAATAAGCGGTTATTCGTATTTTTGAGAATCGTGATAGCTTCGTAGTGTGCGAATGTAATTATAGCGCGAGAAACCGAAAAAAAAAAAAAAATAAAAAGGTAAAAACCTTGAAGCATACTACCGTGTAACTCGTATTGCAACGAAACGTAACGTTTTTTCCTCTTTCTAACTCGAGACGATATAGAGTTTAATCGATGATCGATTTATTATAAAAGTTCTTCGAGATATATTTAAAAAAAGTTCTCTTGTTTCAATCGAAAAAAAAAGAGATCGATGTACATATAGCGAGAGTTTTGTATATTTGTAAAATAGATAGGGCATTTTATTATTATTATATATATATATATATATAAATATATAAATATAAATATATACATAAACACAATAAAGTTATTTATATATATTTTAATCAACAAAAAGCAAGCGTACTTCTTTCTCTCATCCTGGCACTCTCCGGCGCGATAATTCGCCGTCTCTCTTCGTTCAAGCAAACGACAGGACCGACCCTGAAGAAGACACGCTTGAATCCTAAAATTTCTATCTCATCAGCCGCTGCGTTGTTGTATAATGTAATAATCCGTTCTGTACAGAGTTGCGAGACACCATTTTATTAATAGTCGTTAATAGTATTGTATCGGATGGAAAAAAGTATCCCTGACAAATTCGGAAAGTATAAATTTTATGAAAAAATGTTTCAAATAAAAGTTGTAGAATTTAAAAAGCTCTATTTATTAATCTTATCCATTTGATCTTGGGTGGCGTTTTTTCAAAGTCAACTCAATTTTTTAAATACTCTAAGTGTTTCGTGTAAATAGATTCGTTGTCACATTCTGTTTATGAAAAATTATCGGAGTTAAGGTTTGTTCTGTTTTACCGACTTTAAGTTAGGTTAGGTTCACTTTTTATTGCATATACAGATTGAAAAATCCTCCACAATGAAAGTACTGATAATAATGATCGGGGAGCGCTGTAAAAAAACAATAAAAGTTTAAAAATTAGTTTCTTTATCGGCCTCTTGCATCAGCTCATAACAATACTTATTTAATACAAAAATTCTGCAGTTTATTTGTGCACAAAATATGGCGCTCCCAATAGAGATGACATGAAAGAATAGCGCTCCCCATTCATTATTATCAGTACTTTCATTGTGGAGGATTTTTCAAACTGTATATTCACTGTATAAAAAGTGAACCTTAAAGGGATCCTTCACGATTATCTGTTTTATCGACACAGTCGTATATTTTCGTACTTCTAGGATTTCTCTGCATTAATTTGTCAGAATATAAAATGCTTCTCTACAATTACAATACATGCATCAATAATCCCAGGGAATCTCGATTTTATATTATAAAAAATATGAAATAACGGTTTTCCTTACTTATTTTCATCTCGATATGACATCTCGAATTGCAGACGAACTGTCAACCTCATCATAATATATGCTTTATATAAACCATATACATTTTGTACAAATAAAAAAGCACATTCCCTGGAATTAGAGAACACGAAAGAAAGCACTGTAATCCTCTAAATCTGGATTAGAAGTCTAATAAAAATGTGTAATTAGAAATACGATTCGTACGTATGTGTGCCTGCGTTGTGCATATGTTTTGGATATTAGTGCTGTTATTTCGTCGGAGCTCGTTTTGCTGAAGGATCCCCTTAAACAGCCAGAAATTGAATCGTAAGAAATGTTTTTTATTTTAGTCTCGCGTATGTATTCAGTAGTTCTATTAAAAAAAAAATCGAGTTGACCTTGAAACACGCCACCCAAGGTCAAACTATTAAGACTAATAAATAGATCTTTTTAAACCCTGCAAATCCTTTTCTTTAAAACATTTATATTTTCCGAATCATTCAGGAGTACCGATCTTTTTTTCCACCAGCCGCCAGATCCTCCGTATTTCGCATTCCCCCGTGACACAAATATCGAATTTTTTTTTCCCCCCGAGAAAAAAATACTCTCCGGAGGCTGGACACGCGAAGTCGACACGAGGCGCGGCGCCAGAAGCATTAAATATTATTACCGAGTATCTCTCCGGCGTGTTGCATTTGTTGCCGCCGATTTGGTGCGCGTCGATAATTAATAGGGATACTCGACGTAGCGCGACGTCGAATAATATGTGTGTGCGCATTGTAACAATAACGAGAGAGAGTACGAGAGGCATATATTATATCGCGGATGGGTTAATTAGTACAAATTACTGCGGTATCAATTCTCTTGCCTGCACGAGCACAAGTGGCGTATATATGTATATATAGTATCTCTCTTTCTCTTTCTATCTCTATCTCTCTCTCTCTCTCTCTTTCTCTCTCGCGGGCGCAAATTAATAATGCCAATTGGATCGCGTCTTGCGATGGGGAAAAAGAGAAAGAGAGGGAGAAGAGCACACCGATTGAAAAATCGAAACCACATGTATGTAAATATTACTTTTCTCTGCTGTATCTCCCGATGTGTTGTGTACTATAATTGTATTAAAATGCAACCGATGTTTTTCCTTTGTAAATGTCGCTCCCTGCGATCGGGCGGCGGCAATTAACGGTGATTACTTGCGTTTCGCAATAAAAAGGCTGAAGTGACTTACAATGGCGTCTTTGAATGACTTACCCAGAATAGAGTGCCTTACTATCGAGAGGAGGAATTTTTATCCCTTTTTCCCCCTTGATTCATTTGTCAAACGAGATACCAATATCGTCGATTCCTATAACTGTAGTTACTCGATCTTTGGTCTTTAACAAGGTAGCAAATAATAAAATCTCGTTCACGTTTATCGCTCGAATCGTTTTATTAATTTTTCATATATTATTAACTGTAAAATGTCAAAGCTGGTGACCCAAATGAATGAATAAGAACTCGTTTATTTACCGATTGAAATCGTTCTATTATATATTATTAAATTGTTGAGAAATGTCAGAGGGACACAAAAAATGGATCGATATGTAAATGGATTAACATTCCTCCGAAAGAGCGTTTTTCCTTTGACTTGAATATCGCACTTTTGTACGTAATACGGGAGAGGAATTTCTATTACGGGACCGTTCTCGCACACACAAACACACATGGATCAGTTAGCTTCTTTTGTAATTATTCGGTCCAAACGGAAAGCTGCGGTGTCGAGGAGTGTACATGGCAGCGTAATAACGTCCCAAGAAGAAACTTAATATCTTTAATCGCCCTGTTATCGACAGCTTCAACCAGCACCGAGTATTCTGTTTCTCTTTTTTTTTTTTTTTTTTTTTTTTGATACCCTTAAGGCATCTGCAGTGCATGCGACACGTGGGAAAGCCACGCAATTACATCCTCTGATCGAAATAATCGAGAATCGCATTTTCATTACTCGCGACGCGAGATCTGTAAATTGATATAAAATCGTGAAATATTTCTGCGAGATAAATTAAGCGCAGTTCTTCGACAAAGGAACCTTTTTTATATAAAAAAATCTGGAAATATTGTCTTTTCTCATACGAATGATAATAATAAGTTTTAAAATATAAAAAAGTAAAACTTGTCTCTCGACCGTACTGGCAAATATTATTTATTGAATCACAACGTTTCGATCCTTCTTTGAGTCCTTATCAAGTGATTTGTGAAAATAAAAATAAAATTATAATTTTAAGATGTCAGAAACAAATATAGTGTCAGTCTCTCATAACTCGTCTAAGAGTCTTGACGTGTTGTCAAACCGACACTATATTTGTTCTTGACATTTTAAAATTATAATTTTATTTTTATTTTCACAAATCACTTGATAAGGACTCAAAGAAGGGTCAAAACGTTGTAATTTAATAAATAATATTTGCCAGTACGGTCGAGAGAAGTGTTTTACTTTTTTAAATTCTGTCTGGCGATTCTCAAATATCTACGTTTTTATATTTTAAAATATAGTTTCTCATGTAATTTTTTATCATAAATAATGCCAAATTTTTGTGAATTATCAATTATTAAATGATTATTAAGTAACGAGGAGTGAATTACTAAAACATTTTTTTTTTTACATTTGTAACCAGGAATTTCCTTTTTCTTATTCTTATACTTTTCCTAGTCAGTTTTTAAAAATACTAGAAAATAAAAATGTTTTCCTTCTTTTCAAAGAACTAAATTTGCTTAATTAAGCATAAAATGTAAATAATCGTAATGGTGATATATAAAGTTATAATGGAGATATAAACGAACGTAAGTTAGGAAAAAGAAATTGAGAGGAACAATTTTCATTCATAAAATCGCAAAATAATTTTGGAACATAACTTAAGCAAAATTCTTCAAAAAAAAAAAACATTTTTTTAAATAAAAATATTTAATTAAATTTCTAAAGATATTTTTTTCTCATACGAATATTTTAAAAACTGTAGTTTCTCGTGTAATTTTGACCAGAAATAACCGACATAAATAATTCTAACGCCGATATATATTATAGAGGAGCTAGAAACGAGCGTAGATCGGGAAAAAAAATTTGCTCGCGAAGACAAAGTGGGCGCGAGCACAATTCCCATTGTCGGTTTAAATAAAAAAGGTTAAAAATAAAAACTCGCGAATATCTTCCGCGAGATCGATCGCGGTACAATGGAGGGACACGACAGATCGCTTCTTGGTGCGGGCTCGCCTTTCGGGTCCCGATCACCCCCCGGCTACCACTTTTGGTTGCCATTTGTGTCATGCGATGGAGTGCACTGGTCCTGACAGCACTCCAGTCCCCCGCTTTCGGCTTTGTCCGTCGCTTTGCTCCGACAATGAGCGAGAGAGACCCGGCCTCGCGATATGAATGAACGAATCCTTCCCAGCCCCGCGTACTTTCATCCTCCCCCTCGGGCTGGAAGTGCTGCAGGTCCCCCATCACCCTCGTTCCCTCCCTCTGATTCCTGGCGTACCGGGAATACCGTGAGCCACTACTATAGCCAGTTCACTCTTATATTTCCTCCCAATAAAGTCAAACATTCTCGAGCATGGACCCCTGCTTCCGGAGGATCAATCGGCGGATTCGTCTATATCGATGCCTCGGACGCTTCTCAAGTGGGTACGTATGTCGCATCCGGAGGGCGAATTTCTCGACTAGGGCTCGTGATTCTAACCAATTAACCGATTTTGAATTAATCGATTAATCGATTTTAAATTAATCGATTTTGAATTAATTAATTAACCAATTTTGAATTAATTGATTTTAAATTAATCGATTAATCGATTTTGAATTAATCGATTAATCGATTTTAAATTAATCGATTTTGAATTAATTAATTAACCAATTTTGAATTAATTGATTTTAAATTAATCGATTTTGAATTAATCGATTAATCGATTTTAAATTAATCGATTAATGGATTTTGAATTAATCGATTAATCAATTTTAAATTAATCGATTATTCGATTTTAAATTAATCAATTAATCGATTTTGAATTAATTGATTAATTAATTAATAGATTGCAACGAAAAAAACGATTTAATAATCGTATTTACTATAATCATATACATTCGATTCTAATCGATTAATCGATTAATCGAATTAACCAATAATCACGAGATTCTCGACACTTGTATAGGAATTTAAAATTAATTTCTTGGAATAATTAAGCAACTTTATCGCGGTCTAATGTATGCGTATTATGAAATAGTAATGCAATCCGGAGATGATTTTTTGTACAAAAATGTTGTCAAAGCTTTTTTTTAATTATTTTTCTCGAAAGAACAAAGTCTGTTTGAAAAATATTTGTTCCGCATTTTCTGCATTTTTCTTTGTCACGAGGAATCTTCTTTTTGCCGATTAGGTATATTACGATTGGAATGCATTCTACACACATACACATGCATATATAAATAATGACAAATAAAAACTAATTTTTAGATCATTTTTATTATCTGATATTATTAATTAAAATATTTAAAATTTTAAAAAATGGTTTAAAATAATTATACATAATTTTAAATTGATTTAACTTTGAACAATTTTATATAATTTTAAATTGAAAAAATTACAAAAAATCGAATAAGGCGAAAATTTCTTTAAGGAACAATCGGTTCTAAAATCGTCAAAAATTAAATTTGAAATTAAACTTTGCAGAATATCGAAAATTCTTTTCAAATATAAAAATATATGTATATACTTTAATATTTCAACCGACTATTTCTTAGAGAAATGACTTGTTTATTGAATTTTTTTAAAATATTAAACGATGTGAAGACAATAATTTTGATATCATAGGAACTTTAATTTACCGCTGGAATATATATTCGAAGTACCAAAAACGGACGATTAGAGAAAATTGTGTTCGTATTAAACGTCATGGATATATCATCTCAAATTACACGTGATGTAGCGACACACGTTTTTGAAGATAAATATGTCAACCACGAAACACGATTGTACACGAATAAAAGCGACATTTTCGCGAAAGAGCACGCGAGAATCCGCGAAAATTGCAGATCTATTTATCGCCCCCTCCCCTGGGCCCCCTCTTCCCCAGTCCCCGATGGGACATTCTGCATCGAGCTCTCTAAAGTTTTTTTTTCAGATGCGTTTTAACGTTCACGTCAATTCTGTTATTCGCTCGATCCATTAGCGCATGCGATTTTCGCAATCGCGATATTTTCGTCGCCTTTGTTGCTCGCATCAACTTCACTCTCTCTCTTTCTCTATACCTATGTGCTATTTTCACAGATATTTCACAGTACACGGTTTTTATAGAACGAGAAAAGGACGAGGGGCAGAAAGGGATACAAACTGTATTAGCATTGTATAAAAATCGGGAAGGATGAGAATTCGAACGGAATTCATATGTAATAATTTATCTCGCAGGTGGCTGTTTGAAGGTGAATGAACCGTATATAGAAATCTATACATATTATCTTCCCCCTTTGAGAGAGACGAAGAGATCTGGGTCTCTTCTCTCCTACTCAATGTCAAAACTACCGCCATCGTTGTCCGACTGAGAGAGAGAGAGAATGGTGTATATACAGGGTGTATCTAAATAAGTGCGAAAAATTTTAGATGATTCTTTGTCGAAAATTAAAGGGGGGTTTCTTATATAAACATATATTTTTTCTAAAGAGAGAGATAAAAATTAAAAATTCAATTTTTTTTCTGAAATTTCAGACAAATTACAAAATAAAACTTGATGGATATTTTTACTAATAAAAGTGATATTTATTAATATTAAGAAAAAATTAAAATAAATGCGAAAAATTTTAGATGGTTAAAGGATTTCTTATATTCCTCCTTGAGAAGTTACACTTTTCTAAAGAGAAAGATAAAAATTAAATTTTTTCGCAAATTTCAGACAAAAAAATTAAACTTGGTGGATATTTTTCACTAATAAAAAGGATATTTATTAATATTAAAACAAAAATAAAGAAGTGTGAAAAATTTTAAATAATTCTTTGTCGAAAATTATGGGGGTTTCTTATATCCCTCTCTTAGAAGTTACACTTTTCTAAAGAGGAAGATAAAAATACAATTTTTTCGCAAATTTCAGACAAAAAAATTAAACTTGGTGGATATTTTTCACTAATAAAAAAGATATTTATTAATATTAAAATAAAAATAAAGAAGTGCGAAAAATTTTAGATGATTCTTTGTCGAAAATTATGGGGGTTTTTTATATCCCTCTCTTAGAAGTTACACTTTTCTAAAGAGGAAGATAAAAATAAAATTTTTTCTCAAATTTCAGACAAAAAAATGAAACTTGGTGGATATTTTTCACTAATAAAAAGAACATTTATTAATATAAAAAAAATAAAGTAAAATAAAAACTTTATAAAAACCTCCCTTAATTTGCGACAAGGAATCACCCCGAAACATGTCTCGCACTTATTTAAATACACCCTGTATACCTACATAGATATAACGAGATGGCCATTTTTTTCTTATTTCCGGCACGCACGACGTCGGCTGAGGAGACGCGACGTGAAAGTATATTCCATTTCCTCGAAAGTCGGCGAGATACAGGTCGTAGATACGGTTATACGAGAACATATCCCTCTCGTCTTCGCGTCCCCTGCTCGGCCTGATGTTCATTTAATGATAATATCGACTATCGCGACTACACCCTTCCTCCATCGCGATCCGGCGAGGTTAGGTCGAGGGAGTGGAAGAAACCGCCGATTTCTCGTCCTTCTTATTTTGCTCATCTCCTCGCGGTCCATTTCAGATGCATGATGAACGATCCTTCATTATCATTACGTCCGCGCGGATAACTCAATCTGATCGATCGTATACGTACGATCTTTTCGAGTGAGCGAGAGAGAAAGAGAGAGGAGCTGTTATTAACCGCTGACACAATAAGAAAGCGACTATAGCGACCTAGGCGACTTTACGGCTACTACGAAAAGTTGCGGCGAGACTAATTAAGACGAGAGAGGGCGGCTCGATCGCTGTATGCGGGTATATAAAAGAACGGCCGAGATTAATTGCTCAAGTTCCGCGCTCTCGCATGAAGCGTGGAGTCAGCAAAGAGCACACCCCCCCCTTCCATTCCCTTCCCCTCTTCCTCGCTGTCCGAGCGTGGTGCAATAATAGCTGGCGTAATGAATGCAGTCTGACAGAAAGTAACGAAGCTCGTCGTCGTCGCCGGCCACTTCTCTATTTCCACTTGTAACATGATGTGTTTTGTTCCTATCTGTTTTTTCTCTCTCTCTCTCTCCTGCTCTCTTTCTCTCTCTCTCTCTCTCTCTCTCTCTCTCTCTCTCTCTCTCTCTTTGTCTTTCTCTGGCTTTCTGTGTCCTCGTAAATTAATTAATTAATTTCTTCCTTTGTACCGGCATCTATACACATAACGAGAGATTACGAGTTTTCATTTTCACGTAATTCGAGCATTTTCTTCTCGATTTTCACGCAAAGGGAAAGATAAACTACGGTTCTTAATTTTCATAACCAGCGACAAAAAATTTTTGCATTGTTGAATAAAAGAGAATGTCATAGTAGGAGAATTCTTGTTTCGGCGACTAGAAAAATTATTGCTTTCTCTATTGCAATTTGACATTCAAATAATAAGTAAAAAGGCTCTGATATAAATACAAATTCGGATAATAAAATGGGCTAACAAGCACAAATTTTGGATGCAGCAAAATTATTTTTAAATTTTTCTATATATATTTTGAACGTTTCAGTTCTTCTTTTAGGCTATGTTCAAAATAAAATAGAAATAATAGGAGTATTTTTTTGCCGACTCTCTAGAAAAATTATTGCTTCGCTAGTAGACATTAAAATAATAACTTAAAAAGGTTCCGATATATATAAATGGAAATTCAAATAATAAAATCGGGTAGCAAGAATCATCAGACACAAATTTTAGATGCAGCAAAATTATTTTTAAATTTTCCTATATTTATTTGGAACGTTACAGTTTTTCTTTTGGACTGTCTTTGGATTAATCTTTGAAGAATCATTTGAAGAACTGTCCAAACAAAGGATTGAAAGGATTCAAAATTAATATATATATATATATATATATATATATATATATATATATATATTATTCTTCTATATATATATATAGAAGAAT
Source organism: Nylanderia fulva (assembly GCF_048542155.1). Taxonomy (NCBI): domain Eukaryota; kingdom Metazoa; phylum Arthropoda; class Insecta; order Hymenoptera; family Formicidae; genus Nylanderia; species Nylanderia fulva. The sequence goes on along the minus strand of NW_028190621.1, from coordinate 684,673 downwards.
TTAAAAATAATTTTGTTGCATCTAAAACCTGAGTTTGATTCTTGCTAGCTTTTTTATTTCAAAAAATATACAATTTTCCGGTGCAGGCAAAAGATATCAAAACCGACATGTTTTATTTTCGGATTCATTAAATAAAAGTTTGTAAAATTTCATTTCATTATTTTATATTATGAAAACCATCGAGCTAAATACCTCGATATTTTATTTAAAGAAACTGCTCTAATTTAATCAAGGAATTTCTATTAAGGTCGAATTCTCGAGATATTTTAATTTTAAAGGATATTCTTATAAAGCACTAAGAAAATATCTGCCAAGAGTAATTATAATATATATTTCTAGAGAATATAATTTTTTCTGGACATTGAAAACGATACATGTCACAGTCTTTGAATAAAATCGAGATCACAGTAAGTAAATTATATATTTTTTTAGCTACTAGAAAAATTACGAGAATTTAGTCAATATGACATCAAAAATTGATATTGTATATTGTATATTATATGTTAAATATTATATATTATATTATATATTATATATTATATATTATATTATATATTATATATCATATATTAAATATTATATATTATATTATATATTATATATCATATATTAAATATTATATATTATATATCATATATTATATATTATATATCAAATATTATATATTATATATCATATATCATATATTATATATCATATATCATATCATATATCATATATCATACATTATATATTATATATTATATATCATATATCATATATTATATATCATATATCATATCATATATCATATATCATACATTATATATTATATATTATATATAATATTTTGACTGTTCTCCTTGGGATGCGTTATGCCTAATATAGTAAAGCCAGAGTGATACGGTATCGAAATCATGAATGATGGTCCCTAGAATCCGGTGATGTGCACGAAATCGCGAATAATTATTTACGACAATCACTAGCGCAAACTGGCGCTTCATTGAGAAACAGAAGGGATGAAGGGGCTGAAGGGGAGGATGAGCACGGAATTGAATTATTTCGAAGGATTAATGCATACTCTCGTAGCGTCGTTACCGCTCGAGTTACCGTAGCTAGAGAGAACTGCAACGCCGATATATATATATATATATATATATATATATATGTGTGTGTATATATATATATATATATATATATATATGTGTATACATAGAGAGAGAGAGAGAGAGAGGGGCGTTTTGAGGCAAATTCGCGGAGAGTCTCTCGCGGAGAGATCTCCGGAGGTGGAATGTTTGACGTCCCGAGAGATCCAAGAAGCGCGAGAGAATGCGCACGCACTATAGCGCCTCACGTTCTCTCCTCTCGCAATCCGCTTGAGACGGCATAATGGAGAAGCCCGGACTGCATAAGGCGGCGGCTTAACGTAAGTAAAGCGATCGCGGGGCGAAAGAAAGTAACGACGATAATTGTCGTCGTGTTTTCTTTCACCGACTGCTGCGCAAAGTGCACACCGGGTGTTTGCGATCGAACGTAAATTTCTGGGAGAGAGAAGGGAGAACTATCCCCTTTTCGTGGAAAATTTAGAAAAATTATTTATTTCAATCAAAATGCAATCGACGTAAGATTAATTATATGATAAAAAAATTTTTTTAATATATAATATTATTATATAATATTATATATTTTATATTATATATTATATAATATATAATATAGAATATATAATATACAATATATAATATATAATATAGAATATATAATATACAATATATAATATATAATATAGAATATATAATATACAATATAGAATATATAATGTACAATATATAATATATAATATATAATATATAATATATATGTATAAAAGAATAACTATAATATATCTAATATAGTACATATAACATATATAAATGTCACAAATATAATAAAAACTACTGAAATAATAAAAATGTAATTGATATAATAAATATATGAGAAAAGTGTCATTTTTATTACATTACGTCCGGCTACTCGCGCGTGTTTCGCGGTGGGAAGAATATCAAAAAATAATTGAGTTCGTCGACTCTCTCTCTCTCTTTCTCTCAGCTTGTTACACTTGCAGTTTGTAGAGCTGGGAGTTGCCGGTAGTTGTCGACCGAGAATTGCCGCATAAAAGCAACAGTTTCGCGGGGACGAAAAAAAAGGAAAGAAAAGAAAGAAAGGCGTGGCACACCTTTCTCACGAGGGATGAGAGAGAGAGAGAGAGAAACAGAGAATGCGAACGGGGATATCAAGGAAGGGGAGAGTTCCGGCGGGGCCGGAATACCGAAAGTTTGTCACTTTGTCGACGGAGAAAAATACTTCCGTCAACGCCCGAGTACCCGCTTCTTAGTGTTCTCTTAACATTAATACTCTCGCGAATGCAATTAAGTCCTTGCTCCGCATGTAACTCGATCTTCTTCCTTTCCGAGGCGCACTTAAAATGTCCCGTTTCGTAATTTGATATATATATATATTTTTTTTTTTTAAATATTAATTATGTAAAACAAAGATAGTATATCTTATATCATATATAGTATATGTATAATATTAACTTTTTATCATTTCCTCCTATTTTCTAAAAAAAAGGTTGCGACACTTTACTTTCACTTCACTTTTATTTCATTCTTTTTAAACAAAGTTACAGCTAAAATTTGCCTATTTTGACAATTTTTTTATTCTTTAATTATTTTAAGAAGTGTATTTGTGATATTTTTTGATTATTTAAATCTAATTTGTGTGCTCGATAAAATCCCAATAAGTTTCATTAAATATATTAATGACTGATATATTCTTTAAAGGATTTCAAGAATAATATTCAAAGTTAATAAATTTGCTAATAATTTTCAATTTTCTTCTACATATGATTGATTTTAAAATACTTAATAATTTAAACACAAAAATTTGCAGCATCGATTCGTAACAATTCATAGCATCTCGATAATATGAGCCCATACTTTTTTTATGAGATACAATCAGCGTGTAAAACGGGAAAAACAGGTCGCACAATTTGCATTATTTTCTCCCGATTCGATTCAAGCTGTCAGTATTCGTAACGCGGGGACACATTATTGTGCGAGATATAATTGTTAACGTTACATAGAGGGCGCCGCGACACACAAGCTCATTAAATAATATTTTATATTCCGCACTATATGCGAGGCTCTTATCAATAGCGAGCGGTTAAAAAGTTACAATTGAATCACGGCAGTTTAAATTGGGACGTAGCGGCGGGTATAGCTGCGCGCAATGCACGCGAATGCAACGCGTGCGCCGTTTAACAATTTCCCGGCATTCTACCGGGCTATTGTTAACTTTTTACACGCGGTATTGCGCTATTGTTTAGCGAGTTTGGAATAGCGGTAAGTCATAAAACGAAACACTTCAGCGGGGCTTTCGTAAAACATTCGCGGCAACCGTTTTAAACGGCACGAACGATACGAGCGAGCTATTTCCACCGGTTTATGGAGTCTGTTGTAATTTCGATGTTGCTATAGATCATTTTATCTGAAGCTCTTAAGAGACATACACAGCGGTACACGGTTATCTTGGTGCACAGGTTTGAAAAGAATTCATCAATTGCAAAAATTGCAGAAAATATTAATTTAAAGGGTCACATAACCTCTCTTTGCATACAGTAGAAAAATTTGTGTTTTCTTGTTAGAATAGTCCCCATTAAAATTTTTGTGTTAAATATTAAACACATTTATATGTGTTAATTTAAACAGTGGTACACGCGATTATCTTGGTGCACAGGTTTGAAAAGAATTCATCAATTGCAAAAATTGCAGAAAATATTAATTTAAAGGGTCACATAACCTCTCTTTGCATACAGTAGAAAAATTTGTGTTTTCTTGTTAGAATAGTCGCCATTAAAATTTTTGTGTTAAATATTAAACACATTTATATGTGTTAATTTAAACAGTGGTACACGCGATTATCTTGGTGCACAGGTTTGAAAAGAATTCATCAATTGCAACAATTGCAGAAAATATTAATTTAAAGGGTCACATAACCTCTCTTTGCATACAGTAGAAAAATTTGTGTTTTCTTGTTAGAATAGTTCCCATTAAAATTTTTGTGTCAAATATTAAACACATTTATATGTGTTAATTTAAACAGTGGTACACGATTATCTTGGTGCACAGGTTTGAAAAGAATTCATCAATTACAAAAATTGCAGAAAATATTAATTTAAAGGGTCACATATATACCCAGATAGCACAAGACGTCCTATGGACGTTCATTTTATATCCATTTTACGTATGTACGTCCATGGACATGAAATGAACGTCCATTGTACATCCGATTTCGGACATCCATCAGTGACTAATATTTGGACGTCCACAGGATGTCCATCAAATTCTCTTACAGCACGAAATATTGCTAAAATATTGCATAAATATTTTATTTCATTGTATCATAATAAATATTGAAGCAACATTGTGCAAATATTATAAATTTAATATCTTATTGGAGACATTGCAAAATATACTATGCAATATTATCTTGTAATAGTTCCTTCATTTGCCGCTATGCGACGCAAGATTCGCTGTTCATCTCGCTATTAAATTTAGTTAAGAGAATTATAAAGCGCATGCAAAAAGTGGCTATTACAGTTAAATATGTTATAATTATTCTGATCAGTTTAACCTTTCTGATACTATCCCAACACAAAAAATTTAGATATTGAATTAATTGAAAAAATTGAACAAATAAAAATTCGGATAAATAAAATGCGAAAATAAGAAATATTCTGCAATATTTTATGATTAGTATAAAAATGAATTAATTTTGCATGTCAAATTTATTATTGCTTATAAATTTCTTCTTTATGAATTTTAAATGTCATTTTCAACGATATACATGTATAATAAAGAACCAAAATATGTTTATTAAAGATTTAAAATTTATTCATAAAAGATCCAAAATTCGTCCATTAGATCCATAATTAGTTTATATAAGATCCAAAATTCGTCCGTTAGATACATAATTTATCCATTTAAAATCCATAAATGACCAATAATGGACGACTTATGGACGTCCAGACCAGTTGCAAACGGACGTACAATGGACGTCCCTTGTACGTCCGCTGCAGGTAATCTGGACATCCGATGGATGTACACAATGTCCGGACCGGACATCCGTTGTACGTACATAGGATGTACTTGTGCTTATTGGGTAACCTCTCTTGCATACAATAGAAAAATTTGTGTTTTCTTGTTAGAATAGTCCCTATTAAAATTTTTGTGTTAAATACTGAACACATTCATATGTGCTAATTTAAACAGTGGTACACGGTTATCTTGGTGCACAGGTTTAAACATAATTTATCAAATGCCAAAATTGCAGAAAAATATTAATTTAAGGGGTCACATAACCTCTTTTGCATACGTAAACATGATTTATTTTTGAAATTTTTTTTCTCAGTAAGTTATATAACAATCAATGCAAGATTTTTTATTTTATTTGTTACATTATATATTTAAATGTATTTAAAAAATTATTCAGTTTTATAAAAAATTATAATTTTGATTCCAGTATCTGTATGATTTTCCATTGTAGATCCATCTCAAATAAAATATTTTCTTGTAAAGAAATGTTATACGTACGAATTGACAATAATTTTTTCAATTTGTAAAAATTTAGGAAATTAGATAACTTAAGAAGAAAGTTACAATTTTGCTTCAAAATTTTTTCCACATTTTCGTTATAAAGAAACACAATAAAAAAATCTGAAAAAGTATCAGCAATTCGTAACTATAATATTTACAAAAAAATATTTTTATTTCTCAGATCGAACCTAAATCTAGTGCAAAATTATATCATCACTGGTGTACGCAACGTCATAAAAATTAAAATTGTTATATACATACACTCAATGTAAATTAAATAAAATAAAAATATCTGCATTGATTACTATATTATTTACTGAGAAAAAATCCCAAAAATAAACTATTTTTGCAAAAATACACTGAAAAAGAAATTTGTTAAATTAACAAATATTTAGTTCAATACGTTCAAATAAATAATTTATTTGAAACAAATAAAAGGATATTCTTATATCAAATAAATATTTTTCATATCCAATAAATATTATTAGTTTCAAATAAATAATTTACTTGAACGTATTAAACTAAATACCTATAAGAATTAGCTAAATTTTGTTTCAGTGTATGAATAACCCCTTTAAAGAATTCCTAAAGAAAGACTCTCCTATTATAAGTGTATTTTTTTAAATCAATGCATTAAATTAAAAAAAAATGGATCGCGCAAAATTTTTTTCCAACATCCGTCGCGACGTTATCTCGGACCGTGATTCCGCGAAATGGCGTAGGTACACATTAAGTACCGACGTAAGTATCAGTGATAAGTGACTGTTGGAACGTTTCTAGACGGCGGAAGTGCCGGAAGTACGCCGCCGTACGGAACGCGGAGAGAAAAATGCACGCTGCAAACTGCCAAGACGCGACGACTGTTATGCGATTTCGCGACTCCTAGTTTTCGAGCAGCGTCGAAACGTCGCGTTTCCGCATATACGGAGATACGCGGGACGATTAAATCGCCGATTCCGCATTATTTTTAATGTTTTCTGTGGCGGCAGCGTGCTATAATCCTTTGAAAGGAAATGATCTCTTTTCAACGATGACGTCAAAGCGTACTTATCGAATCTATTACTAAAAGCTTCTTTTATCCATGATAGGATATTTATACTCCTTTATTATCTCTCTTCTCTGAGAATAATGCCAAAAATACCTATCACCCTGATTTAGGACAGGCAAGTCATAACTTGGGACATAATAATAAGTTGTGATGTATTTGATATATAAATGCAGAAATCATTTCATTTAAAATATAATTTTATTTTAAATATAATCTTATCATATTAGTTATTTAAAAATTGTTATATAAATAATTTTGTTAAAATAAAATACTTTGCAACATCTATATACGTCTGTAAAAAAATAAATAGAAAATATTTATTGGTTTATTTAAAATACAGTGTAATTAAACATTGCAATTAATAATCAAAATAATAACAAAAAAATATCAAATTCTTATTTGAAATAACGTTTCCGGATTTTGAATATTTTAAATATACTATTTTATTTATGATTTTAAATGTTATTTAATCTCAATTTGTCGAAAAAAATTAATAAATAACAGATAATTTCATAAAATACAAATAAAAGTGAGATGTAAATCATAAAAAAGAAAAAAGGGAGAAAAGGTTAATTGCACTATTTCAATATTAAAAATAATATTCAAAGGAATATTCAAAATAAATATTTTATTGCACACACGAGATAAAATAATAATTTTAAAAGTTGATCCTTTGAAATTTCTAAAGAGAAAAGCACGTACTTGATATACGCTTACTTCTAACTCGTGAAATTAAATATTTCAAATAGAATTTTTCCTCTCTGTTTCAAATATCATTTTGCTTACTTTTAATAATAAAATCGTACCGGGAAATATCTTTCATGAGATAAAAAAATATATACAGGATCGTCGAATACACACTGTATGCGTATGAGATTCTGTCTCGAAATATAAGTAAATATAATTTACGTCAGTTGACACACATGTGTGTTTCATTTTAGATGTAATGTCGTTATACGAGAGAGGGCGCTGCAGAGAGGGTTATCCCAGATCGTTATCTCGTGGAAATATTACACAGAGGCTCTTCGATTCGTCATGCGTTAACCACGGATTCGACGCAAAACCGCAATTCCCTATCTACATACATATGTGCACGCGATGCATCCGGAACAATGATCGACCAGATGTGCCATTATTCGGCGAGAATACCGGGTTTGTCGGTAACGAAACGAAGAGAAAAGTGTGTACTCGATATCAAATATTTTCCACTCTTTTTTGCTCTCTCTCCCTCTGTCATATGCAATTCGATTAACTCTTTTTTGTACGCTTCGCATACAAATCTAGAGCTCTCGTTACACGCTTTTCGAATGCAATGTTACGAATGGCAATCTCTGATTTATTTATAATGTCAGAATATGTCGCGCATCTTGAAGGATTTTTTTAGGTTTTTATACTGAAGGAGAGCTACGTCCTCTCCGATTTTGCCAAAACTCTACAATATTTTGTAGGTATTTTAGTACGTAAAACGCGAATCTGTAAATTAAAATCGTAGCCCAGGAAAATTAGATTTGAAAAGAGCAAAACTTTAAAAATTATTATTAAGCTGAATTTTTGTGGAGACTTTCATTTCGATGTTCTAATGAAATCCTGATAAATATCCTTAATTTCAGCCAGGGCGTTTTTTTATGAGAGTTAAAAGGAGATAAATTTTAGTTTTTTGTCATTATTTCGAAAACTATCAAATTTTCGAGAAAAATAGTTATTATCAAAACTGTAGCTCATAAAATTCTCTACAAAAAAGATCATTACACTTTTTTTCGTGGAATTAATTGTTTCGAAGATAAAGAGCAAACTAAGTCTGAAAGAAAATGTATGACTATGTAAGAGGTGCAGAAAAATTATATTAGAAATATTACAACTTTACCGCACGTTTTATTCAAAAACGATTAGTTGTACGAAAAAAAGTATAATGACCTTTTTTGTAGAGAATTTTATGAGCTACAATTTTGATAATGATTTTTTTTTTAAAATTGATAGTTTTCAAGATAATGGCAAAAAAACTAAAATTTACCCCTTTTTAACCCCCATAAAAAAAACGTCCTGGCTGAAATTGAAGGTATTTTTTAGAATTTTATTAGAACATAGAAATAAAGGTTTCCACAAAAATCCAGCTTAATTATAATTTTTTTGAAGTTAAAGTCTAATTTTACTGAATTATTGTTGCTCTTAAGTAAGAAAAATGTTACAATGAGTTCCGCACTTCCCCTTCATGTAAAGAGGCCGGATTTTAATTTACAGATTCGTGTTTTACACATAAAAATACACAATATTTTAAACGTGCTATATTAAGTTTATCTCGACACAATATCCGGTCAATACTTAGGCGTATATTTTTATTAAATATTTTTTCGATATCGTGTTCTGAGTTCTATCATATTTTCATAAAACCACTGCGCTTTTGATATGAACTGTCATATACTATATAATGTCATATATTATATAATAGTCATAGATATTAAACGTAATATAAAAAAGCTGATGTAGCTTTTATTATTTGCAACAATCTCATTGCGAAATTGAAAATTTAATAATATTCTGAGTAGACCTGCAAAAAACGTAACCAGAAATTTGTAAAAAAACAAACGTAAATACTATACCTTAATAAGAAATAATGATAAAAAATATACTTTCCTTCTTTTCCTCTCGAAAAGAGAAATATCTCCAAAGAAAAATATCAAGTATTTTAATACTTATAAATATCATTTATTAAATCTTCAAAATAATTTACTATATTTTTTATTTCGCAACAAAATATTTATTAAATATTACTTTATTTTGTTTTAATTAAACTAAATTTTTTTCTAATAAACTTTATTAAAATCAAGCTATTGAAAAACTTGCATAAATGAATTTGAAGAAAAAATATAATGAACGCATATTATAAAAATGGATGTAATTTAATAATTAACACGCGTTTTATTTAATTAATTGAAATATGTTGTAAAATAACTTTTAAATATTTCTTATTTTTATTTATGTTTATAAACATATGTAGGTTAAAAAAATACTTATTCTGATACACATTCAAAAATTAAATACATATATACAATAATTTACCTTAATTCGCATTTCAAGAAAATGAATATATATATATATATATATATATATATATATATATATATATATATACAGGATGTTTGACATAAGGTGTCACACCGAAAATATACAAGTAAATCTTGCTATTTAGAGACAATTTTTCCTCAGCAAAAATATAGAAGCATTAATCATTTTCGAGTTATAAGCGATTGAAAATAAAGGGCAAACTAAGCCTTGTAAAAATAAAATATTAACAAAACCACATTCTCCAATTAATTCAAGTAGAGTTTACTTTAATAAAATTTTAATTCAAGATTCAGTTATAAAGATACATGATAGTAAAAATTGGGAACATCCAAAAAATGATGGCCTCTCTCGACATTTTTGCTGAGGAAAAATCATCTCCAAATAACGAGATCTACTTATATATTTTCGGTGTGACACTTTATGTCAGACATCCTGTATATATATATATATATATATATATATATATATATATAATATTCTGATTAATTTGAGACTTCAATTTTTAATGTGTAATAATAGGTACAAAAAATGGTCAAACTTAGTTATTATTGGAGAAAAGAGATTTCTTTTTAATATATATATTAAATTGAATATATATTAAATATATAATATAATATATTAAAATATTTTTGATATAATTTTCACAAATGCATTATCTTACAATTTTTTTAAATAATTCAACACTCACCAATATAATGTGCAACATTGAGTTGTACACGCAATGTTAATCTGTAAAATACAAACATGTAAATATTTTATATAAAACAATTATTAAGATATTCAAATCATTTATAATATTTCAAATCATTTTTTGAAGTATTAAAATTAATTAACTAATGAAAATTTAAATATTAATTTTAATTTTAAAAAGTTATATTATGCGCACAGGTTACTTTTCATTTGTACTTTAATTAAAAAATTATATAATTTGCAAAGAAATATTTTTAGAAAAAGAAAACATTTTAATTACAATATTTTACTATTTATTCTTTTAAATTAAAATATTTTAATTAAAATATTGAATAGCAAAAGAATATATTCCGCGCATTATATAAATAATTATTATATCTACGTACCTTTTAAGTATATGTATATAATACAATATAGAAATTGTATTTTATACATATTCAAATATTTATTATTATATAAAATTATAAAAAATTATTATATTTATTATTAAATATTATAAGTATATTTTGAAATATAAAATCTAGGATATTTTATATTCATTATTATAAAACAACGCGTACTTATATAAAATGCGGATCTTTACCAGAAGATAAATGGCGATACTGTAACAATTAACAAATGAAAAATCAAATAAATTATAAATTATATTTACCCTATCGTTGCTCCGCTGTTGCCTGATGCCTCCTCGGGCCTCCCTCTCTCTTTCTCTGCATCGTTCCTTTATGGCACTCATTCGCAAAAACACGGTTCATTACGACGCACGGCACTTCCAGCTTTAATCACACGCCACACGCACTTTATTACATTGCGACGAGACAATACGAAACGCTCGATGATCGAAATTTATGCCACGACAACGCTATAAAAATAACAAACAGTTAGGTTCAACAAATTTCTTTCAAGTAACTTCAACAAATTTATATCACAATCGTAGTAATATATAATAATAAGAAATAATCGCGTTTACCAAACACTTCTACTCGCGATCAAATTTGTATGATAATTAAATAATGGCGTACAAAATTATTAATTAATGAACTCACATTAATTATTTTCGCGGACCGACGACAAGCACGCGAACGCGAACGATTAATTCGCGAAAGTGCACCAGAGAGCAGGAGCGTTCTAGATTGTGTTTGAAAATTTATTTAACAAGGTGCAGAGTTTGACGGACCAATCGGAGCCCGGGGATCTTTGCGCTCTGATTGGTCGACGGAGCGCTCGGCCTCAGGTGAATATCGGAGCGCAATCTAGAATGTTGCTACCCCCTGGCGCACTTTCGCGAATTAATTGTTCTCGATTAAAGTTCGCGCGCTTGTCACCGGTCCGCGAAAGCACGAGTGTGTATATATTAATTAGTATCTTTACGTCGTTAATTATGACAATTTTGAAGCTTCTTCGACGAGGACGCAGTACTTATTTCTCGAAATACAATCGTGAGTCGAAGTATTGGCAAACGAGATTATTAATAGCAAAAGAAGCGCGATTCGCGGTTAACTAAGCTTCTTGAAGTTGCATATTTGCTGTTTCTTATTTTTATATAGCGTCGTCGTGGCATAAATTTCGGTCATCGAGCGTTTCGTATTGTTTTGTCGCAGTGTAATAATTGAAGTGCGTGTCGCGTGTGATTAAAATCGGAAGTGCCGTACGATCGTAATTAACCGTGTGTTTTTGCGAGCAAGTGTCGTAAAAAAACGATGCAAAGAAAGAGAGAAAGAGATTAGAAGACCCAAAGAGGCATCAAGCAACGGCGGAGCAACGATAGAGTAAATATAATTTATAATTTATTTATTTAATTATAATTTATTTTATAATTTATATAATTTTATATTTGTTTATTGTGACAGTACTTCATTTATCTTCGCAGTAATGAACCATATTTTATTTATACGTTGTTTTCTAATAATGAATGTAAAATATCCTAGATTTTTTATATTTTGAAATGCTTATAATTTATAATTTTTAATAATATTTGTATATGTATAAAATACAATTTCTACCTTGTACTATATTTAAGATGTAGATATAATTATTTATTTAATGCATAATTAAATTCTTTTTTACAATTAAATTTACAATTAAAAGTAAATAATAAAATATTGTAATTTAAATATTTTTTATAAACATTGCTAGTTTTCTTTAAAAAATATTTCTTTGCAAATTATATAATTTTTTAAAGTACAAATGAAAAGTTAATTATTGTGCACGTAATAATCATTTTTTTAAATATTTAAACTAATATTTAAATTTTCAAATTAATTTTAAAAAATGAATTTGAAATATATTATAAATTATAGATGACTTAAAATGTTTTGTTAATTTTTCTATATAAATATTTACATGTTTGTATTTTACAGATCAACATTGTCTACAATTCTGTTGTTGCACATCAAACTGATGAGTGCTAAATTATTAAAAAAAATTTTAAGATAATGTATTTGTGAAAATTATATTTTAGAAATATTTTAATACGTATATAAGAGACAAAAGTATTAAGAAAAAAATTATTTTTGCAATGATGCAATAGATGCATCAGTAAAATTCTTTTTATGCTTATTCTTATTCTTACAAATTGTTTGCCATTTTTTAATTTTTATTTATATTACATATACATATTATAAGAATTGAAGTCTCAAATTAATCATAATATTATATGTATACAAATATAGATATTATATATCAAATTTAATAACAGAAATTTATTATCTTAAAATAAATTAAGATACATTATTGTACATATGTATTTAATTTTGAATGTGTATCATAATAGAGATTTCTTCAACGTGCACTTTTCATGAAATAAAAAATAAAAGAAAAGTTTAATAGTTATTTTATAACATATTTCAATGAATTTAATAAAACGGACGTTAATGATTAAATTACACCCATTTTTATAATGCGTTAATTATATTTTTCTTCAAATTTATGCAAGTTTTTCAATAACTTGATTTTAATAAAGTTTATCAGAAATAAAGTATAGTTTAATTAAAACAAAATAAAGTAATATTTAATAAATATTTTGTCGCAAAACAAAAAATATAATAAATTATTTTGACGATTTAATCAATGATATATGTACATAAATATTAAAATACTTAATATTTTTCTTTGGAGACATTTCTCCTTTTGTTTTTGACGAAAACACGATGTTTTATAAAGATATGGTAGACTCGGGACACAATAATGAAAAAATATTCTTTCAAAATATACAAAATATATAAAAATAAAAATATACGTCTAAGTATTGACCGGATATGTCGTGTCGAGATAAACTCAACATAGCATGTTTACAATATTGTGTATTTTTGTGCGTAAAACACGAATCTGTAAATTAAAATCCGGCCCCTCTATGGGAGAGAGGAGAACCCATTATATAACTTTTTTGTTATTTAAGAGCGACAATTTTAATTTACAGATTTGTATTTTACACACAAAAATATACAATATTGTAAAGTTTTGGTAAAATCGGAGAGAACGAAGTTCTCTTTTAATATTACCTTCTTCTATCTCTCTCTCTTTGCAAATTTCTGCATCTCATATATTAGGCGATTATATATTTATAATTTATAATTATACATTTTTAATTAAAATAATAAATTGAAAAAGATATATAAATATGAAATGAGATATAACTAGGGCTAATAAGAACATTTAGCTCTTTTTATTTTATATTTATAATTATATATAAAATGTATTTATATTATATTAATATATTTATATATTAATATATTTATATATTAATATATTTATAATATTTATTATATTAATTATATTTATAATATTTATTATATATTAATATATTTAAAATTATATATAAAATATAATCCCTTATAAATTGCGATTATATTGTTATTTTTTCAATTCGGTGTTTTGCTCAATATTAAAATTAATTTACTCACATATACAGTGAATGTAATTTTATAAAAAAAAAATTTATTCACTTCAGTATAAAGAAACAAGTAACATACAAGTGATACTAATAAAAGAATATAATTGTGTGTTGATATGCGAGAATTCTTCCTTCTAACGCGTATGAAGACAAACGAAGCAATTTGATTCCCTGGGCGTTTGCATATATTTTTCAAGCGAAAGCTTCTCAAGATTACGTAGCCCCTGTGCTGTAGAAATGCAGTGGGTAGCCGACTTGCTTTATTTTTTGACCCAGTTTACTTTAGTAGTCTTCATAGTAAGAAAAGCTTCTGCATGAGGAAATACAGGATCTCTGAAATCTGTTCCGGCACTCGAGAGAGAAGGCATACAACCGTCTCTTCTTCTCTCTTTTTTTCTCTCTCTCTCTTTCTCTTTCCATACATTTGCAATAAGGGTTATAAACGACGCCGGTTGTGTATGATTGATTAAACAGCCAATGTGTATTCACATTTATGTGACGTGATATTGCCTAAATTTTCCGAGGAAGACACCTACCATACATTATATTACGATTTTTCTCTACACAATGTGTTCTCTCGCATTCTCGAGAACATGTTTTCATAATAATCGACTTTTAGCCCAGTAACTTAATTAGACTTAAAAAGGGCAAAACTTCAAAAAAATTATAATCAAGCTAAATTTTTGTGGAGACCTTTATTTCGATGTTCTAATAAAATCCTGAAGAGTATCCTTAATTTCAGCCAAGGTATTTTTTATGGGAGGTAAAAGGAGGTAAATTTTAGTTTTTTACCATTATCTCAAAAAGTATCAATTTTTCGAGAAAAATAGTTATTATCAAAATTATAACTTATCAAATTCTCTACAAAAAAGGTTGTTATACTTTTTGTGTACAACTAATTGTTTTTGAATAAAACGTGCGGTAAAGTTGCAATATTTCTAATATAATCTTCCTGCATTGTTGTCACACATAATAGTAATGTACATATTTTCTTTCAGACTTAATTCGCTCTATATCTTCGAAACGATTAATTCCACGAAAAAAAGTGTAATAACCTTTTTTATAAGAAATTTTATAAGCTACAATTTTTATAATAACTATTTTTCTCGAAAAATTGATAGTTTTCGAAATAATGACAAAAAACTAAAATTTACTCTCTTTTACTCCCCATAAAAACGCCCTGTGTGAAATTAAAAGCTCTTTTCAGGATTTCATTAGAACATTGTAATAAAGGTCTCCACAAAAATTTAGCTTGATTATAAATTTTTGAAACCTAAGTCTGATTTTACTGTATTATTTGAATATTGACCGAAATTTTTTGAATTATTCGCATTTCAAGAATTCAAGAAATAGGACATCTAGATTCTATATACATATAAATTTATATATATATATATATATATATACATACATATGTTATAATGTTCCCGGAAAATCGTGTGGTATTGTATGTTATTCCAGCATCTACTTTACATACGATAATGGAATCGATTCCGCGGCGAATCTGGGAGAGAGAGATGCTCTCGGAGCTTCTCGCAGTAATTTTGGTTACGATTTTGTTATTTACGGGATATATCGCGCTACGCGAGCATATTACATTAAAATATATAAAGAACGCATAAAGTGGGATCCTCCTGTCTCCGACGAAAGAGGGACTTAGTCCCTCATTATTATTCAGCAATTTTGAATGCAGAGTACGTCCGAGATAATCCCTCGTGAAAAAATTAGTCAAAAATACATTTTTTTTATCTACCACGGTTTTTTTTAGAAAATTGCTAAATTGATATATATATATATAATATTTTTACAAATTTTAATAATCTCTAGAAACTTCCTGTCTTTTAGAAAGAATTATTAAAACTTGTATAAAAAGAGACAATATTCTATTGCAAAATTTATCTCGATGCTTTAAATATAACTATTTTTTTATTTACAAATAAAGTAGATTAAACTGTTAATTAAGATTCTATAATTTAAATTATTTAAAATTATTTTATAAAATAAAATATTGAATTAAATATTAAGTTAAATAAATTAAATAAATTTGTGTATACAATTTTTTTAATTGTGTGATAATTAGTGTTATCAATATAAAAATTCGACCACATACGCGGCTTTACGCACGTTAAAGATTATTCAAGTTTAAAAAAGTATAAATATGTTATTTTTTTAGTCAATTTCGAGCCAATTTCAAAACCAATTTTCGCGAGAGAGCGAAATTTGGCGTGATAAAAAGAACGTATTCCACATTTCTGACTTATTTTTGCACGGAATATAATAATTCCTTTCTCGATTTGATGTATCACGATTTCGAACGCGTCCCGTATCTGGAGATCTTTCGAAAACTTGAATGTTTTATTTGAATAATAATACACAAGAGAGGAGCGAAGCGAATTATACACATAATACGCGACTTTGTGGCGATGGTCGAATTCTTCCGCGTGATTCACAGACGGAGATATCCTTAGTATGCTCCATTTAATGCGAGGACCACAATGCCGCGGAATAAAATATGTGATATCCGTAAGAGTATGCGCAAGATTGAAGAATGCGAGAGCGGAATATCAAAATTTTGCCGGTTCGCCGAGGAAGAAAAATGCCTGGTATCGCCTTCGCACGTGCATGACTCTTATATACAGTTGTACGTCAGTTTCGAGAGAAAGAGGATACACTCGACCCTCTTTCGATTCCGGCACGATTTCTGCATATCTCCCATACAAGACGACGAAGACATTTTGACGGAAAATTTATTGCGCCTTTATAGTTTGATTTGCTGGCGCATAAGCAACACGCATAAAGCGCATCATTCTTCCCGTTGCACTTTTTTGTCTTCAAGATAAGTTTTAATTTGGTTGAACAGATTGATTTATAATTAATCTTGAAGAGTATTGAATATTGAAAAGTATGAAATAAAAGCCCATACAGCACAAAATATTATGAATGTTTTGAAAAAATATTTCTAAATACTTCTATAAAATATTGCATAAAATCATTTTAAAATGGTTTTAGGAATATTTGTAAATGATTTAAAAATTTTTTGTGATAACATTTTTTAGAATATTTGTAAAAACTTTTAAAAAAATTTTTTAAAGTGTTCTTCTTTATCGCTCAGATAATATTTTAGCGCATCATTCTTCCCGTTGTACTTTTTTGTCTTTAAGACAAGTTTTAATTTGGTTGAACAGATTGATTTATAATTAATCTTGAAGAGTATTAGATTTTGAAAATTACGAAATAAAAGCACAAAATATGATGAATGTTTTCAAAAAATATTTCTATAAAATAATGCATAAAAACATTTTTAAATGGTTTTAAGAATATTTTAAAATAATTTAAAAATTTTTGTGATAACATTTAAAAATATTTTCGAGAATTATTTTATTTTTTAAGAAATCTTTTTAAACAATTTTAAAAATATTTTGTGCTGTGTGGAAGTGAGGAGTCTAACAAAAATAAATTATAATTGAAAATAAATTTTATTTATCATTTACACATACACAAGCAAAAAATTTAATATACATATATTGGGTGTTATTAATTTTGTATTATATAATATATAAAATATAATTAATATATAAAATAATTAAATTTAATAAATTCAATAATTAAAAATTTATTAAATATTATTTAAATGTAGTGATAAAGAGAAGAAAGAGTATAAATTGAATTTATATAACTAAAGAAGATAAACTTTATATTCTTTATATATTTAATATTTTATAATATTATACAATTTCCTATGCCACTTTAATTAATATGTGTATACTTTTTGCTTTATACCTCTCTCGTTTAATCCGCTTTTTATCAACAATCGACTCTCGACTAAATATCGTTGATTGCGTTTTACACGTATTTCAATGAGACATGTCAATATCAGAGGATTGGTCATCGCGGTAACTGTCAGGACCCGCAACATGTTAACTAAAATGGCGAGATGCCAATAATTTTCAAGTTAATCGAAAATAAAGAGCGAAAGCTTCCAAGATAAAATCGTGACAAATTTTTCATCAAAAGCACTCATGTTAGAATTTAATAAAAACAGGCCTCCCGAAATTTCAAATATCAGATATTATTATTTACAGTGTTGTGCTTAGATAATTATAAAATTAGCTAGATAAAAATGAGAAAAATATGTAAATTCATCTTACAAGGGACATGTCACAACTGTCCGGAACCGATTTGATTCTCCTTGAAATATGTTGTTAAATACACAAATCTAAAAGACACGTATTTTTTTATACGTGCGCAATTTGAGTTTTAAGGGGTGAAACACCCCTTTAAAGAATAACGGTATTTTTCTTTAGGATCAAATATCTGCTAAACTATAAGAGATATAAAGAAAAAACGTACAACAAATTTTAATGGCTTGAAGAGTACTTTAAAGTTATATGAACAAAAATTTTTTTTTTTTTTTTTTTTTTTTAAAAAACCCTCACCACCTAATTTTTTTTTTCAAAATTAAAAATTTTGTTTTACCTAATTTAAAGCTTATTTTTTTCCAAATTCAACCATGTGTAATAAAGTTATGTTACGAAATATCATTTTCGAAAATTAATTATAAACGCTCCCGTATATACGCTCATCCGTGCTATGTGCGTAAGTAATTACCGTCGAACAATAAAATATATAAAAAATGTTTTTGTATAATTCTTATTTATGTTTTCTATGTATTTATAACTGTGTATTGTGTATATTTAGATTTTTTTAAAAATGTATTTGCATTTTATATTATTCACTCATTATACACATTACAATAATGATATTCGACAAAAAAATGTTTCAAACATAATGACTTCTTGCACCAAGAACATCTTACTACAGCTATATTATTGCAACCTTCGATATCACATTTTGTTAAAGTTTCGTCTAAACTAAAGTGTACTGGATTTTCGAATTCGTCTGGTCTTTCATTCGTATAACCACTTTTAAACCACGAATATTTAAATAAGTTTTGATATCGTGGGGATGACAATTGATTATGTATCAAAGATTGCAATTTTATTATATTATTTCGTTCATGTAAGTTTATATTACTTTCCAACAGTAAAACCGCATCTGAAAATCTTTTAGCAAAATTTTTCCAAATTCTGAATCCATAAACATCTAATGGTTGTATTTTCCCTGTAGTTCCTTTCGGTATTATCATAGTAGTAATATGTGTTCCAGGAGGTGTTAAATCCGAAATCATATTGGGGCAATGTCCAGTCCATGAATCGATAAGAAGAACGCTATTAGGACCAATGTTTGCGAAATAAGCTTCTTCTAACCACATTTTAAAATGATCTGTACAAAATATAAATGTTAATTTAATAGTTTTTTTATGACTCTTATTAAATTGTTAAATAAAATAAGGTTGTTAAAAAAAGTAATTATAAAAGGAAAATACCTGATGTCATTTTACCAGATTTCGATGCTTTTACAATAACATTTTCTGCTTTAAATAAATTTTCTTGTACTCTTGGTCCAAATTTACCATTAGCTTCTTTTAATACAATAAATAAAGGGGACAACAAATTGCCATTACAGGATATTATTGGTTGTATCGTATATGAATGGGTTGTTGATGATATGGATTGCACGACACGTTCTACTTTCTTTTCTCCCTGGTTAGACAATGATCTTCCAGAGTGAAGTTCCAATTGGAAACCACTTTGATCTGAATTGTAAATATTTTCAGATCCAAACTGTTCAATAAGAGGTTTTACTGTTTCCAGAAAATCATCAGCTGATTTTTGCAAATCAGCAGAATCTTCTAATGTTCTTCTAGTGACAAACTTCGTAACTTTTCTTGAAACAATTCGGTGAGACTTCTTAAATCTTGCTATCCAACTGTGAGATGCTTTAAATATAGGATTTAAATTTCCTATTTCTTCTTGAGCTTGTAAAGCCCATCTTTTTAAATCAATATCATGAACCATGAATCCTGATTCGACAGCTGCAGTAAATTTATCATGTGTAAATTTGGAGATGTAAGATAATTTTTCTGTACGACTTCCACCTGATTGTATTTGTTCTTCCCATCGCCTTAACTGACGTTCAGATGAAACTCTTCTAAATTTATTTTGTACTACTCTTAGAGGACGATTCCTTTTTCTGTCATTACTGTTTTCATCAGTGTCCCGAAATCGCCAATACTCAACAGCTCGTCTTTTATAAGAACTATCAAAATTTGTATCATCATTTGAACAATGAGGATGAGAATTTAAACTATCTTCATGCCATGCTTCTTCGTCATCTTCAATTATTTCAAAACTATGTAATTTATAAGGTTCTTCATAATCGAGATATATTTCTTCCGTTACTTCCACCCCATTATAATGAAAAACGCTATCCAGTAATATTTTTTTAATGTTTTCCTTTAATTCCACTTCTGCTTCAGTTACTGGCGTTTCTGTTAAATATATTGAATTTATTGACACCAATAAAAGTCTAACAACGTTAAGCGGATTGATAATCATATTCAAAGATGTTATATTTTGCTTTCTATTGCAATAAAAGAACAGTTTACACAGATATTATTACAACGAAAAGACTACACCGACTGTGAGAATTATGCTGCTACATGAACAATTTATATTAACTTATCAGAAATACGTCATCACATAATCTTATTTTATTATTTATTTTAACGTATTAAAGATTTTATTGTAAAAATTATAACTTATCTGGAACACGTACACATAATCTTATCTTATGATTCATTTAACGTAAGATATAAAATTTGTTTATGCCAAATATTGCGACATTCGTATTCGCAAGATTCAATTAAAAAATAATTTTATTATAAAATATAATTGTTTTTAATTTTTATAGAAGAAATTAAATATTAAAGAAATAATAAGAAAGCAGGGTGTATATTTAAAAAATTCTTATTAATTATATTTAAAAATTTTTTTTTAAATCTAAATATACACAATACGCAGTTATAAATACATAGAAAACATAAATAAGAATTATACAAAAACATTTTTTATATATTTTATTGTTCGACGGTAATTACTTACGCACATAGCACGGATGAGCGTATATACGGGAGCGTTTATAATTAATTTTCGAAAATGATATTTCGTAACATAACTTTATTACACATGGTTGAATTTGGAAAAAAATAAGCTTTAAATTAGGTAAAACAAAATTTTTAATTTTAAAAAAAAAAATTAGGTGGTGAGGGTTTTTAAAAAAAAAAAAAAAAAAAAAAAATTTTTGTTCATATAACTTTAAAGTACTCTTCAAGCCATTAAAATTTGTTGTACGTTTTTTCTTTATATCTCTTATAGTTTAGCAGATATTTGATCCTAAAGAAAAATACCGTTATTCTTTAAAGGGGTGTTTCACCCCTTAAAACTCAAATTGCGCACGTATAAAAAAATACGTGTCTTTTAGATTTGTGTATTTAACAACATATTTCAAGGAGAATCAAATCGGTTCCGGACAGTTGTGACATGTCCCTTGTTAGATAAGATGAAGATGATTTTGTTTTATAGATATTTAGATAGAAGATAAAATTATATATGTGGCGATTCATCTAGATAATTTTCTAGATAATAATTTTATTATTGCTTAGGTAAACACAATTATAAAAAATATATAAATTATAAAAGGGATATAAAAATATATATGTATTCATATTTTTATTTATAAATTTTTATCGCTTATTGCTTAAGTTCTCCTATTTAAGTATTTTATGTGCTATGATACTAAACCAAAATTATCTGTAAATTATTCTAGATAATTTAGTAAAGATAATACTTTTTTTATCTAAGATGCAGGTATAGATAATACATATTTTTATTATCTATATAAAGATAAGGTGACGCCAAAGTTTCATCTAAATGACTATTTATATAATTTTATTTAGATAACAGCAAACACTGCCCAGGTAACAAGCTGACGTCAAAATGACGTCATTCGACGTCATTATTCTTCATAAAATGACGTCATTTATAATATCTTTATAATTTATATTTTTTTTATAACTGTGTTTACATAAGCAGTCATAAAATTATTATCTAGAAAATTATCTAGATGAATCGCCACATATAATTTTATCTTCTATCTAAATATCTATAAAACAAAATCATCTTTATCTTATCTAAAATAAATTTACATATTTTTCTCATTTTTATCTAGCTAATTTTATAATTATTATCTAGATCCTCTGATATTGACATGTCAGCTTATTACCTGACGTCAAAATGACGTCATCTTATGAAGAATAATGACGTCGAATGACGTCAGCTTGCTACGTCATTTTATGAAGAATAATGGCGACGAAATAACGTCATTTTGACGTCAGCTTGTAACCTGCTTGATTATCATTTATCACAGGCGGTCCCGTTTTTAAGTAGTCTTTTTCGAGAAAAAAAAAGAAAAATAATTCGCCACGTATTTGTCGGCGAAAAAAAATCGTGTTTGCACAACGCACGTTCTATTCGCGAGAGCCTGAAATATTCAAATTTCATCTACAGAATGTCGACCCCTCCCACGTCACACGAATATATATTCACGAAAAACAAGGTGCACCGGTAGAAATGTACGCTCAAGGAAAGGAAGAATAATACGAATGCCAAATGTTCGTCAGTATACCGAGGATGAAGTATACTTGATATACTATCGTGGTAACGTTGTTGCTCTCGCGATGTCCTATAGCGATGGTCTTTAAAGCCGCCGCCGCCGCAGTCGCTCTGCATAAGGCATTTGAATTGTTATGTGCATATTCTCCGTGTATCTCTCAGCGTGTAACGCCCAAGACGTTCCAAAGCAATGCAACACTATCAGTAATGTTTGCCTCACGGATGTGTTACGCGCATTACCAGAGAGTCTCGAGGGCATTTCGAGAATCGACAAGGGATTATTACCCGCTAGTCTGTTATTAGTGCATTAAATTTTGAAATATCGCCAGCCGTAACTCTCTCTTTTTCCTCTTTGCATTTTTAAATTCCTCTTATCTCTCTACGAAATGCCTAAATGTATTCTATCTTTTTCTTTCACGTAATAATAGATGAAACAATCTGATCTTCATAGATTAATTATTCGATATCGAATTCTTGTTGGAAAAAATTTTTGAGAAGCTTATTATCTCTCTCTTTTTTGTATTTATATTAATTTAATAGAAAGAGTACTTAAAATTATAAAAATAAAAAATATAAAAACTAATAAATAAACGTATCAGTTATTAATTTTTTTTCGTGTAATAGACGAAATGATCTGATCTTCTAGATTTTATTTCATGCAACAATGTCGATTTTTTGTTAGAAAAATTTTCTGAGCAACTATTCTCTTTATGTTGGATATTAAAATTTCATATAAGGAATAATTAATAAATATAAAAAATAGGAAATTATTATAAATAATTATATTAAATATTAATTACATTTTCTTTTACATTGAAAAAAAAATTTGTTAACTTGACTAAATCTTTCAACTAAATTACTATTTCGTTAAATCAACATATATTAGTATTTAAGTCAAATATACGTTTTGTTAAATTTAATGTTATATTTAATTTAAATATTTTTTATAGGTTTCATTAACAAAATAATATTTAGTTGTAAGGTTTCGTCAAGTTAACAAATTTTTTTAGTATATGTAACAATAAATAAATGACATATGATTTAAACTTATAATAGATCAATCAATGCATACAATTTCTTGTTAAAAAATATCTGTAATAAGAAGCTATTCTTTCTCTTTTTTGAATATTATTCAAATATAAAAAATATTAACAATAAATAACTAAATAAGAAAATTAATAAAAATATAAAAAAGTGCACAAGATGGAATTTTGCATATTACTTCCTTACCATTCTATTTCGCTCATTAACTTTTGCTCATTAAACTTTGCTTATAAGCAAGCTGCTTTTTCAATTTTAGTTTCTTCATTAAAAAAACTTAATGAGCGATAGAATAGTGAAAAGACAAATGTGCAAGTTTTCAATTTGTATCTTTTTTTACATAAGATAACATTTTCTTAAATATATTATATGTGTATGTAACCATTTTCGTATATTCCTTTCGTAAAAGTCGAAAATTTACATTTTTTGAAAAATTCAAAATTGTATAAAAAGTGAACCCCTTTATCTTTGCCAAATTCAACTATATTTTTTAATGATATTCTATTCATGTAAAAATATTTAGTCAATATCTCAAAATTTGCAAAAATTAAAAATGCATATTTTTTTAAATCCAAACTTTTATACTAAACTTATTTAATGATACTTTATATCTGTAAAAAAGTTTTCCCCAATATGTCAAAATTTATAGAAGTTAGAGCAACAAGATATATCCTAAAAAATTAAAATTATATTAAAATTTAGAACATTGTACAAATAAAAATAACAGTAAGTAAAATAATAAATATAAAAAACAAAAGAAATAAAAAATAAATAATTATATTAGATACTTAATTAATTATATCGGTACTTTGATAAAATTATGCTGCGACTAAAAAGATAAAAGAAATGTGTGGGGTGTGTTTCACCCCAATTCATGAACAACGACACGTGAAAAATTAACTCGGGGTTGATAATTGCCCCCTGGTCTGGTATGTATACCGTCGCCCGTATCTCTTGATAGCGGGACCCTTTGTCGCTCGTTATGAACCCCCCCTATGCACACGCCAACCCCGATACCCTTTATCCTCTAAACGAGGTTCCCGTCGTACCAAAGGTACATGCACATTCCGGGTCAAGTTTTGTTGCTCGCCCCGCTAACTCCGAAACAACAATGCCCGCCGTAGTCGTTATAGGTGAGGCGACGACAAAAATACGACAAGGGCGAATTAGAATTGCGCTCCAGTTGCATGTATTTGTCCGACCAAGTTTTCCTTTTCCCCGCGAAAACGCCTTCGCCAATTTGTCTCTTTCGGGGAGAATCGCATTTGCGAAAAGACGGAAATGCGCTTTTCTGTAAAACCAGGGTCTTTAACGCTAAAAAAAAGGTTAAAGCTGTGTTGTGAGATACCGAGATAAAAAAATTGTACTAATAGCCGGATGTAAGATTCATAAATGAAAGTTATTAGCGTAAAAATTAATAGTAGATTATTTAAAAAACGCGATAAATCGACTCTCTTGATATTGCTTTCTCAAGGACGAAACTTCGTTTCCGTGAAATTTTTTCTTAGATTTTAATGCAATTTAGTCCAGTAAAATTAGACTTTGACCAGAAAAATTATAATTTAGCTGAATTTTTATTTCGATGTTCTAATGAAATCCTGAAAAGTACTTTTAATTTTAGCCAAAACGTTTTTTTATGAAGGTAAAAGAGAGTAAATTTTCTTGTCATTATTTCAAAAAATATCAATTTTTCGAGAAAAATTGTTATTATCAAAATTATAGCTCATAAAATTCCCAACAAAAAAGGTTTTGATACTTTTTTTCGTGGAATTAATCGTTTCAAAGATATAGAGCAAATTAAGTCTGAAAGAAAATGTATGACTAACAATAAGAGGTGCAAAAAAATTATATTAGAAATATTACACTTTACCGCACGTTTTACTCAAAAACGATTAGTTGTACGAAAAAAAGTATAAGGACCTTTTTTGTAGAGAATTTTATGAGCTACAATTTTGATAATAACAATTTTTCTCGAAAAATTGATAATTTTTGAGATAATGGCAAAAAGCTAAAATTTACCCCTTTTTACCCTCCATAAAAAAACGCCCTGGCTGAAATTAAAGGTGCTTTTCAAGAATTAGAACATCGAAATAAAGGTCTCCACAAAAATTCAGCTTGATTATAATTTTTTTTAAGTTTTGCCCTTTTCAAGTCTAATTTTACTGGACTAAATTTTCATTTTTCAAAAAATGTCTGTGGTTGCTCTAACTTCTATTAATTTTAATATATTGGATTAAATTCTTTACATAAATAAAAAGATATATTTAGTGTTGAATTTGACGAAGATCTCTCAGTGAAAGGCTTCATATTTTATAAAATTTGAATTAAAAAAAAAATAAATTTTCAAATTTTTGAACATACAAAAGTGTACACACATGTACAAGATTTTTTTTTAATATTTTATTCGCTTTTAAAAAAAATTTACAAAAATGGAAAACTTGCGCATTGCTTCCTCGCCATTTTATTTCGCTGATTAAAGCTTCCTTTAGGAGAAGCCAAAATAAAAAGACCAGTTTTGCTCATAAAGGAAATTTAATGAACGAAATAAAATGGCGGCGAAAGCAACGCGCGAGTTTCCAATTTGCACGCTTTTTCGAATTGTGTTATTGGCGTGCTTAAGGTTCGCGACGAAATGGAACGTAATAATTAGCAACGATACGCGTAACGATACGCAACGGCGGAAATGCATTAGCATCGAAATCACCTTGATATTCAATATTTCCAGCATCTGCACAAGTGCTACCATAAATCCGTGCCTCGGAAACCCGCACTTGGGCACGTTAAATTACACAAAGTGTAATTAAATTTTATCGCCGCCGCCGTGAATTATGTTGTAATCGTTTTCCGATACCCCGCCGTCGCAACCGTGTAACGATACACTGGAAATATTCCCAAATATTATTCTAATATCGAAACAGAGAGAGAGAGAGAGATAGAGAAGTCCGGTAAACCGACTGTGCAACGAGGTTAGGTTAGGTTATAGCTCGCAGCCGCGAAAACCCGTTGCGAATTTACGTCAGATGCACGCATAATTATTACCGCGCATATTGCTTGCGAAATATACATATCTATCAGTTGATTAACGTAATTACATCTGCAGGAAATTATCGCGGCATATGTATATATATATATATATATATAAGTAATTTAGGGACAAATCCTCTCGCGACATATAGTACTCTCTAATGGAAAAGTAATAATTCTAGATTAACTCGGATTATTCATTAATATTTCCATGTTTAAAATGTACTTTATAATACGACTAATAGAACTAAAATTGTGAAAACTTTATCATTTTCTACACAAATACCGGATATTTTATAAATTATTCAGCTTCTTGACAAAGAGAAAAATTTTTATAAAATATGGTTCCATAAAGATTTGCCGTTTTATAAAAAGCTCATGTGAGCTTTTGTGAAAAAATTGATTTTATGAAAAGTTTTAAAATAATATAAACATTAGAATTATGAAAAAGCAAGCTATATTCTTTATATTTACAGTATAGCTATACTTTTTTTAATATTAAAGAGAACTTTGGACACATAAAAAAAATTAGGATATTTTATGTAAGGCTGGAATATTTTTATTTAAAAAGAATTTTTTTTAAATATTAATCTTAAAAATATTACATATAATACATATGAAAATGCTATTATACATGGATAAAAATAAAGGTATTTTCGCATATAAAATACAGTTCTTCTACCATGCAATTTTCGTAGAAAGAACCAGTTTTGACATTCTATCAAAAATTTCACTCAATATTATCCCATTTAAATACATCCTGATATTAAAAATGCCTATAATTACTGTCAGTACTTCTGAAATATTATTTTCCACAATGTTGAGATAAATTACAAAAATTCCGAAATGTTCCTAGACTACTTATTATATACATTCGTTTAATTCAAGTTATTATCACGATCAAGAAACTTTATTTCAACATTATCTGCCTTAACACAATTATCTACCAATTTGACGTAAAAAAAAAAAAGAAGAAAACAATACAAATAATTGATTGACTGATCTCGCAAGTTTCCACTCGGATCGCAATTCTCTCTTCCGCGTATAACTCCGGTCCAGCACGAACCTTCGATCACAACATAGGAATATCTCTTTCTCTCGGCCACGAGCAGCCCCAATCACGGTCCTAATCGCAAAACCAGTTCAACGAGTCTGGTGCAACCTTCGTTTGAAGCGGCATCTACAACCGAACAGCATTTAGGCTCCACCGTACTTTCACTTTTCTTCTGATACAAATCTGACAATCCCATTTCAACGATTAATAATCGTGACATGAGATAACACAAATTGATTTTTTTAATATTATACTTTTCTACAAAATTGAGATAAGGCTAAACAAAATTTAAGCACGAAATATACCCGTCTCGGAAAAAATTTCCAAAATAGGCAATTCATATTTTTAAGAGCAATATAAAATTCAAATTTAGATATAAAAAGGATTAATAAGAGCCAGACATAAGTATTAGGCGTGACAAAATTATTTTTAAATTTCTTTATACTTATTTTGTTTAAATCAACTTATTATTAACAAGTCCCTTTTATATTTATGAATTTGTATTTATATATATATCCATATGCTTGTATTTATATGTGTAGATAATTCATATAAGAGCTCATTTCGATTATTGCAGTATAAAATTATTTATTATTGCAATATATATAATGTAAATATAATATCAGTTTATTATTGCAATATAAAATTATTTATTATTGCAACATAATAATATATAATATTGATTTACTATTACAGTATAAAATTATTTATTATTGCACTATTACATAAATAAATTATTGATTTACTATTACAGTATACAATTATTTATTACTGCACTACATATAATATATAAATAAAATATCGATTAATTATTGCAACAAAAAATTATTTTTGAAAGCAGAAAATTTCTTTACTGGACAAGAGACGAGTTGTCACAAAAATGCGAAATATCATTAAAATGTCTTACTACACAGATTGCGCTTTTCCATCCGACTGATCCGGACACATTTTGTACGCATAGTTAGAGCGAATTAAAGAATAATAACTGCGTGGACGTGCGAAATTAGCGGACGTCCGCGAGAAAGTACGCTCAATTTGCAGTTGTGTATATATTCGCGTGTATACATATATACGTGTGTTTCCACCTTCGTATTTTTTATCATTACGCCCATGCCGGCGCCCGCGGGATTAATTAAATGAATAAAAGGCGCGTATTTACACGACGTGGATACGCGGGGCACTTGGCGGGAGAAGGGGGATATTGTAACGGGGGCGAAACTATTTCTACGACTGTCAGGCTTGTCACGACCGCCGCAGAAATTCTCCCAGAATTTAATGTCCCGCGTAACGATCCGAGTGGTCCCCCTCCCGCCCCCCTCTTCGTTCGCCTCATATACGTTCTGTCGCGGAATTTAATACAGTAACGTGCGTGTAATTTAGACCCGGAGTCCGGCTAACGCGCCGGCCCGGAATTCTGGCGGCTGGAAATTATAATCGGTAGAATAAGTATAATGCTAATCCCGCGGACCATTCGAATGATTATTTTCTCTGATTGTAGAAATACTTTTAGAGACCCTCTAATCAGAGTCTGGACATAAGTACTGTCCCGTACAGCACAATAGTATATTGTGTATTAAGTGCGGAAAGTTGACAATTGGTCACGAGTGCGGGGGATGGGCGACCACCCCACACGAGACAATTGTCAATCCGCACGTGATACACATACTATTTTGTATTACAAGTGCAGGCAAAGTGGCTTTGTGCACGTTTTCTGTGCGGAAAGCGGCCGATTTCCCACGCCGCCATCTTGCGGCGACACGGTGCGGGAATAGCCGTGTTCAAAGTCATTGTCAACGGCTAAAGCCGTGAGCAAAGTATTGTCCACGGTTTCAGCCGTGAGCAATGACTTTGAACGCGGCTCAGCCGTAGGCAATGGCTTTGAACGCGGCTTATTCACTCACCGCGTTGCCGCTAGATGGCGGCGTGGAAAATCGGCCGCTTTCCGCACAGAAAACACGCACAAAGCCACTTTGCCTGCACGTGTAATACAAATTATTATGAATGTTTTGAAAAATATTTCTAAATATTTGTAGAAAATATTGCATAGAAACATTTTGAAATGGAAACATTTTAAAAGGAATATTTTAAAATGATTTAAACATTTTTTAGAATATTTTAAAAAACTTTTAAAAATTATATTTTATAAAAATAATATTTTATCTTTTAAGTAATATTTTTAAAAGATTTTAAAAATATAAAAATATTAAGTATCGAATCTGCTTAGGTATCGAAGTAGAGATCGATAATAGGAAAAAAAATGTCTCGACTTAAATATATTAATCACACGAATTGAGTGCTCTTTTTGATTCATTTTCGTACATAAAATTAATTCGACTTCACTATAAATGTATTATTGTTATTTATTTATTTATTTATTGAGTTGATTTATAAATAAGTTCCGCTATAGATAATTACTAAATTATTTCTTCTGAGAAGTCATCTAATTTTTTAATTAAACGAAACAATCACAGTAGATATATACGTGCAGAAACTAAAGCAAATGCAAAAAAATTACAAAAAAGCGACCAATTCTCATCAATCACAAAAATGATTTTGATATACAACAATTCTCGAAGATATGGTTAAAATAACCCAGGAAAAAAATTCTAGGTCTTTCATGATCATTTCTACCTTATCTTCCTTATTCTTCTGAATTCACCTTCCTCTATAAAATTTTCACCTATTTAGATTCACTCCAAAATTCATTAAATGGAAGAAATTTCCGTAATGATGCTAGAGGTCGATGAATTTGTAAAAACCATTATTACAACGAAACTTCCCAAAATTCTTCGAGAAAGGAATTGACAAATTAACGTCCAAATGGGAACAAGTTGTTAAAGTAAAAGTCACTAGTATTAACTAAAGTTCACATGTAGTTATTTTTCCCCTAATTAGTTTTAACTAAAGACAGTTGGCATGCTTGCTACAGAAGTAAAAAAAGCGTAGATATACATTGTTAAAACTTTGCTTTCTTTTTGTACATTCTATTGAGGTAAAAAGCCATAGAATAAATATAAATACTAACAAGTTTATAAAGACAGTTGACGTAATTTATTTAGAATATACTATGATACAATAAGAATAATAAATAAATAAATAAATAACAGATTAAAATGTATCAAAAATAATTTTAAAAATTATTATAATAAAATAATTGAGATAATAATTACAAAATATAATAGTTATAAAGTAATTATAGAAATAAATAACAATTAATAAAATTAATAAAAATAATAAAATAAAAAATTATAAAAATTTAATATCAAAAATAATTTTAAAAATTATTATAGAATAATTGACATAATAATTACAAAATAATAGTTATAAAGTAATTATAGAAATAAATAACAATTAATAAAATTAATAAAATTAATAAAATAAAAAATTACAAAAATTCCGTTTGTTAAAACGGAACTTATTTATGAATAAACACAATATATTATACATATATACATATAGACACTATTGAACTTGACAATTGTGCGTATGCGCGTATTTTCGCTTCTCTTCGCGCGCGGCGCCGCGTTTTCTGGATTCTTTTGAGTCGCAAAATTATCGCGAGAATACGGTTACCCGGTGCACACCGAGGTGCTTAATTACACGAGCAAAAGGAGCGATTCAATCTTCCTAACAATAGGATAATTACGAGAGCGTAACGCAAAGGGGGTTTTGAAGACTGGAAAGTAACCCGTAGAATTATCATCGTGTCGCTAACGATGTGGGCGAATAATGAAATATTTCGACGCCATGCGAAAGTTTATGCGCACATTTCCAAGAACCCCGTTAAAACAGAACAATGAATATGGGTGAAATAAATGCACACATGGCCCATACAGCCTAGCACACAAGTTTGCAGCAATATTGTACATTGCATAGAAATATTGCAGAAATATTATATAGGCATGAATTTGCAATATAGTTTAAACAACATTGCAGCAACATTTCAGAAATATTATAAAAATAAAATTCACGCAAAAAATATATTAGGTACAGAACATTCAGTCCGATCACGTATTTGGCACATTTCCAATAATTCAATAGCAATATTACATATATATTTTATTACATTATTGCTGTAATATTATAGAACAATATTTCTGAAAGCGGACATTTTACCGTTGCTGCAACCTTGCAACAAGATTGCTGCAACATTTCACAATGTTTATGCAATTGTAATATTGCAATGAAATGTTGCCACAATGCTGCTGCAATCTTGTTGTGCTGTATGGGATAGAACAATATTGCAACAACATTGCAATATTGTACATTGCATAGCAATATTGCACAAATATTATATAGGCATGAATTTGCAATATAGTTTAAACAACGTTGCAGCAACTTTTCAGAAATATTATAAAAATAAAATTTACGCAAAAAATATTAGGTACAGAACAATCAGTCCGATCATGTATTTGGCACATTTCGAATAATTCAATAGTAATATTACATATACATTTTATTGCATTATTGCTGCAATGTTATAGAACAATATTTCTGAAAGCGGACATTTTACCGTTGCTGCAACCTTGCAGCAAGATTGCTGCAACATTTCACAATGTTTATGCAATGTTGTAATATTGCAATGAAATGTTGCTACAATGCTGCTGCCTGCTGCAATCTTGTTGTGCTGTATGAGAAATGAATGCATACATAAGAGTCACAGCAATAGAAGAACAATAAACCTCTCTTCTCTCCCTCCCGCAGAAAGAGTCTCGTTTAATGAGACAATAGGATATCATCTCGCAACAGCTGTAAATTCTTTCTTTTTTACATATGGCGGTCTATGATACGCACCGATTACATTAATGCATAGTCGGGACACGAGTCACGCTACTTCGAGGATGATGATTCAGTAATATATTTGGATATACATATAGGGTGTGTCCGCTCTACAATGCATTTATAATTTATATTCTGCGTATTTTTATATATTCTCTTCGCGCGTTAACATAATAAAAAATAATAATAATATTATATTATAAATAATATTTTTAAAAAACTGTAAGACGCGATATGAAAAAGAAATTATCTTATTTCGTTAGGAAATTTATATTTATAATATTTTTTAATATTGATATTTAATGTTATTTAATATAATAAATATTTAATATATATATATATATATATATATATATATATATTTATAATATAAAAATAATATAAAAATAATATAAGACGTAATGTAAAAAAAATTAACTTATTCCATTGGAATAATTACATACAAATATCAGATGATCATTTGACGTTTTTAATTGCATACCATCAACCATCATCACTTAAACACTATGTATACAATAAACTCTGTTGGACGAGCAAATTACTCCCTTCATTCTTCACTCGAATCTCCCGACCGAGGGGAAGAAGGGTGGTTATCTCGCTAAAAATACACGTAGTTAAGCCAGCGGAGAAGCCGGAACACCTTGTATACACGGTACATTGCTTGTCCTCGAAACAGTAATGATTATTTACGAAGTCGGAACGACGGGGAGATGGGGCGAGAGTAATTACGGGGGCGTAGTTGGCTCCCGAACTACTCGGGGGCCAACGACGAGAGATAAGCGCGCGCCCCGTTAACATCCAGAAACGAGGCCAGGAAGGAGGACGCGCGGATCGAAGTTCGAAGGTGGCCTAACTATCGTTTCTCCCGAAAGGAACCCGGAGAAGGAGGGAGATTTTAGACTATAATCCTCCCTTCTCGCAGCATCAGACGAAGGTGAGGGAGGCAAAAACAAGTGTACCAAAGGAAAAAAATTATCTTATTTCCTTAGGAAATTTATATACAAATCATTAAATAATAATATAGTAAAATAACAAAATAATATTAATGTAATATAATATAAAAATAATATAAAATATAATATTAAAATATTATAAAATAGTATATTATGTATCAAATGCGGAAAGTTGACAATTGGTCACGAGTGCGGAGGATGGACGCACTTGTGACTAATTGTCAACTTTCCGCACTTGATACACACAATATTTTGTATTACAAGTGCAGCCAAAGTGGCTTTGTGCGCGTTTTCTGTGCGCGAGGTGGCCGATCGCACGCCATCATCTTGCGACGGCACGGTGCGGGAATAGCCGCGTTCAAAGTTATTGTCCACGGCTGAAGCAGTGGGCAATGACTTTGAACGCGGCTCAGCCGTAGGCAATAGCTTTGAATGCGGCTTATTCACTCACCGCGTCGCCACTAGATGGCGGCGTGGGAAATCGGCCGCTTTACGCACAGAAAACACGCACACAAAGTGCCACTTTGCCTGCACGTGTAATACAAAAATACTTATATAAAAATAATATACAATATAATATAAAAATAATATAATAAATAATAATATAATAAAATAATAAAATAATAATGTAATATAATATAAAAATAATATAAAAAATGAAATAAAAATAAAATAAAAATAATATAAAAATAATATAAGATGTGATTATAATAGTTTTACCTTGAATCGTGAGTTGGGGTATTATTGGGGAAGAAAGGGGGGCGGATTTTCTCCCCCGAAAGGGTCTCTAGGGGATAAAGCGCGACCGCTGATGTATGTTCGGATTATATTTTTTCTCTCGCTCTCTTTCGTTGAAACCGTATGACAGTCGGGATAATTCGAGATTTAAACACCTTCGTAAAGTTTGAGATCCCCGTCTCTTTTCTTTCTTTTTTTTCTCTTCTCGCTTCATCCCTATCGTTTATATCAATTGCTGCTGCGCGATATCTCGAAACAAGAACTTGTTTATCCAAATCTAAATGTAGCTTTTCTACTTTCGACTTCAATTTTCTCAGACAATTTCGATATTTAATTTATAGAGAAATAGAGAGTCTACTTTGTATACTTTAAATAAGCAATAAACAAACGTTTTCTATTTAGAGGTTTGAAAGACAGGCTTTCGGCGAAATTATAGATTAAATAGTTTCAAAGAGAATGTTGTGACTATGTTTAAGGTGCATCTCAAAGTAGATGCTAAATTGAAAATTGCGAGGATGAAAAGTGGGAGAAAGGAACAAAGGAGCTAAACGGAATTGGAAACGAGCGCAATAAAATAAATATATAAAATACGGAAACACGAACTCAAACACACACACACACGCACAATTGGTGTATATAAAATATTACAATTAAGAAAAGCATACGCGAATATATTTATTCTCCAAGACAGTTCTCTAAAATTGCAGGGCGGAAAATATAGATGGCTCCTTCTAAGCTTCTCGACTCTCGAACTCCATAATTCTCTCAAGCAAACAGACCGATAACTCGTTCGCGCGAAGTGCATATCCTGTTATTTTCGCGTGTTTGACGTCGGGGTGTATTTATCGCGAGATTTTCGCGCACTGGCGAGGACACTCTATTTTTCGCGATTAAAAAAAAAAAGAAAAAAAATCGCGCGCGCCGATACGCGACCATCCCAAAATCTGTTTGCGAGATATCAACTTATATGCGCGCGCGAAAATCGTCGATTGTCGGGGGAGAGATCGAGTATTTTTTTTTTTTTTTTTTTTTTTTTTAATGCCACGATTCGCGGAAAGGATTGGCCGCGTAAAACGGCGTAAAACGATCTCGCAAACTCGCTCTCCCGCGAAACGATTTAATTTGTCCCGCAACGACAATATCCTCGTTGTTTTTCGACTATGACGTAGTAGAGACCCCCTTCCGCGACCCCGTTTCCCGCCGCAGCCTCTCGCAATAATTAACGGAGATCGTTGCGCAGGACCTATGAACAGTGAACTGATTGTACATTGGCAGTAATAGGTGCGGGGCGAAAAGGGATGGAGGGGGGTTGAAGGGGGCAGAGGGAGGATGTGCGGGCGGGCAAGCAGAGGCTGGCAGGCTTCAACATTCGCGTTTGCCAACCATATATATATATATATATATATATATTATATATATATATATATATGTGCACACATATATATTATATATACGGGACAGTGATTCGTGAAACTCGGCAGATGCGAGGGGCGATGACCAGGGGATTGACCGGGGGCATAATTGACATGTTCAGACGGTATGTTCTCTCCCTGGGACGCGTATCGGACGCGTAATAGAAGATCCCTCTGTAAACCGTGAATGTGTGCGCGCAAATTCCGCTCTTCCAGAGAGAGAGAGAGAGGAGCCCACTTATCGGTGACGCATCTCGGTATATCCTTCGCTAATGAACACATTCGCGCCTTCGCGTCGTCGTTCTTGACGTGCATCTTCTCACTTTTTTGCCGACATCGTATAAATAAGCCGACAAAGTTTCTTTCTCCCCCGCGAGACGAGAATATTCGGGGTAATTCTTCTTAAAGTCTCATCTTTAATCTGTCATTTTTTATTTTTCATGCTTCTTAATGCTTCATAATTTATATAGTGTTTGCTGTTATCTAAATAAAATTATATAGATGAAACTTTGGCGTCATTATTTTTATATAGATAATAACAATATGTGTTATCTATACTTGTCATTTTTTCTTTATGCTTTATAATTTATATACAGTGTTTGTTGTTATCTAAATAAAATTATATAGATGATCATCTAGATGAAACTTTGGCGTCATCTTATTTTTATATAAATAATAAAAAAATATGTATTAATTATCTATACCTGCATCTTAGATGAAAAAAGTACTATCTTTACTAAATTATCTAGAATAATTTTTAGACAATTTTTGTTAATTATCTAGATCATCTTGATCATCTAGATGAAACTTTGATGTCACTTATTTTTATATAGATAATAAAAATATATATTAATTATCTATACTTGCATCTTAGATGAAAAAAGTATTATCTTTACTAAATTATTTAGAATATTTATCAGATAATTTTGGTTTAGAATCATAGCACATAAAATACTTAAATAGTAGATTTTAAGCAGTAAGCGATAAAAATTTATAAATAAAAATATAAATACATATATTTTTATATTTCATTTATAATTTATATTTTTTTTATAACTGTGTTTACATAAGCAGTCATAAAAATTATTATCTAGAAAATTATCTAGATCAATCGCCATATAATTTTATCTTTTATCTAGATATATTTAAAACAAAATCATCTTTATCTTATTTAAGATAAATTTACATATTTTTATCCGATTTTTATCTAGCTAATTTCAAAATTATCTAAATACAACACTGTTTATATATTATTTATTATATTTCATTTGCACAAAAACACAATTGTAAATATTTTAAAATAATAAATGCGCGATTGAAAGAAGGATTTAATAAAGGATTTTTAAATATTTACAATTAACGAAATGAAAATACACAATTTTGAAATATTTTAAAATATAATGAACGGAATAATGAGTTATTATTGAATGGAATAATGAGTTTTAAATAATCACGCTTAATTCCACGCTCTCTCATCTTTTAACAAACATTAAATTGAAAATATCTAAAAGTCCATCTGCCTATATTAAAGTAGATATTAATTTGCTTACAAAAAAATTCTCCGAAGAAACAAACGAGCATCATAAACAATTCTGCGAACACTTTCATCTCTTAACGTATGTTCTTGGAAATACACATGGCTTCTAATTTCATGGAACGAGATACAAGTGAGAAATATCTGTCCACCGCCAGCAGATTAATTTATCGTTTAACGGGCGGTAAATTTATTCCGGAGCGTTACTTTTTCGGAAGGAGCACTTTATTGAATCTTGTTGGAACTAATATTTTTATATATTTGCTTTTTATTTTTCTTCATATATTTTCCTCATATATGTTACTTTATAAAATTTCTATAAAAAAATTGCGCTGCACCGCAGAGAAACACATTTGCATAAACATTCGGTATCCGTATAATATCGCATATTGCAATTTAAATATTTATTTTTACAACATATTGCTACTTCAATATGTGTCAGATTTATAAGATATAAAATTTCGCGCTCTCGTTCTTCATATTCCTTGATTTATATTTTTAATATTATATAATAATTTAAATATATATATATATATATATATATATATATATATATATTATTACATTACAATATATATATTTTTTTACTAATTCTTATTACATAAAATGTATTTATACAAATGTAAACTAATTTATATAATTTTATTCGTATAAATAGAATCGCACATATTGATTTACGAATAATAAATATAGTAAATATTAATATATTATCTTTTAGCAATTTTTAATTAAATAAGTACTCTTATTGCATTCTAATAATTTTCAACAATTATTTTCATTAAACAAATATTAATGATTTAATTATCTTTTGCTCATTAATTTATCACCGATAAATTATTTTACGGCGCTTACGCCAAAAACAAAGGAAGATTCTTTTTTTCGACGATCACATAAATTACCACATAATCGCAAACGATATATACTGCGACCAAATCAGCGAGGAGAGGATTAACAGATTAAATTCCGAGTACGCATACATTTCCCGCGTACTTTTTCAATGTCACGCTGTTCAGTAGTATATTATGCGAGCCAGCTGACACCGGCGTCATCATATCGACACGATTTAAGGGGATCCTTTAGCGAACGACGAACTGCGACAAAATAGTAGCACCCTCATTTTGGAATTAAAAATATCGGTAATTACCGATTGATTTTCGAAGAATAATTACAGATATTTTGAATTATTTTTATTACTTCTATATTATTCTTTCATGTCGTTTCTATTGGAAACGTCATATTTTGTACACAAGTAAACTGCAGAATTTTTGTATTAAATAAGTATTGTTATAAGCTGATGCAAGAGGCCAATAAAAAACTGTAATTTTTAACTCTTATTGTTTTTTATACAAAATTACAGCGCTCTCCATTCATTATTATCAGTACTTTAATTGTGGAGAAGGATTTTTCTGATATCTGTATAGCCAATAAAAAGGAAAGTCTTTGAATACAAAGTCGGTAAAACAGTCATGGTCAGCATCCCCTTAAAGCGATCCTGCTGTAGTTCTGTTTCACCGACTTTAAGTTAGGTTAAGTTCACATTTTATTAAACATATAGATTAAAAAATCCTGCACAATAAAATAAGTACTGATAATAATGAATGAGGAGCGCTTTCCGGCAACTAATTTTTGCTGTTTTATGCCTCGACATCGATTCCGCACGCAAATATACATACATAATTAATCCAAGTACGAATCTTTTGTTACAGGTTTTTAATCTCATTTTTATTACTTCTGTATTATTCTTTCATGTCATCTATATTGAGAGCGCCATATTTTGTGCACAAATAAACTGCAGAACTTTTGTATTAAATAAGTATTGTTATAAGCTGATGCAAGAAGTTAATAAAAAAACTGTAATTTTTTAACTTTTATTGATTTTTTATATGAAATTACAGCGCTCTCCGCTCATTATTATCAGTACTTTAATTATGGAAAAGAATTTTTCAATCCGTATAGTCAATAAAAAGAAAAGTCCTTGAACTCAAAGTCGGTAAAACAGACATGGTCAGCATCTCCTTAATTCTGTCAAATTAATGCGACAAAAGACTAGAAGAACGAAAATAATAGTCGATGAAACAGACAATCGTGAAGGATCCTGCAAAATTTTTGTATTAAATAAGTATTGTTATGAGCTGATGCAAGAAGTTAATAAAAAAACTGTAATTTTTTAACTTTTATTGATTTTTTATATGAAATTACAGCGCTCTCCGTTCATTATTATCAGTACTTTAATTATGGAAAAGAATTTTTCAATCCGTATAGTCAATAAAAAGAAAAGTCCTTGAACTCAAAGTCGATAAAACAGACATGGTCAGCATCTCCTTAATTCTGTCAAATTAATGCGACAAAAGACTAGAAGGACAAAAATAATAGTCGATGAAACAGACAATCGTGAAGGATCCTAATACTCTCTCTCTCGAAATCACGGGGAAGCTGGCGGCGTCCGATAGGCACAAAGTTTGATAAACCGCAAACAGCGGTAAATCGAATCTTACGCCACGCGACATAACCGTAGGTCAGAGAGGCTGTATCAGTGGGTCTCCAAGGCCTGCCTCGCACATCCCAGATTGGGCACGTACGTATTTGCGGATGGCTCGTAAGGGCAATATAACACACAGAGCGCGCGCGTTGAACCGGATGTTAAGTGTATACTCGGACAATCTTGATGTTGCGCGAGCGACCAGCTGATTTTGCCCTTCCTCCCCTTCCTCTTCTCGCCCCCGCGCGGTTTAATAATGGGACAGAATTGATCCGCCGATGTAGTATGTATAGTGCAGTTGCGCCACAGATAATCTCACGGAAAGTTTGTACTCCGCTAATATTCTCGGAAATTTGGAATGTCAAATTCAAAATCGGCAAAAATTTTTCTCTCTTTTTATTTTTTTTTCATCGATGAGCAACCGATATGTGTATATACAAAGCAATCGGAGAGAGAGGAGTTGTGTTCTAAAATTTGTCCAAGAGAGCTTTTCATCTCAAGTTGATGCACCGATGAAACGCAGAATGCAATCTCGTTTAATTAAATTAGAGCGTAATTGTGCAAAAAAATACAAATATTTTCATATACGTAATACTATACGTATAATCATATACGTAATAATACATAATAATTTGCTTCTCTATACCGAAAAAGAAGTTTTCTTTTCTACGCATAAAAAATATATATATTATATATTTAAAATGCATTTTATATAATTAAAACATCATATAAATTATATAAATTTGCTTTTCTATACTTTTCTATATATATACTAATATATAAAAGGTTAAGTTTGTTTGTTCCATTATTCACTGTATTTAATCTCAAAAACTATTGACCCGATTTGAAAAATT
This sequence comes from Nylanderia fulva, assembly GCF_048542155.1. Taxonomy (NCBI): domain Eukaryota; kingdom Metazoa; phylum Arthropoda; class Insecta; order Hymenoptera; family Formicidae; genus Nylanderia; species Nylanderia fulva. The sequence goes on along the minus strand of NW_028190621.1, from coordinate 643,927 downwards.
CTTTCTAGTGGATATAGCTTATTAGAATTTTCTTGAGTATAGACTATAAAGTTTGGCAAATAATTTGAACGCTGCTATAATTTAGATTTTATATATTTGTTTGTTACAGAAAACGTAGCTTGAACGTCAACTACTCCGATGTTATGCATCGGTGTTGGTGAGTGAGATAAACTTTTATTTAATTCTGAGATAACGAATTTATAGATTGTAGTTGTAGATTGTAGACTAAGTATAGATTGTAGAGATAGATTCGTTATCTTAAAATGGATTTACTAGAATATAAACTGGATCAAACTTACTTAGATTGGACTTTTTGATTGATGTCTTAAATATACATAATTAAGTAAATTATATTACACAAGTGTAAATTAAAGTATAAAGTAAAGAATATATAAAGAATTTCAATTCAAATTTTACTTATTTATTTTATTTAAAGAACGCACTTGTGATTTAATTAATTGTGCATAGTCACAACTGCGTTATATATAAAAATAAGTCGTTCTTTTAACAAATTGATTATCCTAATTTATTTTAGTCTATCCATCTATGTAGCGTGACATAGGAAAATACTTTTTTGGAAATTTACTTTGATTAATGTAAATCCAAGTTATCGATCAGTTAAATAATGTGAATATAATATGAATATAAAACACGATATACACCTTCTTCTTCTCGGCCATAGAGCCAAACGCGATGTTATTGCGAAATTAAGTAAGAAAATTGAGGAATCTGGGAATTTCGTATCTTGTGGTTGGGATCTCAAAAACTCTCCTTGATCCTCTTTTAACTTCCCCTGTAAGAAATAGGCGAGAAAAATATTGGTCCAAAAATTGGCTAAATCGGGAATTTATATTAAAAAGAACCGATCTAATATTCTTAATATTTTTATCATAATATGAATGTTTTTAATGAATTTTATTTTATTATAAATTTAATTTTATATATATTATTATAATATTATTGAAACTATCGATGACTCGGTGTTATGTTAGTTAAAGCAAAATTAAATTACCGCTGTATGATAAACAATCGTGACTTTTTACGATCGTATCCAAGCGTAAAATTACGGACTTACACTGGCGATGATAATTAGTCGGAAACGGAAGGAATTTCTCTTCTTCCTTGAAATTTCTGTGATAGAGGTCAAAGTGACCTAGATGTATCCAGAATGATTGTGGCCAATCAAGGTAGGTCCACTGGCCTAAAAAATTGATTTAATTTTATAAATAAAGCTATAATAAAATACAAATATATTTCGTGAATGCGACATATTCGATATCAAATCTAATATTTAATAATTAACGTTTAAATGTATAGATAAATTTGCATACAATTCTTCGATTATGTATGTGTATGTGCATTACCTGGTATATATATACCAGGTAATGCACATGTTATATATATATATATATATATATATATATATATATATAATTATTTAAAAATGTACAAAAATTCAGTTATGCACATATATTTATGTATGTAATTCAAGTATACATATATATTTATATAATTTAGACATTTTCTAATTTTTATATATAAAGAATTTTTTCTCTATACCGAAAGAAAATATAATTAAATTATTACATACATAAGTAAGTTATATACATATATATTTCGATATAGAAAAAAATTCTTGCGTATATAAAAATTATTATAATGAAATGTGCATTTTTCTGGGGTTTCACAGCTATATATACGTACATATATATACTGGGTGATTCAAAACAACCTGATGTCCTAGAAATATCATATTCCTGAACGAATTCTGAGACGATTTTTCCTTGACAAAAATGTCGAGAGAGGCCATCATTTTTTACATGTTCCGAATTTTTGCCATCGTGTATCTTCGTAATTAAGCCTTAAATTAAAATTTTCTTAAAGTAAATTCTACATGAAATTAATAAAATAATATGATTTTATTTCCACAAGGCTTATAGTTTGTGAAAAACCCCTTACTTTCAAACGCTTATAACTCAAAAATGATTGATGTCTCGACTTTTTCGTTGAGGAAAAATCGTCTCAGAATTCGTTTAGGAATATGATATTTCCAGGACATCAGGTTGTTTTGAATCACCCTGTATACCCGCGTTACGGGCTGGTCCCTTTATGACGACGGACCCTTCAATTTGCGATTACGTTATTAATCGTCGCGCGCGTCCGTGCTCATAAAAACTTGCACGGGCTATCGTAAAGCCATTTTTGAGAATGGCTCCCACCCGAGCTGTAGACGATAATGCGACCGCTCCACGCGGTCGCCGAAAGTAAAAACTTTATCTTCATTATTATTAAAGTCGCCTAGATGAAAATGAACCACGAAATTGGTCCCTCAATGGTAGTAGTCAAGGAGGGGGCAGGAAGGGGGAGGGGGTAGAGAGGCCAATAACTGCACTGGGGCCAATAACTATATAACTTCCCCGAACCCCTCGCGAGCTCCTTGATACCGACACCCCTAGATCGATATGGAACTGTCGCGGACACTCCCCCAAGGCTCGTGACATTTTCCACGAGGGGGGCTCCTATGCGATTCTCCCTCCTTGGGTTTCTGCGCGAAACGTTTTAGTAAGCTAACAATCTCGAACGAGAGCGAATTACGTCGTGCGCATGCGCGCGCGCGCGCGCGCGAGAACAAACGCTTCCTACAGCAGAAATGAAGTTTGATGTTAACTTTCAAAGCGAAACACAATGGCCTTTGAGATTGCACGCCGCGAGACGACGACAACGACGACGGGGAAACGGTTACGGGTTATCCTTTCGCGAGATGTAACTTGTAAAAATACGATGTCGTTACGTCGCGCGTCGGGAAAACGAAAACTCGGCGCGAGGAAACCGAGCGCGCGTTATGGGGCCCGATATTACGTTATCCCGCGTCCTTATTTGCGCGCGAATCGTCTCGATTATCCTTATATTCCTCCTTTCTAAGAAAACACGGTGGCGATTTTCCCCGATTTATCGCCTCGAAATTTACTTAATTATATTGCACTGCGCGATATAGAGTGTAACTAATGCTCTATAAAAGTGAGTATTCTCGTCCGCCATTTTTCCTCCAACCGCATATGAAGGTTAGGTTATACGTCGTATATACGTATGCCAAAATGTCAATACGCATTGTCATTGTACGTCTTTCAATCTCGCAGTTAATTGAAAAATTTATCTTTCCCCGATTTATCGCCTTGAAATTTACTTAATTATATTGCACTGCGCGATATAGGGTGTAACTAATGCTTTATAAAAGTGAGTATTCTCGTCCGCCATTTTTCCTCCAACCGCATATGAAGGTTAGGTTATACGTCGTATATACGTATGCCAAAATGTCAATACGCATTGTCATTGTACGCCTTTCAATCTCGCAGTTAATTGAAAAATTTATCTTTCCCCGATTTATCGCCTTGAAATTTACTTAATTATATTGCACTGCGCGATATAGGGTGTAACTAATGCTCTATAAAAGTGAGTATTCTCGTCCGCCATTTTTCCTCCAACCGCATATGAAGGTTAGGTTATACGTCGTATATACGTATGCCAAAATGTCAATACGCATTGTCATTGTACGCCTTTCAATCTCGCAGTTAATTGAAAAATTTATCTTTCCCCGATTTATCGCCTTGAAATTTACTTAATTATATTGCACTGCGCGATATAGGGTGTAACTAATGCTCTATAAAAGTGAGTATTCTCGTCCGCCATTTTTCCTCCAACCGCATATGAAGGTTAGGTTATACGTCGTATATACGTATGCCAAAATGTCAATACGCATTGTCATTGTACGCCTTTCAATCTCGCAGTTAATTGAAAAATTTATCTTTCCCCGATTTATCGCCTTGAAATTTGAAATTTACTTAATTATATTGCACTGCGCGATATAGAGTGTAACTAATGCTCTATAAAAGTGAGTATTCTCGTCCGCCATTTTTCCTCCAACCGCATATGAAGGTTAGGTTATATGTCGTATATACGTATGCCAAAATGTCAATACGCATTGTCATTGTACGTCTTTCAAGCTCGCAGTTAATATTGAAAAATTTATCTTTCCCCGATTTATCGCTTCGAAATTTACTTAATTATATTGCACTGCGCGATATAGAGTGTAACTAATGCTCTATAAAAGTGAGTATTCTCGTCCGCCATTTTTCCTCCAACCGCATATGAAGGTTAGGTTATACGTCGTATATACGTATGCCAAAATGTCAATACGCATTGTCATTGTACGTCTTTCAATCTCGCAGTTAATTGAAAAATTTATTTTAAATATCGAGTCTATTAAACTTAAAATAATTATTACAACAATCAACACATCGTGTTTTCGTTGTAGCATAAAGTATGGTGCTTCCAAAATGCCTGGCTGCGTTACTATGAACGAACATCTATTTTGAGTTTAATAGACTCGATATTTAAGATAAACTTTTTAATTAACTGCAAGACCAAAAGGCATACAATGACAATACGTATTGACATTTTGACATATGCATATACGACGTTTAACCTATCTTTCACATGCGGTTGGAAGAAAAATGGCGGAGAATATCTAGGAGGATCCGCAGGATTTTTCTTCAGAAGCAGGAAGAATTATAATATTTATAGAATTTTAAATGAAAAAAAAATGTATTTTTTATGCCTAATTTTTTATTGATTCCAGGGGGTAGCAAATGCCTCCTCATTTCAATAGCATATTTTATATATCGAAATTAACAAAAAAACTTTGTATAAATGAGCCGTTTTCACGTTACATTTCTATTTGAAACTTGAGATAATTAACAAAGCGTATTATTTTATTTCCAACGATGTAAAACGATATAGAAAATTATTCTCATACTTCAAATTAATTTATGCTCAAGCAAATCGTTTTACAAAAATTATCCGTAAGCAGCATCTGTCAAACGTCCTGACAGGATAAAGAAGCTAATTAAAAAATTATTTTCAAACCTATGTTTATATAAACTTTTTTTCTCCGATCAACAATTTTACATCCTGTATAATGAATCGAGATTCACGATGTGAATAATTTAATTTATGATTGATTACATTTCTATATGTGTAACAATATAAGCGTACAATATATTTTATATTTTAATGATTTAATTAATTTATATTTACACGCACACACATTTTCCATATATTTAATAATAACATCATAATTAATGTCTTTCTCTTTTCAATTTTATATAATTTATTTAACTATTATAAATATTATTATTTTATTATATATAAAATAATTGAGAGAAGTGCACGATGATATAAATTGAAGGAAACTTGAAATATTTTTATATAAACTACTGTATATATGATCGTGGTTATATTTAGTTCTCTTTTTTCTTTTTTTTCGCTAACTTCGAGGTATTAAAGTTTTAGTTGTCATCCGCTACAATTTTGTTTCGAAATAACTTTTACACAAATGTATATATATCTATCTGGCAAAGTCGTTTCATCGCAAATAAGCGAGCTAAAAATTGTAATCGTAAAACGTATCAAACAAAAAAATTTTTCAAAAATTGTAAAATTTCACATGCAATGACAAGAAACATCGTAACTCTCGTCCCACCTAATATGTACGTGCACTCGATCGAACAGAGATTATTGTATTTTTAATACAGAAAAATATGTCGGGAACATACAATATATATATATATATATATGCATCCGCGACTAAATAAATGCTCCATGAAAAAATAGTAACCAAAAATATAGATATTTTAAAAAAATACAAATATTTTTAAATTTTATAATCGGCAAACAGAAAGAGAAATTTTTTTATATAATATTACTTATATTTTTGGAAAAAATAGGCCAAAATTATCTGTATAATTCCTTATATCCTCATAATTTTAAATATATTAAATAAATAAAATTTCCTTTATAAAAATATCTATAAAAGAAATCTGAAAGGAAATAAGAGAGAAGCGCGCTTTTTCCTATTATATCAAAATTCTAGCGGAGTGATATGTAACTTTACAGCGGGAATCGTCGAAAAAGGGTGGCGCGATGCGAAAATAGCGATCGGAAAAAGTCAGAATGTATATATATGTATGTGTGTGTATTTTTGTAATTCTATATATCCGGGATATAGATAGAGATTCTCTCGTCTGAGCATATCTCGCTGTCGCAGGGTAGAGAAGGGAAGGAGGGAGAGGACCGATTGTTTTCTACCTCATCGTTTCAATGACAGCCTTCATCGGACCCGACGATAAGAAAATTCGGAAAACGACTGATATGTTTTGCGCACTTCCGCAATATTTTATCGGTGACAGCCGAATTGGCCCACCCTCCGTTCGTCGCGTCGTTCGCCGCAGCACTTTTCAATAGTGGCGCGTCCACCCTCCCTTTTTCTCTTCCTCTCTTTCGCTCGTTCGCCCTCTCGTCTTTTTCCTTAGTCGCGGAGCGACAACTTTTTCGGCCGTTCCTCACGGAATTCCGTGAGGCGCAAATATTCTATCCTTTTTCAAGTCTCGCCCGCTTATATCCACATGCGCTGACGTTGTACGAACTTTTATGCAATCCACTTATATACCGTGCCGTTTGTCCGCAGCCGGGCCGAAAAGTTCCTCGACTCTCCCCGGCTCCAGTCCTCCCTTCGTGACATTTAACAAATCTATTTAATTTTACGTATGTTTTTTCCGTGAATAAACAAGTCGCACACAAATAAACTTTTACAGTTTATACTTTTATTTTAACAGTTTGTTATAAAAATACATAATTATGATCTTCTATACATCTTATAGATTTTAATATATGTATTGTATATTAAAAATCTTAGAGAAACTCTTATTTCGAAACAAAAAAATTATAATGGGTTAAGGAAATGCTGCCGTTGTTCTGTTTTACCGACTTTAAGTTAGGTTAGGTTCACTTTTTATTGAATATACAGATTAAAAAATCCTCCACAATGAAAGTACTGATTATAATGAATGGGGAGCGCTATTCTTTCATGTCATCTTTATTGAGAGCGCTATATTTTGTGCATAAATAAACTGCAGAACTTTTTTATTAAGTAAGTATTGTTATGAGATGATGCAAGAGGCCGATAAGAAACTGTAATTTTTTAACTTTTATTGTTTTTTTATATAAAATTACAGCACTCCCCGTTCATTATTATCAGTATTTTAATTGTGGAGAAGTATTTATCAATCTGTACAGTAAATATAAAAAGAAAATAAATAGAAAAGCTCTTAAACTCAAAGTCGGTAAAACATTTATGGACAACATCCCCTTAAAAGAAGATAATAGTGTTTTAGGAAAATTATTTTTCATTGAATTATGCACAGAGGACAAATTTTTCTTACGCCGATACCAATTAATTAAATTAAATATCAATTCAAAATTTTCAATTTTATAAATCTTCCTGATCCTTCTAGAAAAAACGAAGAGAATAGGCAAAAAAATATCAATATTACATCGAAAATATATTTCGAACTATTTTTTTTCACATCTATCGATGTAACCAATTAAATTTTTTTTTATAAATATCTAGGGAGATTGTTATTGTATTTTTCAGATTTAATTTTACTGCTCTACAATATATTTTATGTACAATATTTCAATACTGTTTAATTTTCGATTATTATATTTCATATACAGATCATATTTGCACAATTTAAATGTGTATTTTTCCCGTTAGTAAACCATTTATGTACAAACAACAAAAAACATCTGCGATAAAATTATGTATCATATTCCATTTTACAGATTTTAATATGAAACTAAGAATCTTAAAAAGGTCCTCATATTGTGAAATATAAATTAAAATCACAATGGAAAAAGATGATAGTGTGTTGGGAAAATTATTTTTCATTGAAACTGATTAATTGTGCACAGAAAGGACAATTTTTTTGCTTTGATATCATAATTAAATTAAATCTCAATTTAAGATTTTTATTTTAATGAATTTCTCTCTCTCCTCTCTCTCTCTCTCTCCCTCTTTCTCTCTCTCTGACCCTTCCTCACTTTCCTTTTTTCACATCTATCAATATAATTGGTTCGATCAATTTTTCTATAAATATCTAGGTAGATTGTTACTGTAATTTTCAGATCTAATTTCATGTTCTACATTATACTTTATGTACTTGTTTAATATTCCTGTTTAATTTTGGAATGTTACGTTTCACGCATACACATAGACTGTGTTTGCACGATCTCTACAAATCTCAATATAAAAAATTAAATATATTTCAAAAATAGTAGAATGCAACAGACTCACCATTAAATACTTGCTATATATTTTATATATTTTAATAACAAAAGTCGAATGAACGGAACCGTTTATGGACGGTTTTGCGCAGAATCAATTAAAACGCAACATTGATCGTAATAAATTTTACGTATAGTAATTATACGAAACCTACATCGACATGTGGGAGAGTATTTGGAGCAACGATTGTTTGATTATGTAACAGGAATCGATGTCAGAACTAAATTAAAAAGTCATTACACATAAATAATTAATATAAATTAAATTTAAGATTGAAGAGAAAAAATGTTTCACTTTTTCCTTATATTTCGAAGTACAAAAAAATATATTTAATTATTATTACAAGAACCTTGTATAATTAATTTAATATTTTCATTTTAAGATATAAATATATAATATTAAAATAAAATATAAACATATAATGATTTTAAAATATTTCTTTCTCTCGTGTTCGAACGTTTTCGGCTGACTTTTCCAATTTCGGGAGGTAGTAAAATTAGACTTGAGAAGGGCAAAATTTCAAAAAAATTATAATCAAGTTGAATTTTTGTGGAGACCTTTATTTCGATGTTCTAACAAAATCTTGAAAAATACCTTTGATTTTAGCCAGGGCGTTTTTTTATGGGGGGTAAATTTTAGTTTCTTGCCTCTATTTCGAAAACTATCAATTTTTTGAGAAAAATGCTTATTATCAAAATTGTACTTTATAAAATTCCCTACAAAAAAAAGTCATTATACTTTTTTCGTGCAACTAATCGTTTTTGAGTTGCAATATTTTTAATATAATTTTTATGCATTTCATATAATACTATAGTAATGTGCACATTTTCTTTCAGACTTAATTCGTTCTATATCTTCGAAACGATTAATTCCACAAAAAAAAGTATAATGACTTTTTTGTAGGAAATTTTATGAGTTACAATTTTGATAATAACTATTTTTCTCGAAAAATTGATAGTTTTGAAGATAATGGCAAAAAACTAAAATTTACCCCTTTTTACCCCCCATAAAAAACACCCTGGTTAAAATTAAGAGTACTTTTCAAGATTTTATTAGAACATCGAAATAAAGGTCTCCAGAAAAATTCAGCTTGAGTATAATTTTTTTAAGATCAAAGTCTAATTTTACTGGACTAGTAGAAGCATCCCTTCAAAAAAATTTCACATATTTTTTTGGACATAATTTTACTGGACTAAGGATCAGCGAAGGAGACACATCGAGATTACCTGCGCTTTTGCATATTAACGACCAATGGGCGACGATCTTTCGCCGCTGGGCGAAGTAACTAATCGTTTCTGGAAGTACCCGGACGTAGGACTAGCGTACGAATTTATTACACGGGGACCTTCGCGACAGATATAAATTTTCCGGGGAAAACTAGCCGGGAAACTTGGCGGAAAGAGCGATATTGTCGCAGACCGTAGACCATAAGGACGCCGTCGTTGTTGACGCGCGCTTCAAGGGCAACACGTAAGCGCGTGTGTGTCCAGCCCGGTAATAAGTTGCCGCTCCCAATAACACGACCCCGGCTGAAATTCAATTAAACTTGGCAAACTCCATAATTATGTGTGCTCGTTGTATTTTTCATTCCGGTGAAAACTCACTCGCACGACGAGAACGAACGCGTTGACACCTGCAACGACACGTGAAACGATTTCTTTTTCCCTTTTGGGCGCTCCTTGTTTTTCGCGAAAACTCTCCATCCTTTTTCTCTCTATCTCGCTCTTTCCTCGAACGTAGTGTTTGCTGTTATTTAAATAAAATTATATAGATGAAGATGAAGTTTTGGCGTCATCTTATCTTTCTATAGATAAAAAAATATATATTATCTACATATATCTGCATCTTAGATAAAAAATGTTAGCTTTATTTAATTATCTAGAATAATGTTCAGATAATTTGGTTTAGAGTCATAACACATAAAAATAAATATTTTTATTAAATAGCAGAACTTAAGCAGTAAGCAATAAAAATTTACAGACAAAAATATAAATATATTTTCATATTCCTTATACAATTTACATTTTTTTATAACTATGTGTTTACAAAAGTGGTCTTAAAAATAATATTATCTGAAGGTATCTAGATGAATCGCTATATAATTTTATTTTTATGTAGATATATTTAATACAAAATCATTTTCATCTTAATTATTTAAGATAAATTTACATATTTTCGTTTCATCTTTAACTAATTTTAAAATCATCTGAGCACAACATTGAGCGCAGTATAACGCATAGCTATTACAATTTTTTGTTTAAATCTTGACACCTTAAAATCCCTCTTAAGTGTTGCTAGACTATCCTCTAAAACTGAGAACATATTTTTATTAATAATAAATAATTATACAAATATGTATTTTTATGCAAACCGTTTATTTGATGTTATATGATCATATTGTTGCAATTTATAATCTTTATTACTAAATGGTTTTAATTTATTAGAAGAATAGATGGAAGTTAATAAGATGCTCGAAAAAGAGAGATCTCGAGTGACTAATGTAATTTAATTATTTAGATCCGAATCTCATTCCTCATGTTCGATCTGTATATTTGAGCTTCCTTCATGATCCTTCTTTGTACATTTTTGTCAATGTAAAAATAAATCCCATTTCACATCTACATTTTTATAAATTAGAACAATCTGACATTAATCTTAAGAGGATTTTCCTCTTAGAGGGTAAGAGGATCATTTCGGCATCTACTCTAAAAATAAATGGAAAATTCTTCAAACGAAAAAGAATAGCATTTTTTCAGTGATACAGTTACAGTTATTTGCACGTAAGAAGTATCCGCCGACATTTTCCTTAATAATCAGTCATTTGTACATCGCTGCGCGTATCCATATATCATCGTCTACGCTCACTGATGGATCCTCATTCATGGTCCACTGTCGCCGCGACGCTTTTTCGCGGCAACAACACGTCTCGTTCCGGGTGGCTCCAATTATGAGAACATTCCCCGTCGGTTTTCGAAGGGTGCGTTGACCCGGAGCGTCGCGCGGTAACGCCATAAATTCGGCAGATGGGAGTTGTCTCTTTGCCAGAGCGGCCAAGTCGGCCGCCACATCTACAGCCGGCCGCGTATTATTACGGAGCTTCGCCAAACCCAAACCGAAATATATGTATTTCTATTTATCGGGACGGCGGAAGGGGCCACAGGGGATTACGGCTAGGAGACAAAAATATTTACAAGTGTATATATATATATATATATATATATATATGTATATATGCACCCCCTCGAAAAAATATATTTAAATTAAAACGAGAGAGAACGTCGACCGCGTTTTCATCGACTGGATTTTATATGTGGATAGGTATATATAAATAAAACCATGCTCTATTTTTTCAACGGTATACTCTCTTAAATGGAATCGGCGGATTTTCGTGATAAGCAACGGTATTAGTTATAAGCACGAGAACAGTGAAATCTTACTGATTGTGACAAGAGTCAGTTATATTTTATATTGTATATTATTTTTATTGTTTTTTATATTATATTATTATTTTATATTTTATTTTATTTTTATTTTAATATTTCAAATGCGTCTTATGCTACAATATTACATATGAGTAATATAATTGCAAACAATAGATTTTATTTAAGAAGTATTATACATTAGTGTATAATAATATTATATAATATTTTATATAATTATTATGCAATATAATTAGTATATAATTAATATATTATTAATAATAATATTATAAATATTTTTTGAGAAAAAATTTGACGAAAAGTCTTATTCTGATTTATCATATTTTAAAAGTAAATCAGTATAATATACGTATAATTCTGCTTATTATAATATTGTTATTTGTCAAATCTTCCTGTGCTATTATTATAATTAACGAAACATAAGACAAAAGAAGATGCGTTTTTCACTGAAAATCAATAAAAGCAATATTCATTGATCTTGTCTCTTATTGTCAGTACTTAGTGATATTTTCACTTTAACTCATTTTAAGAGAGTACTATATCTGTATAGGGAAACAGCGAATTAGAGGGAAGAGAACGATCAATCTTTTCGATATTCAATTGGACTTGACTAATTTTGACGCCGCGATTTGCGTCGAAACACATTTTCGTTCCACTCGATTGAGAATTGCGATCGGTACGCATCAATAACATTCTCGTTTCGATCTATTTCGAATTTTATTTTACTCTACATCGCAAAACAGTCAGAATCACAATGCTCGAAAAAAAGAAAAGAAATAGTCCAGTAAAATTAGACTTTAACTTAAAACAAATTATAGTAATCAAGCTGAATTTTTGTGCAGATTTATTTTGATGTTTTAATGAAATCCTGAAAAGTACCCTTAATTTTAGCCAGAGCGTTTTTTATGAAGGGAATAAAAGAGGGTGAATATTAGTTTTTTGCCATTATTTTAAAAACTATCAATTTTTCGAGAAAAATACTTATTATCAAAATTGTAGCTCATAAAATTCCCTACAAAAAAGGTTATTATACTTTTTTTCATGGAATTAATTGTTTCGAAGATATAGAGCGAATTAGGTCTGAAAGAAAATGTGCACATTACTATATATAGTATTATGTGTGACTATATTGCAACTTTACCGCACGTTTTACTCAAAAACGATTAGTTCTACAAAAAAAATATAATAACCTTTTTTGTAGAAAATTTTATGAGCTACAATTTTGATAATAACTATTTTTCTCGAAAAATTGATAGTTTTCGAGATAGTGGCAAAATACTAAAATTTACCTCCTTTTACCCTCCATAAAAAACACCCTGGTTGAAATTAAGGGTATTTTTCACGATTTCATTAGAACATAGAAATAAAGGTCTTCACAAAAATTCTGTTTGATAATTTTTTTGAAATTTTGCTCTTTTTAAGTCTAATTTTACTGGGCTAACTAAAAATACGTTTTCTGGTTATGAAAGAAATCTAGTGTCTTAATTCAGGAATTCTGGTCTGTTTTTATTGCTGTGACAAAAATATATAATTTTAAATTCTGCGTAATGACACACGGCGAAAATGTCTTAAAATTCCTAATATAATATACGATAAAAATTAATTTAATCATTTTGATTATTTTATTTTAATTATTATAATCGTATAATTATTTTGATGATTTTTATTTTTAATTATTTTAATCGTTCTGACTATTTGGCTAAATACTAGTAATTATTTATATCCTTTCTCATATTAGTAGTACAACAAGGATTCATTATCTTTGGTATTCAGATATATGCGAGAAATTGAGTTACTACTAAGTTTATTGATCAGGTTAATAACTAAACTATGCATTGTTAGACAACATAAGATCAAGTTGCCGAGTTTGTTTACTATTTATGCTTCTATAGTGAACTTGTTCGATAGAAGATTACGCTTTAGCAAATTTAAAGCAATTCATTGTGAGTTGTAATGTAAACTAAAAACATTGTGTATACTCATGGAATTTTTTGCTCTCTTGTCCTCTACATTGCTATTAAAGAAAAAACACGGTAGTTCTATTTAAAAAAATTAAGGTGACGTTACTTTTTTATCAAACAAAAAATTTGATCAATATTTTTATTATATTGCAATTTTTATTACCCTATTGTTAGAAAACCGATAAATTCTGTTCATGATTTTTGTTTATGATTTGTTATCATATTATAAACAAAATAAATATCTTAAATACTACTACGAGGATTACCCTAAATATATACATATATGTATATATTTGTAGATATGTATATATAAAACTTCATATATGAAGATATAATTAAATAATTTAATAAGTAAAAATATAAATATGATGTTTTTAAATCGGCCAACAGATAATTAATAATTAAAATTAAAAAATTTAATAATTAAAATAATTTAATATATAAAAGTGTATGTACATGTATATGCGTATAAAATTTAATATACATGAGTAATTTGTACTGTAGAAAATTTGCATTCGTGAAGGAAATTACGTATAGGTACTATGTATGCATAGCAGTGACTGATGTATTTTATACTATCTCATGTTTTCGTTTTAATTTAATATGATAGAGCATATCATTTTAATATTTTAATATTTATATATTTATATATATATATATATATATATATATATATATATATATATTATGAATTAATAATTATTAATTTTAATTTATTATTTTTCCCGAAAAAAGAAACTCTCTCTCCCTCTCTCTTTCTTTGTCTGCCTTATTATACTAATAAATTTATACGCGGCATTCACAATTCAAAATGGTCGGTATGCGTAACCGGTAATATCATCTGAATTGAATTTTTTTATTCCTTTTTTTTTTAATAAAGCCGATTAAAATATCTGTACGAAATTTCGTTCAAAACGTTCCGGTCACATCCTGCGGTGAGAATATCGATCTGCGCGCGGCGATATCTTTCTATCATGTACATATATTTTTTCTACATGTATACACGCAGCGATGGAGATAAAATTCTCGCATGTAGAGCAGCACGTAGGATATTGATCGCCCCAAATTTATTTAAGTATTTTCCACCTAGTTGCGACGGAATTCGCTCAGGAAACAGAAAGAGAGTAAGTATATATATATATATATATATAAACCGGTCGTTAAAGGGTTAAATCCCTTTGTCGTTAGTTCCGCGCACAGCCATATTTGCTCGTTAGGACGGCTAATGAATTCAGGAACAAATTTTCCATACCGGCTCTCAATATCGCGGCACTTAAAGAGGGGATCGCGATCTAACGTCAAAGGGCATCCCCTGCACACGTTATGAGCGATTACTAAATTCAAAGAGCCATTTTGTTAATCGGTTTCGTCGTACCCGCGTGAATTTCGCTATTCAAAGAGAAAGAGAGAGCAAGGTAATTTCAAAAGAGCTCATTGACGGTATAATTACACTGGGCGAGCGCTGGACAAATTCGCCCCTTTTCGGGAAGAGAACGAGTATATCATTGTGACGCGAGTCGCAAGAAGTCACAAACTGACGAAATCAAATAAATCAGCAACGAAGTCCAGGAATGGAGGCTTCATAGGCAGCGCAGAAACTCTCGTGCGCTCTTCGTGCAATTTAATTTATGATTTCTCTCTCTCTCTTTTTCTCTGCAAACGCGCGTGTAATAAAGCGCGTCGTTATGCACGCGTGTACCTTGACGTGTAATAAAAGTCGGAATAGAGAAATTCGATAAAACGTGAGAGAGACACGGGATCAACGCGCGTGATTTAATGCGTACGCATACATACACACGTACATGTATACAGGGTGATTCTAAATATGTGAAATTTTTTTGAAGGGATGCTTCTACTAGTCCAGTAAAATTAGACTTTGGCTTCAAAAAAATTATAATCAAGCTGAATTTTTGTGGAGACCTTTATTTCGATGTTCTACTAGTCCAGTAAAATTAGACTTTGGCTTCAAAAAAATTATAATCAAGCTGAATTTTTTTGGAGACCTTTATTTCGATGTTCTAATCCTGAAAAGTATCTTTACTTTCAGTCAGGGCGTTTTTTATGCGAAGTAAAAGGGGATAAATTTTAGTTTTTTGCAATTATCTCGAAAGCTATCAATTTTTCGAGAAAAATAGTTATTATCAAAATTGTAGCTCATAAAATTCTCTACAAAAAAGATTGTTATACTTTTTTTCGTGGAATTAATCGTTTCGAAGATATAGAACGAAAAAGACGCGCCCAGTACTCTACCCTTGCGGTTGTGTGTAAAGGAATACGTATTTTTTACGAATTACAGACATTGCAACTTCACCGTTTTACTCAAAAACGTTTAGTGGTACGAACAATAGTATAATAACCTTTTTTGTGGAGAATTTTACGAGCTACAACTTTGATAATAACTATTTTTCTCGAAAAAATGATAGTTTTTGATATAATGGCAAAAAACTAAAATTTACCCCCTTAAAAAACGCCCTGGTTAAAATGAATGGCACTTTTCAGGATTTCATTAAAACATCGAAATAAAGGTCTTCTCAAGTCTAATTTTACTGGACTACATAAGGGAGATTTCCCATATAAATATATATCTTATGTCTTTTCATTCAAAGTTACTCTTCTAAAAAGAGAGGTGAAAATTAGGTGTGTTTATTTTCTCAAATTTTGAACAAATTTAAAGTATGAAATTGTATGATTTTATTTTGTTTTGCTCGCTTTTTTTATGCTAATATTTAACTTCTCACGAGTTAGGGCAGTTAGCACCGTGTTGTATGATTATATTAAATAAAAAGTTGAATAGAAGTTACTAATTTCATCCCATTATAATTATATGAAAGGATTAAAAAATATTAATAAATATTCTTTTTATTAATAAAAAATATCTATTTATTTTTTAACTCTGTCTAATGTATATATATATATATTTTTTTTTTAAACTGTTGATTTCCGAAAAAAATAAAAGTTTCTAAAGAAATAAAACTTTCTAATGAATATTTTCAGATGTTCACATTCCGGTTCTGTTAAAAAGTTTTTTAATAAAAAATTAAATAGAAGTCGCTAATTTCATTCTATTATAATAATATAAAATATAAAAGGATTAAAAAAATATTAATAAATATCCTCTTCATTAATAGAAATTGCTCATCCATTCCTTAATTCTGTCAAAAAAGAAACTTGAGAAGAAAAATAAAAATAATAATTTTCTTCCTCTTTGGAGGAGTGTAATTCCTCAGAGAGGGATATACGAGTATATAAAAATTTATATTTATTATTATTTTTATATTTATATGAAAGATCCCTTGTAATTTTCGACAAAGAATCATCTACAAATTTTTCGCATTTATTTAGAATCACTCTGTATATACATGCATATGCTCGGTATTTTGTTACGTCTAGCTGACGGACGATGGATGGAAGATCGGATGGAAGGAAAAAAAAATAAACAAACACAAAACAAACGTGATATTCATCCGCGAGGAGTAATGACAGCCGGCAATTAGGTCGAAACTTATTAAAAAAGAGAAATCTCTCAACTTCGATAGAACTCAATTTGTATCTGCTATTTCCACTCGACTACGAGATACCTCCGGGCGATATTTTGCATCGCAAATAAGAAAGAGAGAGAGAGGGGAGAGAAAGAGTCTGAACTTTTTATTTCTCGCCCTACAACTTCTGTAACTTTCGCGATTTTCTGCCTTAACATCTCCGCCGCAATTTTAAAAAGATAGCTATCGCTATGCATTTAAATCTTCCGTTATTTAGAGCGTTAATAGTTGCATACAGACCTCAACAGACTGCACCTTCAATCGTCTTGCATATTCATATATTGATTACTTGTATTAAAAATTAGTAGCATTCTGAAAATTATTTATGTGCTAATATATTCATTTATCTATTAATTTAATTATACATATATAATTTATACATTACGTCATTCATAATAATAATATTATATTATCATAAATTTATATATAATATTAATGTATAAATTATATATTTATATAATTTATAGATATTTTTTACATATATCTATTAATATGTAATATAATAATAAAGAAACAACACAATATAACGTAATAACCGATTTAAAATTTTACATTACGTACAAAAAAGATTTTCTTTCATAGGCTACGATTAATTTCTTTTAAAATATATAATACATTAGTAAATATGCAGTAAACTCAAGTTATAGGTAAATACTAATTTATTTAACAAATGTATATTTATATTCAGGATTAATTACATTAATAAATTTATCTATTTGATCAATTCGATCGACTAAGTTTTAACGCTTGCTTAACTTATAAAAAAATGTAATGTATATTCTATATTTAAATCCTCTACTTATATAACATATGAAAAGCGGATAGATGTATCACTGCAATATCTGAAAAAGACATTTCTCGATAAATGGACGAATTAACGATTTTACGCGCGATTTGCCAAGCATTATTATAAAAAAAGAAAAAAAGGATCGAGAAATCTTACAAACGTAATGCAAATCGCATCCTTAATTCCGCGTAAGTATGTGACTTATAAAATTGAATCATGCACAGAGAGGTACGTCTCCTCTTCTTGTTTTACCGTATTTCAATTCGGTCCAAACTCCGAACCAATAAATATGCCCCCTCGCGCGGTTATCGGATTAATTGAGACACGCGGCGGTCCTTTATATTCGATATTGAATTATTGATGGAAAAAAAGAAAAAAAAAGAATTGCCTTAAATCCGTTTCGGATGGATATGGGACACATCCGGCGCTCTGCGATGGAAAAAAGAGGAGGGGGTTGATGTTCGTTCTGTTTGAAAATAAAAATCGCTATTCTTATTCGGCACATCGGGCCGATCCCGCGTTTTTCTCGCGTCGAGAGTTCTCGCGTGATTCCGCCATTACACAAATCTGCGGATTGTTACATCTCGTCCGCATATGTCTTTCTCTCTTTTTTTATATTATATAATATAAATATATTATATAAAATAAATAAATATATATATTTATATAAATATATAATATAATTTTTTTATATAATATAAATATATTATATAAAATATTATATATATATATATATATATATATATATATATATATAATTATATATGTATAGGTATATTGAATAATTTTAAATGAGTACGAAATTTCTAGAAGATGATTCTTTATCGAAAATAAAAGAGAAACTTTCATATAAATATATACTCTTATATTTCTCCCTGAGGAATTACACTCCTTTAAAGGGGAAAATAAAAATTAGATTATTTAATTTTTTCTCATGTTTTGGACAAATTAAACTAAATTAAAAGTGTACATTTTGTGTTCACCTTGCTTTTTTATATTCTAAAATTCAACTTCTTGTAACACAAGATTATATGACCATTTAATACTGTGGTGTACATGATAATGTATTTTATTTTTTTCTTGAAAACTATTGATTAATTTTACGAAAAAAAACAAAAGAAATAAAAAAGTTTTTTTAAGAAATCAAACCTTTCTGAGACATATTTTTAAATAATTATAATAGCCATCAAAATCTTAATAAAAATTTAAGTAAACGTTGCTAATTTCAACCTTCTATAACAATACGGAAGGATTTAAAAATATTAATACACATTTTTTTACTAGTGGAATTCAAATCTAAACTTGTCTGATATTTGAAAAAAAAATAAAAACCAACTTTTCACCTTCCCTTTTCAGGAAGGAATATAATAGGATACATGTTTACATAAAAGACCCCTCCTTAATTTTCGACAAAGAATCATCTCCTAAAATTTCACACACTTATTTAGAATCCCTCCGTACATAATATATATGTATGTACTTTTTGCGACCGAGGAAACTCGTCGCTTTCGAGAGCGCCGCGTCGTTTCCCGTAGCTTATCCAATGTACTCGAGTATGTTTGCTTATCATTATAATACGGTTTACAGGCACCCGCGGACGTAGCTGACATAACATTCACAAAACTCGCGTTTCCTTTGAGAACGTCTAAAACAACATTGTCGGGACACGCCTGAGCGGCTCTCTCTCTCTCTCTCTTTCCTTTTCTCTTCTTCCTTTTCTTTCACATCTCATTTCTCCTCGGTTCACCCAGTTACTACATGCTGACACAAATGCGCGAATACACATTTCCATTCAGCACAACAAGATTGCGGCAGCATTGTGGCAACATTTCATTGCAATATTACAACGTTGCATAAACATTGTGAAATGTTGCAGCAATCTTGCTGCAAGGTTGCAGCAACGGTAAAATGCCCGCTATTTAGAATATAGCAATGTTGTTGCAATATTGTTCTATATAGAACAATATTGCAACAACATTGCTATATTCTGAAAGAGGACATTTTACCGTTGCTGCAACATTGCAGCAAGATTGCTGCAACATTTCACATTCTATAGAACAATATTGCAACAACATTGCAATATTGTACGTCGCACAGGAATATTACACAAATATTATATAGGCATGAATTTGCAATATATTTAAACAACGTAGCAGCAACATTTCAGAAATATTATGAAAATAAAATTCACGCAAAACATATTAGGTACAGAACATTCAGTCCGATCATGTATTTGACATTTCCAATAATCCAATATTACATATATATTTTATTGCATTATTGCCGCAATGTTATAGAACAATATTTCTGAAAGCAGACATTTTACCAGCAGTAGCAAGATTGCTGCAACATTTCACAATGTTTATGCAATGTTGTAATATTTCATTCATGCCTATATAATATTTCTGCAATATTGCTATGCAATGTACAATATTGCAATGTTGTTGCAATATTGCTGCAAACTTGTGCCTATAGATATATATACATTTACATCTACACCCGCATTCAAATGTTATCCGAAATACGGGAAAGTGACTCCGATCCCTAACGCGATGGAAATTAACGACATCAACAACTTTGCACGCTCCACGGTATCTGCACTATCCCACCCTCTCTTCTCTCACCCCCGCGTTATTGAATTCTCTCCCGCGAACGCGCACGCGTGTCCTATGCATATTCACGTGAGTTACCATTAGCCCCTATAAATCCGCACGCTCGTGATTGCACAATAAATGTGCAAACGTACTCGTTTCGCGCGCCCTAAAAAATGATTTATAAATATTTATTAGCTCCCCTGTGTTCACAAAGAGAGAGAAAGGAGAAGAAATACCGCGTCGGTTGTAAAATGCCCCTCCACTTCCGTTCTACATATTATGATGGTGAAAAAAAATTTTTTGGTGATATCTAGCTTTAAAAAGAACGCTCTGTGATTTTTTTTCGATTTATCGAAAAGAGAAGACGCGATTTTTCTCGCTCTCGGAAATTTATTTATAAATATTTTATATTTTTATTAAATTTAGAATGAAATTAATTAAATATCAATAAAGTAAAATAAATTAAAATTAAATTGAAATTAAATTAAAATTTAATATTTGTATTAAATATTTTATTATAATTTGCATGCACGAAATATACAATATAAAACGGCAGATTTAATAAGAAGTAAATGAGCCTCTTTCATCTTCTCCTTTATTTTCTCTTCCTTCTTATTTTGCACATAAAGGAAACAAAATCGAGAACGAGAGTGATAGATTAATTTTAATTGTAAATACTCGCGCGACGTATGATATAAAAATGTTATATAAAAAAATAGATATATCGAGAAGCGTATGGGTCGGATGAAAAAGGGAAAATTTGTATAAAATGGAGATTTTATTAAAAAGTTTCTGCAAAAGCATTTCAATAAACATCCTTTCAGCCTTTCATTTTCGGACACAAAAATATGGACGAACACGCAAATTGCTTTTATGAAGATGAATTAGTTGTTATTAGAGTGGAATGTAATAGAAATAAAAAAATGAAAACGAGAGAGGGAGATTACACAAAAGAGGTAATATATATATCGTAAGAATTAATAGAGACATTTACGTCGCTAATAGAACAATTATAAGAATAGTTTATTACATGCACGATATATGTAGACTTACACAAAATTATTGTCCCAATATGGCTTTTAATGTGTCCTAATCGCCCTCTATCATGAAATAAATTAATTGATCTCTGAGTGACATGTCAAAAGCGTAACACAACTTACGGATAAATTGGATTTTATGAAGACTAATGAATGTGGAATATGACTAGAGAGAGAAAAAAAAAGAAAAAGAATCAAAGAGAGAGAGAAAGAGCATAAATCAATTATAAAACTAGTAAAATTGTTAATGAGATGTTAGCTTTTATAACTCGGACCGCTATAAATATCCCTTTTGAAACTCCGTAATTTCTTTTAAAAGCGTATTAATTTGTCATTTCTGGCTGCACTCTCGAGCACTTTATTTTACAACGAGAAATGTACATCAATCATCACGCAATCGCGAATTGGAATTTATGTAGATTAATTGCTACGCCTCGTTAATGCATAATGTACGTCACACAGCTCTAATATAAATATTAAAAAAAAAAATTTTTTTTTAATCTAAAGCAATTTTACTAACGTTTTAAAAAAAGTTTCTTACAAGTTTTGCACGAGAATTATTACTTTTTATACATACTGCAACATGACAGCTTGACTTCTTTCAAAGTATAATAAAATCCCGAGACGACGTTACGTAAATAAGATGGTAAAATTAACAAATTTGTGTTAGCTTCGTATGCTCTATTAGAATAACGTTGCCCTTCTTTTACGTGGAGATTCGTAACGCGGAAAATTCTTGAAATCTGCTTTGCGCAACAAACGCACTTTGCATTACGGCCGCAAAATTGAATATATTTTTGTTTAAAAAAAAATAGCTTGACGTAGTTTTATGCGAATAACTGTATTTCTGTATAGTTTTATTATATTGACAGTTATGAATAATTGATTGTTAATTTCTATTAATCTTTAATTTTAAATGATGCGCTGAAAAAGGTTGAAAAAAGCAACCGAAATGTGCGAATTTATTTCTGTCTAATATTTTATGTTATAAATCTTTTTCCACAAATAAATATTAATGAAAAAACTTAATTAGCTCTTATTGCCTTTTATATGTATATTAATTTTTAAAGAGCTGTTACAAATTATATTGAATATATTTATCAATAAAGTTCGAGGAAGAGCTTCGTGTTGTGTGATAGACGTTAAACGGCTGAACGAGAATTGAATTTCGCGTCTAGATATGCATATCGATCAATAGTACCCAGCGACATTAAAAAAACAGAAAACGAAGAAAACTGTTATTAACGGAGTCATTTGAAAAACAAGAAAAATGCATGTTTTTGCCCCTTTGTTTATTCCTAACCTATAACTTGTTTTTCTTTAATTTTTTTAAATTAAATACTTTTTTATTCTTTTTATATTAAATATGCAAATAAATTTTAGTAAATTTATTCAAAGGGAGAGCTAATGCTTAAGTTTTTGTTAATTCTCGGAGGGGGGCAAAGGCCCCCTCTTGTCCCCCCCTCTGTGGATACTTACGACACCGGAAGTTTCTAATATAAAAAAAAGGCGAGAAATGAGACAAATCTAATGCTTAATTTTTTTCTTGATTTTGAGGGGAGTCAAATGCCCCCTCTTGCCCCCTCTCTGTGGATGCTTACGACACCGGGGATTTTTGGTGTAAAGAAGGCAAGAAATGAGAAAAATCTAATGCTTTATTTTTTTATAATTTTGGGGGGGGGGGCAAATGCCCCCCCTTGCCCCCCTCCTTGTAGATGCTTACGACACCGGGGGTTTTTGGTGTAAAGAAGGCAAGAAATGAAACAAGTCTAATGCTTAATTTTTTCTTGATCCTGAGGGGGGCCAAATGCCCCCTCTTGCCCCCTCTTTGTGGATGCTTACGCAACTGGGGGTTTTTGGTGTAAAGAAGGCAAGAAATGAGAAAAATCTAATGCTTTATTTTTTTATAATTTGGGGGGGGGGCAAATGCCCCCCTTGCCCCCCTCCCTGTAGATGCTTACAACACCGGGGGTTTTTGGTGTAAAGAAGGCAAGAAATGAAACAAGTCTAATGCTTAATTTTTTTCTTGATCCTGAGGGGGGCCAAATGCCCCCTCTTGCCCCCTCTCTGTGGATGCTTACGCGACTGGGGGTTTTTGGTGTAAAGAAGGCAAGAAATGAGACAAATCTAATGCTTTATTTTTTTATAATTTTGGGGGGGGCAAATGCCCCCCCTTGCCCCCCTCCCTGTAAATGCTTACGACACCGGGGGTTTTTGGTGTAAAGAAGGCAAGAAATGAGACAAGTCTAATGCTTAATTTTTTTTTGATCCTGAGGGGGGCCAAATGCCCCCTCTTGCCCCCTCTCTGTGGATGCTTACGACACCGGGGGGTTTTGGCGTAAAAAAAAGGTAAGAAATGAAACAAGTCGATCCGTTGGGAGAAGGATGAAAGGGGGACGACACGTTTCGGGATTGTCCGCGGGGGGTGCGTGCGAGAGGGAGGGGGAGCTGGAAAGTGATGAATGACGGTACAATTTCCTGCAGGGCGGGAGGTTGCCCGACTCCTCTGACCAAGGCGACATTGTTCCAGAATGCGACCGTCGTCGCAGCTGCCGGCCGGTGTCGGACGCGTGCGATTTCTGGGTGTGTTGGTGTATATATATATATATGTGTGGGGTAAAGAAAAAAAATGCCTTTTTGGCGTCTCGCCTCGTAAAAGCTTAGCGATGTTCGGCGGAGAATCTCGATAATCGCACACTCCCTGCTTTATTCTCCTTTTTTTATACCTTGTACTATATTATACTTACTACGTACACATTAGTGGCAAACTTAGGCCCGCAAACAAATAAATTTCGCGGAAATAGGAACAAAATAGAATATATATATATATTTTTTATTTTAAAAACCACATCAGGCGATCTGTAATTTATTCGCGATGAATAAAATATTATGCGTAATAAAATTCGGGATGAAATTTTATTTATGACTTTATGCAATAGAGAAGGCACTCTTTAAAAGCATATATTAAAATATATGCACACATATATTATAAAACATGTTATACGTGAAATTACAAAATTTCTATCTAGAATTTATTCGCAAATTACAGAGATCATCGAAGGTGAGCTTGAGATAAAATATTTCTAAAAAATATTTCATAAAATATATGGATCCTATAGCATAATAACGTCACAAAGTATATGTATATATAACAGAATATTATTTTTTAATTAATACGTAGTTTCCAATCTCTCTTCCTGATTAAAGCTCGTTTTCTTCAAAAATAATTAATTATATGACTTGCGTTGGAACGAAACCAGAATATTCCGTGTACAAGTAATGTATATTTAATCACTTTCCGCACTCTCGCACCTCCGACACACCAAAGACATTTTCTTCATCCTCCCAGTTCGCGTTTACCCTGTATACATATTGCGGGGAATTCTTTTCATCACATTGGAATTCTGAAAAAGAATTGATTTCGATTATATTAGAAGACGGACGGGAGAAAGAAATAAAAAAAAGAATAAAAAAAGTATATATACATATATACTATACTTTGATAAAGAAGCGATCTCGCGCATACACATATATACACATTTACTGTTTTTCGACGAGAGGAAACTTTCGTATAGGCGGGTCTTTATTAAATCCGCGATACTGCAGAGAAAGAGAATCCTTTTTGTCCGTGCTTCTCTCGGAAAACGACGGGGGTGGGAGAGGGAGAGGGTGCCCACCTCCATCTTGACGATTGCCGGAGAGAATTGAGTTACAAAGAAAATTAATTAGACGTCGCGTTATAGAGAACTTAAGTTGCGCGCGCGAGAACTTCTTTTAAAACCGAGGGCGAATCTCTCGCGACACGCGGTTTATTAAAGGAGAGTTTACGGGTCCCTTAATAGGAAATATGTCTTTTCGCGACACAAGGTCAAACGATATCGCGCTCTCTTTCTTTTTTCCTCTCGCGCAAAAACGGAAATTCACCCTCGCAATTTAGCGACAAATTATTTCGCTTGGAAATTCTACATTCCAAATTCCTTCGGTTGCGCCGCGCACGTGATAAGATCACCAAGTGCCTGATGCCTTTTAATGAGTGGTTTTGTCGCAATAATTGCGGCGATAATTTCGCCCACATTAATTTATAGAAGTGTATATAATTATCACACTCTATTTATGCTATTTGTCTATTTTTCAATCGAGAGAAATTAGAGAAAATATACAGATTGATATAAGGAAACAAGTAATGTTTTTAAAATTCTGCTCCGGGCAAAAATTTTTGTTAGCAGATCACTAATGCAATCAAAAAATTCTAATTTAAAATTTAATCTAAGTTATAATTTCGTTTAAAGTATCAAAGTATTCACTTTATAATGTCAAAACACACATGTTCTCGTATAAGAATCATGTCCTTGAGGAAATGATAAAAGTGCTAAATAATATCAGAAAAAATATAACAAGAATGATTTAAAAAAATATTTTAAAGAATAATTTTTTACATTTTAAGTTTAGGAAAAAATGAAAAAAAAGTTAAAAAATTACTCATACATAATTATATCGAATCATGTGTATTATTATATTTTATATAATCATATATAAATAATTTATTATTATAAAAAAAGAGCAATGCAAAAATTATTCTTCTAATTATTTTCCAATTATTTTTCTTATAATTCTTATAATTTTTCTGTATATATACATATATGGACAGAGGTTATGAAAAAGAGAAAGAAAATGTAGATATATTTTTTATATATAATTATTACATAGAAATTTTTTTATATAAATGTACAATTATTATTTTAATTATATATAATTTACATTATTTATATAATTTATATCATATTATTATATTATTACTATTGTTATAATTTCATATAATTATATATATTTATATTTAATTAAATAAAGTGTCCCAGCATAAATGACTACCTCGTATATATATTATTTCTCTTGTCAGACTAAAGCAGGAAAAGCACAATAAATATACATAAAATTATATAACATCACTGGCATTAATAAATTAATTGCATCGCGAATTGTAATATAAGTATTCGGATATTATGTCGCTTCTCTCGTGCAAAGTTGTCAGAGAGCTTTCGGATGGAATCGGGATTATACTATATAGTATATATATAACGACGCAAAAAACTTCTCGGGGTGAAGGATAGTCGTCTCCGCCTCGGTGATCAACTAGGTTGAGTTTAGAGACGGAGAGAATTAATTACTGGCTGTGTGCAGACTGGCCGACATATGGCTCCATGTTCACATCCTGCTTCTGCGCTACTTTTGAGGGAAAAATCGGTCCGACAGCGTCGGTTGGCGTTTGCGTACAAGACGCTATTAGTTACTAACGAAAATGCTACTATATACACAGATGTACGGCAACGCGCGTGACATTCCAACAGCTGTTCAGTCTTAACGACCGCGAGCTTTTTTTTTATACATCGACACAGAAACATGTTTCAATTTTCCTAAAAAGGATTTCACCCTCCGCAACATTTTTCGTGTATTCGCAGATATAGAAATATCGAGCTGAATTTAATCTGCGCAATTGCTGCAATTAATTTCATTATTAAATCAATATTAAATTTTTTTAAATTATTATTTATTAATTTCTGCTTTTTTAATTATTACTTCTTTTTTAAATGTGCATGACATTTCAACAGCTTAAATAATATCTTTAAATTCTCTTAAAACAATGATTTTTCATTCTCTACAATATTTTTGACGTATTCGCGAATAAAAGTACTATTAAGCTGATATTAAATAATTTTTTAATTATTATTTATTTTTTTAAATAATAATAATTTTTAAATAATAATAAAATAATATATAATATTAGTCATATTTAAATAAAAATAAAATTAAAATTTTAAACGCGCATGACATTCAATAGCTGATCAATGTGCGTTTTTTTTTGACAGAAATAAAGAAAATATTTTTAAACTCCTCTAAAAAAAGATTTCATTTCCATTGCAGCAATATTGATCACATATTAAATAAAAATAAAAATATCGAACTATGCGTGCAATTATTATTAATATCCTGCAATTAATTTCATCAATAATAAATTATTTTTTAATTATTACCTTTTATTTTATTTATTCTCTACTTACTATTTTTACTCTTCAAATTTTCCGTACATATTTTCCCCATATTATAAAATTCCACATATATTTTAATATATAAAATGACAGATTAACCGCCTGCATAGAAAGAGGGTGAACATTGTCAAATTCCTTTCGCCGCTTTCAAAGTCTAAACCTGCTTTTCCAGAGCACCAGCTTGAGCATCAAAGTATTTTCGTAAGATTTGACGATCCGGCCGTATGCCACGATTTGTTTACAGAAACCTTCGTCTTAAAACAGGGAGAGAGGCGCCGTTCTCTCGGAACATCTGCCTCTCCCTGTCGTCGGTGACAGAGCCGCGGATCATATTTCGCGCAGAGACCTGCGGAAAGGCAGACGAAACTTCGATCCCCGACGACGACGACGACGACAACGTCGGCGACGCAAAAGTGGGTGTTTAATATCGCGTTAATATAATCGCCCGAAAATAGGAAAAGTTTCCGACGTGCCGCGCCGAGGGCCGCGAGGTTCTCCCGTTGCCTCAGCATTGCCCGTTAGTTAAGCTGCAAAGAAAATTAATTAGGCGCCAACGTGGCACTCGACTCGGGTTATCTTTCTCTCCCTACCCTCTCCGCTTCCCTCCTCCCTCTTATAATACGCCTTGCATTTATGTATATTACGTGTACTCGCTAATAAGTATGCGCGTTTACGTATATAAGCGTGCATCTCCTAATATATACAGGGTGTAACTAAAGTAAGGTACACGAAGCAGACCATCAGGTGCACAATAACAAACTAAATCGAAAAGTCCTGAGCCATTTTTTAATCTGAATTTTATTTTTAACGCTATGCATTGTTAATGTTTACCAATTAGCGCTACAACAGAAAACAGCGTAGGCGCCGCCTACTGATTGTAAAGCGTACTAAGGCCTACTAAGGCGACTACTAAGGGTGTAACTAATAAAAAGTGCACGAGGCACACCATCAGGTGCAGGACAACAAACTAAATCGAAAAGTCCTGAGCCATTTTTTAATCTGAACTTTATTTTTAACGCTATGCATTGTTAATGTTTACCAATTAGCGCTACAACGGAAAACAGCGTAGGCGCCGCCTACTGATTGTAAAGCGTACTAAGGCCACTAAGGCGACTACTAAAAGTGTAACTAATAAAAAGTACACGAGGCACGCCATCAGGTGCAGGACAACAAACTAAATCGAAAAGTCCTGAGCCATTTTTTAATCTGAACTTTATTTTTAACGCTATGCATTGTTAATGTTTGCCAATTAGCGCGTGGCTACAACGGAAAACAGCGTAGGCACCGCCTACTAATTGTAAAGCGTATTAAGGCCTACTAAGGGTGTAACTAATAAAAAGTACACGAGGCACACCATCAGGTGCAGGATAACAAACTAAATCAAAAAGTCCTGAGCCATTTTTTAAACCTGAGCTTTATTTTTAACGCTATGTATTGTTAATGTTTGCCAATTAGCGCGTGGCTACAACAGAAAACAGCGTAGGCGCCGCCTACTAAGGTCTACTAAGGCGGGGTCTACACTGTTTTTCGATGTAACCACGCGCTAATTGGCAAACTTTAACAACGTATAGCGTCAAAAATAAAGCTCAGATTAAAAAACGGCTCAGGACTTTTCCATTTAGTTTGTTGTCCTGCACCTGATGGTGTGCCTCGTACACTTTTTATTAATTACACCCTGTATAAAGAGGGGCCAAAGGGGGCGAGGAAGGTATATAAAGGGGGGCAGAGGGGGCGAGGAAGGAATATATTCTCTCGGCGCGTAAGTATTTACACCTATACACTATAATATTCCCGTATGTGCCCCCGGTATACCCGGCATAATGCTTAGCGGTGAAACGCGTCTATCCAGAATCTTGAAGGGCTTCAATAATATCTGGAAGCTACTTCCAAAGTCTTGGCGAAGTTCTACTAGCAGTTTACGATACGTGCTGGGGGCGACGTTAGGTATCCGCCCAATCCACTTACTCTCTTCTCCTCACCAAACCCCCAACCCCCTCTTTCATACGTATCACGAAAGTCTCGCGGGCGTCTGTGGGGTACGAGGAGAGAAGAGGGAAGAGGAAGATCAGGACCATCTCTCTTCTCCCCTTTCCTCCCTCCAACCATATTCATAATTCATTATCGCTCGGATATGACGACGCACGCTCGGGTGACTCTTTAACTTTTCTGCTTAATCGAGCAAAATCGGGTCTCGTTTGCGATTTGGCCTCCGTTAACTGATGATTCCGCAGCATCCGGGAGGGCGAGGCCTGAATTCTTGATCTTCTCGTCGCGCAATATATATATATATATATATGTTGGATAGTAAATTTTTTACTGGCGTCCGTCGAATCCGATCCTCCGCGCGAGAAGGCGCCGTCTCTGTCGGAATAATTTATTGGAAAACAATTGAATCCGGACGGCAGCAAGAGCAGGTAGAGGGACGCTTTATGCGTCTTGTATTTATGAGAAGATATTTTTCTGGGAACCGTTCCCCCGGGATTCCGTAAAAGAAAGGGGGGCAGGGGGCGAGGAGGAGAGGGGGAGGATGTTTCCGATATGATCGTCCATTGAGCGAATATAAGTGTTTGTTGCGGTATATACTTGGCTGGGTAATTAGTCGGGCTCGTAATTGCCGAGAAATCAATTACCTCTCTCTGCCCCCCTCCTCCCTCGCTCCCCTCTCACTCATTCCGTCTCTCTCGCTCTTTCTCTCTTGCGGACGCTTATTAAATTAATTGTAGAGATTCCGTGGGAATTTAAGGGATAATTGTTTTACCTCTAATGAAGTCGCGATATGGAGATTATTCCTTTTTTTTTAGTTAATTTCGTTAATAAACCATTTCAATAAATGTGAGAATATGATTCTGAAATTTGAAGAATTTTTTTACGCGTATTTTTATATTGAAATGAACAAATGCCATCTGTTATCTAAATAAAATTATCTAAATGAAAATAAATTATCTGGATGAAATTTTGGCATCGTCTTATCTTTATATAGATAATAAAAATGTTTTATTTACATCTGCATTTTTACTAAATTATGTAGAATAATTTTTCAGATAATTTGATTTAGACTCATCATAGCACATAAAAATACTTTAGTAGTAGAACTTAAGCAGTAAGTAATAAAAAATTATATACCTAAATAAAAATATGAATATATTTCTATATCCCTCTTATAATTTACATTTTCTTATAACTAAGTTTACATAAAAATCTCGATCTTAAAAGTAATATATTAACTGGAAGTTATCTAGATGACTCGCCATATAATTTTATTTTTTATCTAGATATATTTAAAACAAAATCATTTTACCTAAGATGAATTAACATATTTTCATCTCATCTTTATCTAGCTAATTTTCAAATCATCTAAGCACAACACTATAATTACAGTTAATATTAACTAAACACGATTAAATTTGACATTGACCACGGCAATAATTCATACATTTAATCATGTATTTATGATTAACGTCTGATTCGAGTTTCACACGGGCCCACGCATATGGAGTCTCGCGTCTCCGATAAAATCTCCGTATCTCAAAAATTCTACCGGCGGAAAATTTCAACGAGAGAATTTTTATTAACGCAATAATTCTCGTATATGCCCGGAACACGTGATAAACGGGACGGGAAAAAAAATAGCGCCTCGCGCGGCGAAGGATAAGGCGGCGAAATTGACGCCGTCTAAATTACGAATATATTAACAATGATGATGATGCGCGCGCGCGAGATGACGATGTTCGAAAGAGAAATTTCTCCTCGCGCGAGTCGCGCGTTTGACAAAATATCGCAGTCAACGAGCGCGTTTACGAGTTACTTGAGCGGGCATGCGACGTGTGAAAACTGACGACTAATTTCGTTAGACTTCACCATCGCGCGTTTAACGCTAAATCCAATCTCCGACAAAGTTACGTTTATAGACTCGGGGATTTAGCGCGCGCGTATGCTAAATATTAATTTAACGCTCTTCGAAAAACGAGCGAATTTTTCTTTGCGCGCGTTTTTTTTTTCGATATTTGCGCTTCAATGCAATTATCGCACAATTTCGCGAATTAATAAATTACATGGATTTGTAGTTTGTAAAATATCGCGCATATTAATACATTTTAAAAAGAGTATTGAATTATTTAAATATTGTTTAAGTTGAACAATATTTTATGAAATTTACTTAAAACCTTGATATAAAAAAGCGGTTGCTATTAAAAAAATCACATGAGATTTTAATAAAAATTTATTAAATATTGCAGAGATAGATATATGTTTCTTAAGTGTTAAATAAGAGCGAAATTATATTGTCAGACAATTTTTGAAGAAAAGTTAAATCATATATCTGGGTATCTGTTTAAATCTTGTAACAAAGTTCTTTGATTTTTCATACCTATCGTAAAATTTCAAATTCCAGGTAAAATAAATTTGCTGGTGCAGCTTTTTAAAATAACTTTTTTTTATTAATCGGAAAATTAATTTGTATAATATAACAAAGTATAATATATCACTGTATTTAAAAGTATTAAAGGGATGCAAAAATATAAAACAAAAATTAATTTATTATAAATATATTATTACGTTTCAAAAGGAATATTAAATTATTTAAATATTATTTAAAAGTTGAACAATTATTTTTATAAAATTTACTTTTATTAAATTTAATAAAACCTTGATATTAAAAGAGAAATTGTCAATAAACACACATGAGATCATCACATAAAAATATCAGATGAGATTTGAATAAAAACTTATTAAATATTGCAAAGATATGTTAGATATATGTTTCTTAAATGCTAAATAAAAGTGAAATTGTCAGACAATTTTTTAAAATAAAATTCCATGAAAATTCCTGATCTTCCAGATATTTTCGTTTCGAGATAAAATAAGACAATTTATATAGATGCAGTTTTCTATCAAATTTATACAGACCTTGATATTAGAAAAAGCTCGTCAATAACAAATTAAATAAAAAAAATTTCTTATGTCTCTTCTTCAATATAAAAACAAAAAACTCCTTGACTCAATTCCTGGTTTTTCCGGAGAATAGACTTGATATATGTTAAACGCAGGATTAAAATGAATCCAAACCGATTATCCGTCTCATGATTAAGCCTTACGTAAAATGTATTTTGACGGTGAAGAGAGAACAGAGAGGGGGAGGGGAAAATCCGGTCGGCCTCGGAGAGGCCGACACTCCCCCACATCCTAATGATATACCTGTCCCATTCGTTTCGGTTTACAACATAATTCCCGCAAACCGGTGAACGCGTGAAAGAGAGGGAATGAAAATTTATGTACTGCGCGTTGATTATCAATCGGGCCATCTCTCGCAGCGGTCTGTGTATAATGTAACTGTGCGTATGATTGGAAAAAAATTGGGAAAAATTCCCTCGCTCTCCCCTCCCAGAGTTTTACGACCGCGTTACACGAACGTCTACTTTAATGTTTCATGGAAAGCCGTGGTCGATGTAGACCGGCTTTACGATCCATCTACGTATCTGTTCACCGACGGACGTTTACTACTTTATTAGACACGACGTGCAAATCAATTTAGATTCAACAGAGAGAGAGAGAGAGGGAGAAAATCTCGTTATACACATGTCTCTCTCATCGGCTCATTGCGGTAGTGGTGAAAAAAACGTCCACCGCGGTAAGAGAGGCGCTACTGAAACAAAACAAACATGGCCGCCGCGAATATACCCATACAGCACAGATTATTGCAATTATATTGCAGCAACGTTGCAATGTTGCAAGTTGCAATGCAACATTATAAAGACATTGCAGAGATATAGGTGCACGAAATTCCAGCACACTTGTAGCAACATGACATTAATATTTTGGAAATATTGCATGTAATCCAAATTCTATAATTTATATATTGTAATATATATACATATACTCAGCAAACACCAAGTTACAGCTATATAATTATTAGTTGTAATTTCCCACTCAAAAATAGAATACGTGTATTATAACAATTATATTGTTGAGTGGAAAATTACAACTAACAATTATATAACTGTAACTTGGTATTTGCTGGGTATAATACTGTAATAAAATAATTTTTTGCAATATTGTACAATAAAAGATGTTTAACGATAATCAATAATTTTATTATCTTCCAAAAAGCGGACATTTTAACGTTGCTGCAATTTAACAGCAATGATGTAGCAACATTTTGCAGTGAATTTGCAATATTGCAATATTGTGGTGAAAGATTGTTGTAATGTTTTTGCAATCTAACGGTGCTGTATGGGTACAACAACAGTTTTAAGTGTAAAAATTAATTTTTTAATGGAAGAGATGTCATTGCGGCTAGACACACTGTGATTATACAAAAACTATGTCTTCATCAAGGAATATGATCGAAGGTTAGAATGTTATAAATTTCGGCATTATTATTATGTGCAGTGTAACTAAGAAAAGTCAAGAAAGAACAGATTTATATTTGTAGACATATTCCTTATGTGCCTTGACATCAGAGTCTCATGCGATCATTGGAACATTATTAATTAATTTTTCAAATAATAATAACCCAGTAAGCAAAAAATCATTGCTACAACGTTATTATTCTTGTCAAGTATTATAGTTTTTAACATTGTATACAACATCATTATGAACAAACTTTGACATCGATTTAGAGGTTTCGGTAATGTTGAAATTAACGTTTTTAAAATATTTTATTAATATTTTGAGTAATATATGTTATTAAATAATATTTTTAAAACATTTATAAAACATCAGTTAAAACATTTTTTTAGAATATTTATTAATAATATTTTAAACATATATTTATAAAAAACATTATATCATAACGTTTAGAAAATTTATATAAAATCATATTATAAAATGTTGATTAAATATTTCTTGCTTACTAGGAAGATAATGTTAAATATGTACATTCGCGACGGCCATTTATGATAGTTCACGCGACCACCACTGGTGTCGCATTAAATTTTTAAGCCTCGAATAGCGAAAAAAAAGTAAAAAAAGATCGGGATAAGGTTACAAGGGCTTGCACAAAGCATTCCTATTTTACGCAACCACCGCAAAAACCGCGAACGGTATTTATGCATACGTTGCCGACCAAATTGCGCGCGCCGTTCTGATATAAGAGGTACGACTTTATTGCGCGCATACATTGCCGCGCGAGAGTGTCTGGAATGCTACCAACTTGGCGGGACGAGAGAGAGAGAGAGAGAGAGAGAGAGAGAGAGAGAGAGAGAGAGAGAGACATGGTGAGACTTAAGTCGGCAGTTTCAAAATTCTGCGGCTATCCGTAGAACACGCGAGGCGTTGCAACCTCGAAGCGCATTGCGTCGGTGTGGAATAAATGGCGCGCATTATGCAGACGTATTATATTATGACATGACGTACATGCAAACGCGCAGATTCGCTTCTCACGGCGTTTTGTTCGTCAATATTGACTTTGAGGAATTTTTTTCATAACTCGAAATCAATACAATTTGACATATATTCTTGTATAAATCATGACAAATTAAATTACGAAGATAGCAATTGCTCTTATTTGCCACACTGTAAAAAAATGTGTTAACTTGAAACTAAATCTTTTATCTAAATCATTTTTTGTTAATTTAACATATATTAGTATTTCAGTCAAATATACGTTTTGTTAGATTTAATATGTCACATTTAATTTAAATATTTTTATATATTCAATTAACAAAATAATATTTAATTGAAAGGTTTAATCAAGTTAACAAATTTTTTTACATTGCAATGATTGTCATTCTTTTATTTATGTCAAAAGATTTTTCAGTAAAATTTCTTTTATTGTTTTTCAAATTTATTTAATAATATACAATTGATATATTTAAGTAATAGTATATATGTAATAAAGTTTATATAATACATTCATATATATATAATATACCCGACATTCTCGAATCATCTGTTTATGGAAGATTTTTCAGGTTTTTTGACGATAACTTTCCTAAGAAAAGATATTAAGACACCAATAATTTTAGAAATATAAGCGATTTAAAATAAAGAGTTTTTTACAAACTAAGTAAGCCTTGTAGAAATAAAATGTTAACAAAATCACATTCTTCAATTAATTTCAAAAAGGCTTAATTACAAAGATACATGATGGAAAATTAAAAGCATGCAAAAAACAATCGTCTTTCTCGACATTTTTGCTGAGGAAAAGTTATCTTCGAATAATTCTAGAAATCTGCCATTAACAGGTGATTCACGAATTTTATTGGGATGCCCTATATATAATATTATTAATATAAATACGTAAATAATATTTATACAATAATAATACTTCGATAAAAGCGCAGGCTAATTCTCTTGTTAATATTCGTATATACTATTTTATAATAAAATCAATAATTCTTTAAATTTTGATAAAAACGCAAATATGTATATGAAAAATTGATTAATTAATTTTAATAATAATTTTTAATAATTAATAATAATCTTAGATTTTATCCTAAAATATGTATTGATGTTTATTATTTGTTTAATTTACATTAAAAGCTTTTTCAGTAAATAATATTGTCCACTTTGATGTATTTATATAATAATACATTGTAATATAAAACTTACATTATATACATTTAATAGTATATTTATATATACATACACTTAATAATATATGGTATATTTATATATATACACTTAATAATAATATAAACTTTGATAAAAGCGCAAGTATGTGTATTAAAAATCGATTAAATAATAAATTTTTAATACACATACCTGCGCTTTTATCAAAGTTTAAAGAATTAAATTCAATTTTATTGTAAAATGTATAACAAGAGAATTAATTCACGCGGGATATATAATTCGAGAAACCTCGATACTATTGATTTTTATTCCATCTCCCCTCTTCGTCGAAATGACGAATAAAAAAAAAAAACGCAAGTGCGTTCTCTTGTATCTTGCTCGCCGCGATCGTGACAGCGCGTATTCTATGAAAGGAAAGTCACGTAGTCATCATCATCATATACCTGATTTAAAACTACGATTAACATATTGCATCAATATCTATTTTCTATTTTTCTCTCTCTCTCTCTCTCTTTTGCGAATCGTAAATTACGAACACGCCGACGTGTCATCGGGATTCATCCACACATTATCTTATATGAGATCCTAAAGGCACAAAGACGAAAATCACGAAGCGCGTGGGACATTCCTCTCTCCGCCCTTTCGATGTTAACGTCGGAAAAATTACGAAACTCGTTAACTCGAAGGAAAGATCGAGGAGGAGGTGCTTTTAGTCAGCCTGATATCTGGAGTATAGAAAACCTGGGCATAGAAACAACAGTTCTCGTTCGCTGTCAGCCGGCGACACTAGGGGAAAAAAAAACAAATATTGGACTACAAAGAGCCGAGGCAGAGAGAAAGGGACCCTTCTGCCCACGCAGGTGTCCCCTGATCTACCTCGAAGGCAACGAATGCCAATATCAGGGCGACGTTTTCGGGGCCCCCGAATTTAGGGTGGAATTAATCCGTTTGGTAAAGCCGCGTTGTTGCCACGTGAAACTACCCTGACGAGCGGATGAGGCTCGCGAGATCGAATTTAATTTAGAGAGAACGCGTGCGCCCACCACACTTTATAAATAGAATTTGTGTACGCTTCGTGTGTATAGGCCCGGAATTTGCGGCCGCTTCTCTATAAAAGGACGCGGAACGACGAAAAAGAGAGGAGGAGAAACAATC
Organism: Nylanderia fulva; assembly: GCF_048542155.1. NCBI lineage: Eukaryota > Metazoa > Arthropoda > Insecta > Hymenoptera > Formicidae > Nylanderia > Nylanderia fulva. The sequence continues at coordinate 606,677 of NW_028190621.1, read as the reverse complement.
TCCGTCGTAAAGAGTCGAACTTACGAAGGTCGGATGAAAGATTGCGAAACACTTGGCTACCAGAGATCAACAGTGCTGTGCTTAACCAGCAAACACCGATATAGTATAATTGTTACATTGCTATAATAAAACGGAATATAACAGGTAATATAACGTGTACGTTACATGTAACATCCATGTTAATTGTAATTTCCCACTTGTAGATGTAACATTTTAATATAACATATATTACATTGTAGTTATATTGTAATTATATACCAAATAGCACATTGATGTATTGTTAAGTCAGTTCTAATTTGGGATATAATGACAATATAACTACAATGTAATATATGTAATATTAAAAATGTTACATCTATGAGTGGGAAATTACAACTAACATACTATATACGTTACATGTAACATGCTTAAGTATATAACATTTATATACTGTGTTTGCTGGGTACAATTAGACCCCATACAGCACAACAAGATTGCAGCAGCATTGTGGCAACATTTCATTGCAATATTACAACATTGCATAAACATTGTGAAATGTTGCAGCAATCTTGTTGCAAGATTGCAGCAACGGTAAAATGTCCGCTTTCAGAAATATTGTTCTATAACATTGCAGCAATAATGCAATAAAATATATATAGTATGTAATATTAGTATTGGATTATTGGAAATGTGCCAAATATATGATCGGACTGAATGTTCTGTACCTAATATTACGTGAATTTTATTTTCATAATATTTCTGAAATGTTGCTGCAACGTTATACTATATTACAAATTCATGCCTATATAATATTTCTGCAATATTGCTATGCAATGTATAATATTGCAATGTTGCAATATTGCTGCAAACTTGTGTGCTGTAAAAAGTCAGGAAAGGAGGACCAGTAAATAAGGCCAAATTCTGCCTCGCGATGCAACCTAAAAAGTCTTTCTTACGGCCAAAGAAAGACAAAAATAACTATTGGGAATAGCGCAGGATGATCATCTATATAATTTTATTTAGATAATACAACGAATACTGGAGATCAGATAGTTTTGAATAAAATGTATTGATTCACAAGTAATATACTCTGTATTCAAGAAATAAATATGCATGAGTTATCCTACATTTTATGTTACAAAAAAAATAAGCGTGTCGATCATCTCTATAGAAATATTTTAATTTGTTCAGTTTTACTGGATTGACTTGTGTTTTTGCCTTTTATCCCTGTTTTTCTCTTTCTTCTTTACCGTTAAAATATAATAAAGTTCTTCTGAATAATTTATATAATAGCATTTCATTAAGCGATAATTACGCAATTATTTTCCGATGGAGAAGCAGGTCAAGCGTTCACGCAAAAGCTGTTCTTTTTCAAATAATTATTTGTTTAAATGATGGAAATATATGAAATCAGCGAAAAGCTTTTATGTTTTAGTCAACATATCAACGGAATGAATGAAACGAGAAAGAGAGAAAAAAAGAGAGAGAGAGAGAGAGAGAGAGCGAGAATTTAAATAATTTGAAATTGTTCTTCCTCTCTTTATATGTGTATTCGCCTTTCCTTGTTTCCTGAAATATTAATAAAAGGCAACGATGTATTCAATTTATTTATAATTAAATAAATAATTATAAATACAATTGTATATATAAAAACGTTTCGAGAGCAGGATTTTTTCGTAAGATTAAAATTTACTTTCTTAATCTTCTTCCTGTTTTCTGTCCCTTTAAATCAACAACCACGTATGTCGTCAGAAAATCGATTGATGCGACTGCTTTTTTTTTTACCTCAGCCAGCAGACAGGAAAAATTTCCTCAAAGCGGATGTAAAAATTGACCCTGAGAAATGACCTCAAGACATCAGTCGTAAAACGTAAAAGTATGAATAATCTAATAAAATTAGACTTTGTCTTTATAAAAATTAGGAGCCAGCTGAATTTTTGTGGAAACTTTTATTCCGATGTTCTAATGAATCCTGAAAAGTATTCTTAATTTCATTCAGGGTGTTTTTTATGGAAGGTAAATTTGAGTTTTTTGCCATTATATTGAAAACTATAAATTTTTCGAGAAAAATAGTTATTATCAAAATTATAGTTCATAAAATTTCCTAAAAAAAAAGGTCATTATACTTTTTTTCATGGAATTAACCGTTTCGAAGATATAGAGCGAAAAATAACGCGTACGTATTTTTTATGAATTATAGACATTGCAACTTTAACCGTTTTACTCAAAACCGATTAGTTGTACGAAAAAAAGTACAATGATCTTTTTTATAGAGAATTTTATGAACTACAATTTTGATAATAACTATTTTTCTCAAAAAATTGATAGTTTTCGATATAATGGCAAAAAACTCAAATTTACCTCCCATAAAAAACGCCTTGGATGAAATTATAAAGGTCTCCACAAAAATCCAGCTTGCTTCTAATTTTTATAAAGTTTTGTTCTTTTTAAGTCTAATTTTACTGGACTATAAAAGGACGCGCGTGTGAGTCAAAATGAAATTGAATCGTCTGTAGGAAAGCTCTGTTAAAGTATCGAGGAATTTTGCGAATTTTCGCCCTCCCTCTTCGTATTCCACGGCTACGTTATTACAATAGAGAAGAAGCAAAAAAAGAGAGAGAACACGAAGGAAAAAAGATGTTAAGGTAACCGCATCCCGCGATTCATGCGCATTCCGTTTAAATAATTTGGAAACGTGCAGCGCAATGGCGAAATTCTGGAGTTCGCGAACAAACGCATGTTTTTTCGTATGTTTGTGTGTGCGTTCGATTAAATTATTTTCGCGAAACAAATTATAAAAAAAAAGCAGGCCGACGAAAAAAGGGGCAAGTTTGCGGAGTTTTGAGATTGCAACGGGAAATCGCGAAACGAGAAATGCGGATTTTAATTTCGCCAACTATTTAATAGACGAGACCGGATGCGATGGGGCGGACTCTATCACGGTTTACCCTGCGTTACTACTAAGTGTTTAGTAGTTTGGCTATCTAATAGTTGCCCGACTGTGCTGCTGTGGGTCCGCGTGCCGTCCATAACTTGGCGAACATAGTTCAGAAATGGTCTTTGCCTTCGTACTCTAAGACAGGTGGAACGAGGGAGAAGCTACGAATTTTCTATGTATATTATATATCTTGACATTTGGTAAATTTACATAGAAACAAAAAAACTATGTATATAATTCTCTTTCCATATAAATATATATACATGTAAATATTTATACATATATTCATACTGTATATTCTATGTATTTATTATATATTTATACAAACTATACGTAGAACTCTCGTATAATATAACTCTCTCTCTCTCTCTATGAATATATATGCATTTTTATTCAATATATTAATTTAATATATATTTTATTCAATATTTAATTCAATATATAATTTATTATAAATTTTTTTAAATAGAATTTTCTTCCTATTGTATATATATTTATATATATTTTTTATTGTATATATATTTTTACACGCATTTATATATAAGAGAATTTATATATATATATATATATATATATATATATATATATATATATATATATATTATATCTCTTTATTTCTCATAAACAATAATTTTAACAAAATTGACGAGTTAGCATTTAATTGCTATCTACTTTGATATCTTACAAAACATCCTTAATTAATATATAAAAAAATTGCATATAGTATAAATAAAATAATTGCCTTATTTCTGCAAAATGTAAAATTGTCAGCCCAATATTATAAAAGATTTTTAATTACCATATTTATAAATTCATTAATGTTATTCAGTTGTTATCTAAATTAAAATTATATAATCATCCAGATGAAACTTTGGCGTCATCTTATCTTTATATAGACTTATAGATAATAAAAATATGTATTATCTATATCTGTATCTTAGATAAAAAAAAGTATTATCTATACTAAATTATCTAGAATAATTTTCAGATCATTTTGATTCAGAATTATAGCACATAAAAATACTTAAATAGTAGAACTTAAGCAGAAAGCAATAAAAATTTAGAAATAAAAATACGAATACATATATTTTTATATCCCTTTTATAATTTTCATTTTTTTTAATAACTATGTTTACATAAGCAGTCTTAAAAATTATTATCTAGAAAATTATTTAGATGAATCGCCATATAATTTTATCTTCTATCTAGATAACAAAACAAAATCATCTTCATCTTATTTAAGATAAATTTATATACTTCTATCTCACCTTTATCTAGCTAATTTTAAAATCATCTAAGCACAACACTAATTATAAAAGATGTTTTTTAATTACCATAATTATAAATTCATTAATGTTATTTAATGTTATCTCTCTCTCTCTCTCACGTTCTGACAACGATCCTTCACATTTTCCCATAAACAGTAATTATTTTGATGTGAAGAATTAGCATTAAAATAACATGATTATTTATCATGGCTAAATAATTCATTTTTAATGTCTCGAAAAGCACTTTTAATTAACAAGAACATAGCACAGAGTACAAGTAAAATAATTGCTTCTGCAAAATGTGAAAGTGTCAGTCTGATAACATTATAAAAGAAATTTGTTCCAATTCCTATGTTTATAAATTTATGCAACCCCCTCCCTCTTTCTTCTTCCCTTTTTCTTTCCCACGTTCTTTTACATCCCTCCCGAATAAATTTAACCAAAGGAAGAAAGCCATCTCGCGCGGCGGAGAAAAAACTATACATACACACGTTGTAACACGTGTAAAACGCACGACAAAAAAATAGTACATTCTAACCGGACACAAAGAAACGTAACGCGATCGTTCTTATTACGTGAAAAACCGCCGGTCGCCGAATATCCTGTCAGAAAAGAACCGTTTTGCAGACAATCCCGGCAGGAGGCGGCGAACAAAAGCGTTACGCGCGCAGAGCAGAGAAAGTTCCTTAAGCACATTTATACCCCCGTCCTAACCCCGTCCTAACCCCGTCCTAACCCCGTCCTGACCCCCTCGAAACTTTTGATGCGCCCTTGGGGGGCTGCTCTCGGGGCACGGACGGTCCTTCACGGGATCTGTTTTTTGATTCCACTCTCGTGTTCCACGTTCGTGATAGCGTTAGAATGTCTCGGGCCAAGTGCTGGCCCCAGACGAACCCCCTCCCCCCTTCGCACCCCCTTGCGCCCCCTCGGGAGCGACGGAGAGAAACCCGGCACTTCGAAAGTCAGCTACCGTGACTTCGTTGCATACAATTTGCTGTTACTTTGGCTGAATTTCCAGCGACGTATTCTAATGAACGCGCGCTCGCGCATCGGTACTTAGAACGGGAATCTCGCGACGAGAGAGACAGAGGAGAGGAACGGATTAGCGGCAAGCGGGAACAATACGCGAAGCGCATAATGGAAAATTAATTCATAGCTCGCGGCAAACGGATTCGAATATGGATAACGCGCGCGGCAAAAGCGATAAACATAGTACGAGTTATTGGATGAGGGAGAGAGAGAGATATACTGTGTGTAAACTTGGCTTGTACAATCTCCGCCGTATATGAGAGCGGCTTCGTAAGAAGTCGAAAGGAAAAAATTGTAAATTGTTGTAAATGTGTACGGATGACTCTCATCTTATATAATTTTACTCTCTTTTCATATCGTGTAATTTTATGCTACATCACACATTTTTTATAAAATAATTTAAATATATATTAGGTCCTTGAATAAGTTCTCGCTGTTTTTTTGTTAAAAAAAACATTTATTTAAAATATAAGGCTTACAATAACTTTATTCAAAGTATTGTCCGTCGCCCGATCTTGATCAAGCAATGATCTCCAATTCTTCGTCTTCAAACTTTGTCGGTGCTCCAGAACGTTCTTTATCTTCAAGGTCAAAGTCATTATTTTTAAAGCGCCTAAACCAGTCTCTGCATGTCGTATTCGACAGAGCATTGTCACCATATGTTTCAACAAGAATTCTGTGTGCTTCAGCTGCAGATTTCTTTTGAATAAAGCAGTGCAATAAAATTCCCCGCAAAAACACTTTATTTGGCACAAAAGTAGACATTTTTGCAATAGGTAATTAAACACGTGGTTGACACTGTGGTAAACTGTATCTACTAGAATTTGAGGTTACATATAGTACTACTTAGCTGATGCGTTTCCGTACGAAATTCCATGCACAGAGTGCCGCTACGCCATCTTTTAAGGAACAGCGAGAACTTATTCAAGGACCTAATATATACATATTTAATTATTATATTAAATATATAAATATAATATCGATGGAAAATATTTAATATTATATATTTATATTGTATTATATTTATTAGGTGCATGTGTATTATTTTTAATATATTTATTTATATATTTATTATAAATTGTATATTATATATTATATATTATATATTATATATTATATGTTATATATTATATATTATTTTATATACAATATTATATATAATATATATAATATATATAATATATACAATATATATATGTAATTATTATATATAAATAAATAATATATAGTGTCTCAAACTTACCGTATCACTCATTAATGGGAGATTCCTGATATTATTTGGAGACGATTTTTCTTCAGCGAAAATGTCAAGAAAGGTCATCATTTTTTGCATGTTCCCAATTTTCGTCATCGTGTATCTTTTGTAACTACTGCTTAGCTACAACTAAGCCTTAAATTAAAATTCTATTAAAGTAAGCTCTACCTAATATTAACTAAAAAATGTAATTTTGTTAATGTTTTAT